>NC_050483.2:8346331-8647581 GCF_012460135.2 Molothrus ater
TACTGGGATGTTCTCTCCCCCTTAGCTCCTGCAAAAAGTGTTGCAGTTTTGCCCTCTCTTCATTGATTACCTGCAGATCAGGCTGTGACCATGCCAGCCAGACTGCTTTTTATGGAAATCATTCCCAAATACCTGGCCTAGGCAGCCAGCAATACTGCTTTGCCAATGGTGCTGATGTCTTTTGGGTTAAGATGCCTCAGCATTCATCTGAAGCACTGAGGGCAATTGTTCTTTGCTTACAAAGAACACTTCACCTCAGGAGAAGAACCCTCATGAATCAGATGGTACCTGTGTAGATTTATTTTTATTGACAGTTAGTTGTTTTGGAAGAAATTGTCTTACAGTAATGGTTTTAAGTAACAGGAATAAAAGTCTAGTAATTAAATTCATAAACTTGACCTCACTGTGAAGTGCTCCACAAAACTTCTGAAGCGTTCTGTACTCTTAAGATCCTTCTTGCCCTTCAGATTTTTCTGAATGACAGTGGGTTATTTATGGATTTATTGAATGTGACCCAGTAAGAGAAGAAATCTCTTACTGGTGCTCATGGACTGGCTTGGGGCAGCAGCATCTTCCCAGCAAAAGGGTCATAAAATGTACATGCAATCTTTTGGAAGGAAGGATGGAAGGAGAGAGAGGATGATGAGGACTGAGGTGGTGCTGATGTTTCCCTGTTCCATTTCCCCAGATAAAGCACTGAAGGAGATTGTTGAACGCATCCTCCAGACCAGTTACTTTGACAGCACCCACAACCACCAGAATGGGCTGTGTGAGGAAGAGGAGGCAGCACCTGCACCTGCAGTAGAAGACGCTGCAGCAGAGGCTGGTGAGGAGGGGAAGATGCCCTGTGACTGACACATTTGTGTTGTTCTGTCATGTCTCTGCACTCCTCAGAGTGATTAAATTGCAAATGCAGTGTTCATCTCTAGCACTGAAACCATCCAAGATCAAAGTTGTGGCTGCCTGAGGCTTTTCCCATTTTTCAGTGGTTCCCACCAGTTTAAGCTGAGCTAGAAGGGAGCAGTTTCTGAAGCAGACAGTGTAATTACATACTTAAGAAACTTGGGAATGTTGTATCCAATTTTAAGACAACTCAGGACATTTTTCCCTTTTGTGGAGAAGGCATAGCTGAACATAACTCTCGCTAGTGAGAATTTAATGGGTTTTTTCCTTTTAAATTCAAAGCTCTGAGAACATTTGTTATTACTAATTCTCTGTTAACACCCATGACATTTCTTCTTTATTCTGAGACACGAGATTTTTCTCATCTAACTTTGTATTTTCTAGGTCTATAACATGAGGGTGGTTGAGGTCTTTATTATTGTTGTTTTGAGATTTTTATTTTCCCACATAAATGGTTTGTTTCTTTTTCTTCCAGAACCTGATCCAGCAGAAGAATTTACTGAGCCAACTGAAGTTGAATCAACTGAGGTATTATTCACAGAAACACTGTCATTTTGTATACCTTCAATGCCACTTACTTTTACTTTCATACCCTTTCTTATTTTTATTTTAGTATGTAAACAGACAATTCATGGCAGAGACTCAGTTCAGCAGTAGTGAGAAGGAACAGGTAGATGAGTGGACAGTTGAAACGGTTGAGGTAAGATCTTGTGTACTGCAGGTAAAATTGCAATCCCTGTTTCTGCTGGCTCACAATTCATGATAGGTTTTAGTGTTGCATCCCTTCTCCCCCAATATATAAAAGAATACATTTATTTAAGTAGGCTTGGACTTGCTACTTGATTCTTTAATTACATACTTAGCCCAGGAATACCTAAAATAAAAAGAAATAAAACCTATTTAGTCTGGCTAAGTTTGCAGAGAACTTGCTTTTCTTCATTAGTGGCTTGCTTGGGAAAACAGGGCTTAAAAGTCTTATGCTTAAAAAGACTTAAGGACTTCTTTTGAAGTCTTTTTTCTTTTTGGAGAACGTAGCTGCAAATGTAGAACTTGAAAGTTTATCTACCCAGCTGCTGACAGTGTGGTGTAGTTTTGCTTTCATGAAGTACAGGTGCCTGGAGAGGGAGCTGAAAATGAGTAACTCAACTAATTCCTACTCCAGATCGCTTATGTGCATCATTTGGTGTTAAAATGTGCTCGTATGTATGTACATCTCTGCTTCCCAGAACTACAGCTCTTCAAGTATCTCACTTGTTACTCCTCTGCACTTGAGTGGTGTTCACTTGTGGTGTTTGTGGTGCACTGGTGTTGGGATCCATTCCCAGTTCAGTGATTTGCACTCAGACTTTGCTGCATGTGCAAGTCCATTATTTTATTGCACTGGAATTTGTGGTCCTCGTGTACGGGGAAAGACAAAGGCCCCTGTTTGGTATGTTGGAGCTTGAGTTGTGTCTGTCTGGGAAAAACAAGTATGAGCAGCTTCTTTCAGGTGCTGGAGAGTTAATTTTTGATTGATTTTAGCCTTCTGCAGCAGCAAATTGCAGATGGTCAGTTTTTTAGACTTTCCTGGTGCCTTTGGCTGTTTTTAAGTGTAGGAGTGGAATAAGTGTTCATCATCTTGTGAAGTGCTGAAAAACAGAGCAGCTGTTTTGATCTGATAAACTAATCTGGATGATTTTTACATTGAGTCTGGATGAAATTCCTATTTTACAGTGTTGAAGACCACTTAGAGATTTAATAATACTGAGGTTGAGTGTGAGACTTCTAAAACTAAGTAGACAGCTTTGCCATGTATGTGAAGGAGTTTGGTAGTTCCTTGTCACAGTATTTCATTTACTTACTTAAAAAACTCTTAAATTGTCACTGCTACTCACTGTCTACTGAATTTTAAGAATTTTAAAATGTAAAATTTTAAATGTATTTTAAGAATTATCTTAAGAAACTGAAGAAACCCTCCAAACCCATACATTAAAGTCATGCTTGGTTGGAGTGTTCTTAGAAAGCACAGTATTTTAAAATTATTGATTAATTGGCTTCAATTATACCCATTTTATATCTGTGTTTCTACTAAGAGTCCAGAGTGGTTCAGTTCTCTGTTCTTAATAAAAGGAGCATGGATGAAGGCATAATTCAGGTTGTAAATTTCAGAAACTCATAATTTCCTGGTCAGCTGAATCTGGAATTGGCTCAGCTTTGTTTTCATAGGACAATACAGAGAATGTGTGCTTCAATTGCCCTTTCTGACCCAATATCTTTGACATGTTAGAAGGGAATAATTTAGAAAAAAAAATAAAGTTGAAGCCTGTTTCTTCATAATAAAAAACTTTATTTTCTCAGCTGTAATACAAAAAAAGGGAAATTGAGAATATCTGCCTGTAAAATTATTCTTGCTGACACCACAGTCTCCTTTCTCAGGAGAATGCAGCTGGATTGTGCTTTGGTAAGAGGGTGACACAGGTTGTACACTGATAGCTGTGAATTTTGAAATCTGAAAGAGAACATTAGCTCAGAAGATCTCTGTAATTGTTCACTAAGGGGGAGGATATCATAAACTCCTCTCTTTTTCTTTCAGTAACCCTCAAGTAGATGTGATACAGTCAGGATTTCTGTGCTGTGTTTCTAGTTTGGGAAGTGATGATGTCTTCACAAGGATGTTTTTTGTATGGTCCTTCCATAACTTTTAAACTAAATAATTGCCTTTTGAATTTTCCACGTGTCTTTGCATTATAGGATGTTCTAATTTTGGTGAATATGTTCTTTATTGGTAATAGTATTTATGGGGGTTTTTAATTGTTGTTTTGTAGGGTTTAATTTTTTTAACTGCTTCTTCTGTAATTGGTGCCTGAGTGTGGTTGTACACAAAGTTCTCTGTGTCTTAGATTGTGGAACTTTGGTTGGATGGATTTTGTGTAGAATTGAAAACTGTTCTCAGACTAACAAAATACAAGTTCATTCTCTTTGCTTGTGGTGTCATTAAACTTGAGGTTTTACCTTTCCTTCTCTTTTTTAATCTGTCAGTCCCCTGTCAGTCTCCTTGCCTTGTGTCTGGCAGCTCTGCCTGCTGACAAGGTTAAATTAATCACACAACTTGAAATTTGCTCAGTTGTTCCATCCTACTATGGTTTACTTGCTCAGAGTACCCTGGTAGTGCTAATAAGGCTGAAGGAGTAGGTCCTAAACTGTTCCTTGTGACATCAAATAAGGAGTACTGGAAAAGATAATGTAAAATATGAAATACCATCTGAAGTTACTGCTATGCTATTTGTGGAAAAGGAAAACATTGGGTATTTTTGTCTCTGTTGAGTTCTTGATGATTCCATTGACTCCTTTTTTTTTTTTTCTTGAAGACACTGAAGTGTTGTGAATGACTTGGACTCCGTAAGTTGAGTGGTAGGGCTCAAATAACTGAGAGTACTTTTGGTAACAGTTATGCAGGAGATGAGTAGATGTTGGTTTTACCACTCAAGTTTCACCTGATGATCTGGCTTGCACTTTTTCTTCAATTTTTAAATTTTGTCATGTGCAAAAGGTCTATATATGTGCTCTAGATAATTTTTTTCCACTCATAGGGCTTAATTCTTAATTTGGAAACAGTCCATAATGTGAAATTCAGGGACTGTTTGATAGAGCAGAGTTGTGCTTGGTTTCCAGTGTGGACTGCCTCAAGGTGTATTTTTCATGGGAATTGTCAAATTGCTTCTCTGGATTGCTACCAGTGGTGGTTTGGTTCTGAAGGGGATCTCAAAGAGGACTGTGGTTAGCTTTTAGTTTTGTTCAGATTCTCTGTTTGGGATTTGCTCAAGGAACAAGCCATTGGAGTTGGTGAGGCAAGTGCATGTGCAGAATGCCATGGACAAACAAGGTTTGGAAATATGGGCAGGCAGTAGGGATGCTGGAACATGCTGTAGGTTTCTTGGAGAAATAAATAAGGAACATGCAGGCTTTGAGGGTGGATAGTGACAGTGTGAGGCATAAAGTTCAGACCTTTGTTATAGGATGGTTTGTAATTGTCATGGCTGGGCACAGAAATCTGTTTTCTGCCGTCCTAATAAGAAATCATGTGTTTTACATCAATATTGGACCTTTCAGGTGCCTGTATGCTAATTTATATCCTGTGTAACTAAGTTTTAAGGCATAGCTGTTTATCTGGAATGTTAGTGATGTTACAAGCTGATTGAAATAGAGAAGTAATGGTAAGAGACAATGATATTTTTAAAGGGCATTTGTTGGCATTGAAAATGGCACTTCTGGATTACAGGGCTGCCTAAAGAGCAGGTGAGGGACTGGTTAGGGCCATCAAAGTGCAGCTCAACCATCCTTGTCACTGTCTGTTTTCAAAGTACTTGCTGATGGATGTTTGAGGTGCCCATGTCCAGCTTGGCTGGTTGCTCTGCTGTCTAATCAGGCGCTGTCTGAAAGCCCATTGCAGTTTGTTCCTTTGTTGATGTTTGCCACTTTGGGATATGTTTGGTAAATCTGAGCTTTCTTGCCCTCCCTGATCTGTGCTTCTGCTTCTGGGCTTCTGGTGTCCCCTCACGGTGCTGTCTGGCAATCCTTGTCATGCAATGCTGCCTGCTGTTCCTGAGACAGTAAATCAGGGAGCTAGGGTAACAGTGGCTGTGAAAATTGAGCATTATGAAGTCTTTTAAAAGACCAAAAAATTCTGACTCCACTTATATTTACCAAAAAGCTGTAAGAAAATAATTCTTCCCCATTTCTGCATATTTCTGAAGTTTACTCTTCCCCCACTTCCTTTAAATTTCCAAATGGTGATAAATTGCTGTCTCAAATCCTGGTCTAAAAAACTCCATGTGATATTGAACAAATACTTTTTTCATGGGGAAAAGAGTAGATGGAGAGAAAAAAGAGCAGAGTGTGAGCTCTGTAATCCTGTGAGTGCTCAGATGAGTAGCTGGCCACAGTACTGACCTGTCTAGGATGTAATACTGTCCTTCAACACCACTACAGCAATTCATCATCCATAACCACTCAGGCAATAGCCAGAAATGCAAGAACTCCTGAGTCACTTGAGTGCAGCGTTGCCTGGAGCTGAAATTGCAGTTGGTTGTTGTCTCTTGTTAGGTTGTAAATTCCCTGCAGCAACAGACACAGGCGACGTCTCCTCCCGTCCCGGAACCTCACGCACTCACTGCTGTGGCTCAGGCAGACCCCCTGGTCAGGAGACAGCGAGTACAGGACCTCATGGCACAGATGCAGGGCCCCTACAACTTCATGCAGGTATTTCTGTACTCTGAGCATTCATCTGTTTAACCCACAGCAGTAGTGTGGGTTTGATTTTTATTTTTTTAATTTTGTTTTTTTTTTTTTTCTCCCCAGGACTCGATGCTGGAATTTGAGAACCAAACGCTTGATCCTGCCATTGTATCTGCACAGCCCATGAACCCAGCCCAGAGTTTGGACATGCCCCAAATGGTTTGCCCTCCAGGTTTGTAATGGTAAATCCTAAAGGGAAATACTGGGGAAGCCTGCAAGTCATCTCTTAGAAATGCTTCAGTTGCTGCTGCATAATAAAAAGGTCTCCACAATAGTACAATCCTGTTATAGTGTGTTTTTTCTCAGAAATGTGATTTTACTGTTTTTTAGGCTTCCAGTTCTCACTTGCTTATAGGTTTTGCTTGGAAATACAGAGAAACTAAAGCTTCTTTGGTTTTGCTTTGGATTATTTTGGACAACTAGAAAAAATGTTCTTTGTGTGGAAACAGGAGTGGGTAATTTAAATATAGCTTTACTATGCTTAAGGCTTCATCATCTTCATGGTGATCAGCTTTCACATAAGTGCTCAGAGCAGATAATAATGCTATTCTGTAAAAGGCTTGATTTTACTGTGTAATAAGTGAAATTATTTTCCTCCAGTTCATGCTGAGTCAAGACTTGCCCAGCCTACCCAAGTTCCTGTGCAACCAGAAGCTACACAGGTAAAATGTTTAGTAAATTCTTTAGTAAAATGTTTAGTAAATTTAGTAAATTTGTATTTGAGTTTGATATTGGGCCTGATTTGAGTTAAAAAAGGATTTATTTCCTGACTACATGAGAGACTTACGAAAAAGCTGAAGGTCCAGGTTTGGGAAATTGGTGATCTCCATTGTTGCTTACAGGCATTACTAGTTCCTGGTTTCATTCTCTACTAACATTGCAAATTTCCACTAATGGGAAGCAGGTAGTTTGTTATTTCTTTGCAACAGAAATATCAAAACCACTTGGTTACAGGGCATCTGTGTCTGTCCAAGTGAGTGTCAGGGCACAAGCAGATCTCATGCATTAACTATATGGAGTTTGTGTTCTGTTTGATTATTCCCACTTGCTTGGATTGGGATTTTACCCTGGAGTTGTAGAGCAGTCAGTGTGAGTTGAATGCTGTTTCCAGTTGAGCTTTTAGGGATCTCCTAAACTTGGTTCTGCACTGTATAAATGAAGTAATCACTTTGTTGTTAAGATGTTTCAGTTGTCTGGTGATTCAAGATTTTTTTTATTAAGCATATGTGACATCTCTGAGGACTCTTCTGGTCTCAGTAATGGGTCTGATCCATGTAGGTGTTTGCAAACCAAAAAAAAAATCGGGATAGGTGATGCATCTCACAGTACAGGCAGTGTAAATTGCTTCCTTTGGCTTGTCCAGATTAGGTCTGCAAGGCTTAAGTCACTCATTTATATAGAAACAGGAGCAAGGGAATTATTTCTTGAGTTTGCTCTGTATGTACCTCCTGAAATGCTGGTGCTCTCCACAGTTTTGTTGTCTCGTAGGAGTAGAATCATTTTTTGGGGCAGAGAGTTTTTTTTTTCTCTGCACTAGTTTTTATTTTGCTGTTAGGTGATGTCTGACTTAATCCAATGGATTTTTTTTATTTCCCTTACCTCAACCAGTGCTGCCAGTGATTCTCTCAAGGATCTTGCAAGCAGTAGCTAAACTTACTCTTGGCTTTGGAACATTCCGGTGTGATGTGAACACCCCCATCAGTTATGATCCATTGCTTCTTTAACTCCCCAGTACAGTCTTTAATGCAAAGTGCTCTGCTTTCCTGGCTGGACTTTTCCCTGGGCTCTCTGTATGGGAGCAGAGCTTGTAAAATGTAAAACTCAGGCCATTGGAAGCCAGCCCTTGGCCACTTGTGTTTGAGCTTGGAGCTGTGTGTGGTGTTAGAATGTTGGTGGTTAAAAAGTAATTATTTTGTAGTGGTTTGAAGATGTGCTGGCTCACAGACCAGAGAGTACCATCCACTCCAGAGTTCTCTGATACTTTTTACAAAACTGTGTGTGAGCATCAGCTGACTTCTGGGGGCTTTGGGGTTTATTTTGTCAGGTTCCCTTGGTTTCTTCTACAAGTGAGGGATATACAGCTTCCCAACCCATGTATCAGCCTTCTCACACAGCAGAGCAACGGCCACAGAAAGAATCAATTGACCAGATTCAGGCAAGTCAGGTTGCACAGGGGTGGGAAGAACTTTGATTGCAGGTGGCATCAAATGTTAGTCTATGTTTCTTAGTAAATAACATTATTTTTAGTTGATAGGGGTGCTTCAATTCCCTTTAATTTCAAAATTCTGAGCCTGTCTGTGACCAGTGAGTCCTCCATAGCAAGACTTTTCATTTGGAAGCTTGTTTGTTTAGTTGGATGCAGCATGCCAACATCAGCATGGGAGCATCAGTGTTGTTGGCTTAGGAAGTGGGATTTATTTTTTCACAGCAGTTAGCCTGGAAACTTCTTCATTTCCCCCCTCTGGATTTTTCTAGTTATGTTTCAAGTTAATGAGGGAGGAGATGGTTAGATTTTTCCTCTCATTATGCTGTTGTGAATTAGGCTGTTGAGCTGAAGTACAAAAGAGTCATTAGTAGAGGTGAAGCTGAGGCATTGCCACTCTTTGTTTAAACAAAGTTTTTGAAGTTAAATTTTTGGTACCTCTAGAGCTAAAATGTTGTTTGTTTTAATTATTAGGCTTCCATGTCCCTGAATGCAGACCAGACCCCATCCTCATCATCACTTCCCACTGCATCCCAGCCACAGGTGTTCCAGGCTGGATCCAGCAAGCCTTTGCATAGCAGCGGAATCAACGTCAATGCAGCTCCGTTCCAATCCATGCAAACAGTGAGTAGGAAATCAGTCCTTGATCCCTTTGCCTTGGTGCTCACTCCTTGTGGTGGGATCAGTCATGCAGCTACATATGATAGTCCGTGGTTATTCACATTTCTAAGACTTTGATGCTTCTTTACAGAGCCTTAAAACTGAATTTCTGCTCTTACAGGTATTCAACATGAATGCACCTGTTCCTCCTGTGAATGAGCCAGAAACCCTTAAGCAGCAAAACCAATACCAGGCCAGTTACAACCAGAGTTTCTCCAATCAACCTCACCAAGTAGAACAATCAGATCTCCAGCAAGAACAACTCCAGACAGGTAAAATTCTTGTGACCTTGGTAGAGCAGGTGATAAGTCTGTGACATCCTAGATGATGAAGCACAGCATGTCACAGGTTCCTTTGCAGGCCTTACCTCTGAGCAATACCAGGTTTAAAAAAACTCCATGAACAGGATTATTCTAATACTTGAGTGAAGTACTGGCTCTGCTGATGTTAAGGTTGCTTTAAAAAAAACAGTGCAATTTGAGGTGACATTCTGTAAAGGAAATAATAAGTCAGAAATGAGAGCAAATGAGGATTGCTTCTCACAGTAGATGTAAGGTCACAAAGACCTGGAATCTTGTGCTGAAATCAGTGAGAAATTATTTTAATTCAGCAGGCAAAATGCTTTCCAGGTTAGCAACTTAAAAAAGTATAAGTCTGTATCCAGAGCTGTTTTTCTCTCAGCACTGCCTTCACTTCACTTCCACTGAAGTGCTAACAAGTACTAGATGTGGAACGAGGACAAAGAGCCTCATCCTTTTCCTCTGTAACAGAATATTGGGTTTAAGGAGAGATAGGTGGGAACATAAAGAAATTCAGACTTTTCTACTTCTTTTCCCCCCCAATTCCCCTGCAGTGGTTGGTACCTACCACGGTTCCCCGGACCAGAGTCACCAAGTGGCAGGAAACCACCAGCAGCCTCCCCAGCAGAGCACTGGATTTCCCAGGAACAGCCAGCCTTACTACAACAGCCGGGGCGTGTCCCGGGGGGGATCCCGCGGGGCCCGGGGCCTCATGAACGGCTACAGGGGCCCAGCAAATGGATTCAGAGGTGAGCAGCTCTGCAAATCCCTCCCTGAGCTCTGCTCGACCCTGGGGAACACCAGCTCAGGAGAGCAGGGGTGTTAAACTGACCTGCTGTTGGGAGACTGGGGTAGCAGCCCTGTGAGACAGCGAAACTTGCAGTAAAAATCTTACTGGTTGTAGAGCAGCAACTTTAATTTTAAGTGTTTGGACTCTTACAATATAATAGTAAGCATCTACTGCAAGTGTAAGCAAATGCAGAAACATCCATCCATCAAGCAAGGAATTCAGGTGCAAGTTGGTATTTCAAAAATGCTTAGTGTTTCCACAGTGCATTTTGTACAGTGTAGTTCTGTGTTTCATCAGAATGAGAATAGGCTGGTTTATGTAGAAGTACAAGAGTCCAAAAGTCACTAGGCCAAGGGAATTAACAGGACTGGAGGAATGATAGTAGTAGATGGATAGATAGAATGTAGTTCTGGATAGATAAGAGAATGTTCATGATCCCTGGACCTTACATGTGTGGCTGTCAGTGTTTCTGCAAAGAGGTTTATGTTAGAATAGGACAGAGATTTCCTTGTCAGGTTTTCTGGGATTACTTATGGACTCGGGTACTGTCTTCCATGTTCTCTTTCCCTTCTGTGGCTGGGGAGTAGAGAAGAAATATGTGTAATAAAAATGCAGCTGATTGGAGAGTGAATGCAGTAATCACAGCTGGGACATTTGCATCCTACCTAGGATCATGTTTAGCTCTGAACTGAATGTTCTGTAAATCAAACCTCGGGTTACTCTGAGAAATGCACTGAATTCTGCCTCCTCCCAGGCCTTATGAGGTGTTCATTCTCATTTCTTGTGATATATTAGCTCTGATGTTGGAGACATTTGCTTGATTTGCAGGTAAACAGCCTTTCCTAAAGGGATGGGATTTTTTTTAAGGTTTAGGTGAAATGCTGTTGCTGCTTTTCTTTCTATAGTAGCAGAAGGTCAAATATTAAGTGCAGCTTTGATTTCCAAGTGAAAGATTTGTGCCCTGTTTCTTAGGGGGATACGATGGCTACCGTCCTTCCTTTTCCAACACTCCAAACAGTGGCTACACACAGCCCCAGTTCAATGCTCCTCGGGATTACTCAAACTACCAGAGGGTAAGCTACCTGTGGGGAGGGAAATAACCTGCCAAAAGCACTCAGAGCTGGTAGTGACATCTTCCTCTGGGACTTCTTTATTGCTCAGGAAGACAAACTGCCCCTGTGTAGTTTGGAAAACACTAAATGCATCTGTTTATATTTCTTAGTTATATTGAGCAACACATCCTGTAGCTAGAGAGAGCATTTGTGACTGCATATTTTATTACAGCTGCTAGGCACTAGTGGAAGTAAGAGTTTATTTTTTAAAGATTATTTTTTACTAATAAAATGTTACATTTTGAAATTGCAGGTGTTTTGTCAGTGCACATTGTTCTAAAAGGTCCTTGTTTTGCTGGCAATTAATAACAGGTTTTATGTTGTAACTTTTTAAATTTCTTTGCTTCAGGATGGATATCAACAAAATTTCAAACGTGGCTCTGGACAAAGTGGACCTCGGGGAGCTCCTAGAGGTAATTTCCTGAGTACGGAATAATTGATTTGGGTTGAGTGGAAGTTTCTGAGCCAACTTTTAAAGTTCTGCACTTAAAAAGCAACCTCACTCCTTAGTCAGCAGCTCACAATTAAGAATAAGCTGACTTGAATTATTGGGATCCTGTGAACTGGTGGTGGAAGTCAAGTTGGCTGTTAAATGAGGAATTCTTGGAAAAGAAGCTAAAACATTCAGATATAGTAGAGCTACCTAACTGTCTTTTATTAATGAAAGCCTTGGGAAACAGACCCGACAGACATAATGAGGCTGTAGTTAAGTTTCTAAATTCTATTTTCATCACATTTCCTCAGGTCTTTTTCTTAGAACATTTTTGATGATGAGACTGTTCTGTCTCCATACAGACATTGCTGTGAGGGCAGCTCAAGGCTGTGCCTTGCATCTGTGAAACCCCACTTGGTAGTTCAGTTTCGAGGGGATTCAGTTTCTGTCCCTGCCTTTTGTCCTGAAAGCCCTGAGGTGTGGAGCTGAGGCCTCTGGAGTTCAGTGCAACATTGGGCTGTGCTGAAGCTGAGAGTGTGTTTTAGGAAGCACAACAAAGTCTGACTGAGTTCAGAGCAGAAGATTTAGGACTATTTTTAAACTAACCAGATTTCCTGCAGAATTCAACCCCCTATTTGTGTTTTCCAGGTCGTGGAGGGCCCCCCAGACCAAACAGAGGGATGCCTCAGATGAACGCTCAGCAAGTGAATTAAACACGTTCACAGGATTCCGTTCAACGCCAAAAACACGCTGGCCAGTGTACAATACATGTTACCAGAAGAGTTATTATCTATTTGTTCTCCCTTACAGGAAGTTTGTTGTAAAGGGACTATTTTCATTACCCATAATGACAGGACTACAGTTGCCAGCTTTATATTCCCTGGATATTGAAAGGAACGAAACAACGTTTACTCTGCATGTTCTGTCCTAAGCATCATCTTGAGCCTTGCACATGAGATTCAGATTCCTCACCCTTGCTAAGAATAAAGCAAAAAAGGCAATTTTCAGGGTGATCCAATCTCCATGGTTAACTGAAGTGGCAGGAAAAAAAACAAAGACTCACTTCTGTCATTTAAAAGTGATTTAACAAAATTCAGATAAAATCTGCAAATTCATAAAGATTTTCTGTGGTGGCAGTTAAAAAAAAAACTTAAATGTTCCCATGAAAAGATGGAAAAGGTGAAGTGTGGCTTGGTAGAATAACTACATTTCATCTTTTTCTTACTAAATCGAAGCACTGAACAGTTCAAGATGTGTAGTGTTGCAATTGCCCTAAATAGACAGGTGGGCTTAGAGGCAGTTTGTGACAAAGAAGAGGCACCCTTAGCTGCAGCACTCCTCATCACCAGGGCCCTGATTCCTGTGGCTATGGAGTTAAGAGCGCTTGCATAACTGCTAATGTAACTGTGTAATTAATTTTTTTTAGGAGACAAGGTGAAAAAAAAAAAGAAAAAAAAAAAGGCTTTGATTTGGCACTTGGACAAAATTTTGCAACAAATCCTGAGCTATAATCTGGATGGCCACTGTATATTTGATGTGAAGTATTTAGATATCTCTTTGAAACACTTTTAAGTTTCTTTGATAGCAATGACTTTTGTAAGGATTGGTATTCTCTATCATTCCTTATGACTTGCACATTGTCTGTCACTAATACTTGACCTTGCTGTATTATCACCTAAATAACTGATGCCGGTACTGATGGAAATCCCTAATGGATAATCATAACACTTTTGGTCACATGTCCTTTTGTCTTTCCTGCAGCCTTGAAGGTTTTAAGAAATCTCAAATGCCCGCTGCTGCTGCCCTTCCAATTGCTGTCTTTTGAAAAGCACCAGTCTGTGTTTGAGTTGATTTCCCCTTTTCAGGGAAATGACAGCCAGCAGTTACAGTTCTAATGGTATAAGCAAGATAAATAAAACATGTTTATAAAAATTGTATCCTGGAACACTGGTTTTCAACGGCTGAAACAGATTCAATGTGATGGGGTGACATTTCATAAGGTTTTTTTTTTCTTTGTTTCTTTGGGTTTTTTTCCCCAATAGTCTCTTTTTCCTGACTAGATGTAAACCCTCCTCCTGTTTTTCTGGTTTTATTCTACTAGCTGTGACTTCTGGGAAACTTTTCTTTCTGATGGACTTTTCCTTTTTTTTTTTTTTTTCCTTCATCAAGGCAGCGATGTATAAAAGAAATGGCATAAGCCTAGGAGCTGGAAAATACCAAGTCTTATTCAAGTTTTACTGCATCCTTGTGGTATAATCTTTGGAAAAATCACTTGTGCCTGCCTTTTGCGCACATGCACTCTCTCTGCAGTGGGGAGAATATTTTGATAGCTGCCTCCATAGAGGTGTTGGTAGTTCTGTTGCATTCTATAGCACGTGTGAGAAGAAAAGTGCTATATTCTCTGTTAAGTATTGCTCATCAAATAATTCCTACCTGTGGAAAGGTGAAATTGAGGAACAGCTGCGTGGTGTTTAACTGTTCTGTACAAAACTGAAGGTTGTTTTCACTCAAAGGGTCATTTCTACTTTGTATCACAACTGAACTTTCAGAACTTGCAGTCAGATACTTTTGACTTCGTTGTGAAGCAGTCTGGAACTCCATACAAATAGGTGGGATATCACTTTTCCATGTCCTGTGTGAAGAGCACAAATGAAAAATGTTTTCACTGCGGGAAGTGATAAGCTTGTGAAGACCATATTCCACACCAGGCATCCTGAAATGGGGCTGATGTCTGGAAGCAGCAGTTTGAGTCAAGGCCTAGAACATTCCTAAACTGCAGTCCGGTGAGAAGTTGCTGTTCTGTGTGTTTTTTAGGAAGCTATTACTGAGATAATAGTCCCAACTGTTTTTTAACTGGAAAAAAAAATAAAAAGACAAACCTTTTAATGTTGAACTGATGTAGGAAAACAGTGAATTCTTTTAATTATTTTATTTTTGTTCAGGCATCAGCTTTTAAATGGTTGGTGGAACACAAGCTGCTCAGCTTTTTCCATTGCACACCAGATGCTCCTTAAGGAACCAGTTGTAGTTTGTCAGTAAATGTGCACCATACTCAATCAGAGACCTCTGAATGGATCAAAACATTCCACCTTGAGTTTGGGGGGTTGGTTTGGGGCTTTTTTCCAACTTGAATTTATTAATAAAACACTGAGCCTCTTCATAGAGAGACAAGTATTTAAACCTCCTGTATGCCAGTGGCCTTTAGAGGAGAGGTGGAACAAGTCCCTGGGATGTGAGCTGGGAATCTGCATGGAGCCCTTTGATCTCCACCGTGGTGTGATAAAGTCTGAAACATCAGCTGGAGTCACCCTGTGCACCCAGAGCCCTCGCTGCTCCTCTGGCCTGCTCAGGGCACCTCTCAGTTTTTACTCCATGGCTTGGCTCTAGTCTGAGCTCCCTCCAGATCCCAAGCACTCCTAGGTGGGTTTCTTTAGGAAAAGGTCCTGTTTAGAGCAAAGACTGTTGCCAGAAGTTTTATGTTGAAGCAAAGCTGTGGCACTTTGGGGCCGGCTCTGCTGCTGAGCCCCTTAGCCCCTTCTGGATGCAGGGATGAGCTCTTTGTTCATGAGCAGCTGGGGTGTGATCCTGGGGCTGGGACAGGGCTGGGGCTGAGCCTGTTCAAAACCAAACTTCTGCCTTCAGCCTCTTGCTTCCTCTTGGCTGCAATTCAAGGGTTTCTGAGCAATTGATTTTTACATCCCTGAAGTATTTCAGATCTTTGTATGGTTTGTTACTCTGTCTGGGAAATTTGGATCCTTCCTAGGCATCCTCCTTAGTGAAAGCTGACCCAGAAATCATGAGCTGTTGTCTTATACCTGAGGCCAGCCTGCTCCTGAATTTTACTCCTGTGTTCCTGCTGTGTACAGGCTGTTTTCTAAGAACAGTTCACCAGTGCAGCTTAGGGATTTTGCTGTGGAGAGGGTTCTAAACATCCCTTATCCCCTGTTTTCTTCCCCAGATCCTGTCTTTTGTATGCAGCAATCTCTGAATCATCAGGCAGAGTAGTTGGAAGAGGATTGTTGGCTTTTGTTACTTAACCAGGCAATGTATCCTGCTAGGACTTAACTCTCAGAGAACCCCCTGACCTTAAAAATGTGTCTTCTCAAAATGTCCCACCAACCTTAAGTTTTTAGGAAGATTGGTTGTGTTTCTTCTTTGGAGAAAGAATTGAGCTTCCCTTTCTTTCAAATGGCATTTGAGTAGAGAGAGGTTACTGAAGGGGCTCTAACTGCAGATAAATACCGCAAAGATGATCAATTACACTGAAAAAGTTCTTAAAATTCATATGATTAAGAACAAATAGGGCAAAATCTTTGTGGTGCAGCAGAGCAAGATAAAGAACCAGTTGGTTGCAAGAATCTTGATGTTCCCCTCACCCTGTTCATGAGGCTGCAGTCACATCCTGGGAAATCCAGACAGTCCCTCTTGCTGATGTGAAACTGTTCTTGGGTGAAGTTTATTGCAAAGTATTGGCATGGGTGCTTGAGCTGCAGCTGAGGTTTGTCACTGTGTGAAGGAGGCTGGTTTAGTTCCTACAATCTTGGCACCTGTTTCTCCAGTTTTCCATCTGCACTGAGCATGGATGGGACTGAAACGTTTCCCTTCACTTGAGCTGGCAGCAGGGAACTTGCAGGGATGTGCTGGGAAGGTGCAGGTGTCCCTCACTGATGGCCCAGAACATCTGGAGAGCAAGGAAGAAATGAGCCCAGACAACAAAACTCCCCTGTTGAACTCAGAGGGCAATTTCCTTATTTAAATCTGGCCTTAAATATATTTGTGATTATTGTTTGGAGTTTGCTGGAAGCTCCCTTCTAATGGTGTTTTTCCTGAAATGAGAGAATTTGTTAAAATGCATCTGAGCCCTCCATTGGTCTGGTCTGATCTTGGCTGTCGTGGAGGCAGTGGCACAACTTCAGGGAAGGAGCTTTTGACTTTGACAAAAAGAAGGGAGCTTCGGGAACATTCCCTTCTTTTTGCCAGCACACTCTCAGTCATGGAGAGGGATAATTGCTTAAACTGTAACATTTTCCTGTTGGCCATTTTTGCAGAGGGAGGGAGGTGGGGAAGGCCCTGCAGAAGTGTATTTTTGGTGTGATGTGGAGAGTGTGATGGGAAACTTCCTTTTCTAGACTGTTCATCTAAGGGCGGAGGTGCTATTCTGTGAACCACTTTCAGAGACTTTTTGAATAGAATGCTATTAAAATTTGTATCTCTCTGGTTCCAGCCTTAAGGGAGGGAAAGAAATCTATTTTCCAAAATCCACTTCCTAAAAGCCACTTAGACTAGCATGTAGGATATCTGCCTTAGGAAAACTAGAGGCTAACTTGGCATTTGATTCTGAATTTAACTTTTTTTTGCTCTTGCTGCAGTTTTATTAAAAGCAAGATTCTCTTCCCCTCTCTTCTAATACTCATAGAAGAGTCAGAAGGGTGTCACTGGCTCGCTTCCAACCCTGCTGGCCCATTTCTACCCAAGGAAGGATCAAGAGGACACCTGGAATTTTGGTCTCAAGCTAAATTTTAGGAAATATCTGTTAGACTTTTAAGAAATGAAAATGTACTTCCTCTTTTGAAGCTCTTGGATTTTAGAATGAATTTTAGTAATGCTTCTAGCACATAAAATAAGTGTTGAGAATTTTTAGTTTGTTGTCAGGTTTAAATTTTCTGATGGCCTTAAACATACCTGTATATATGTCTTTGCAGTTCTTAAACTCAGCGTTGGAAACAAATTGGTCCATGGCTTATGTAAACACTTGACAAATAAATCTATTTAAATGTTTTATGTCCTTCCCTTTTAAGCAAATATTTCATACCTAAAGGGATTGTCTTGCTACACTTCTGTTGCATTGGTGGTTTTGTCTCAGTGACTGGGTTTAACTGGGTTCACCTAAAAGAAAATTGTTCTACAGCCTTTATGATTATTAATTCAGTATTTTTATCATATTTTTGTTATGTTTTGAAACAACAACCCCAAATACATCCAGTGGTATTAAACACATTTTTCCTACGCTGTCACTTGGTTTTGAATACTTCATTGTTCGAATGTTCAAGTAAAAAAAAAAAAAAAAAAAAAAGCAGTATTCAAAGCTAAGAATAAATCTATCTATGCAAATAGCCGAGCTCAACTTTGGTATTGAAAGGCTAGAACAGCTTGAGAATGAAATTCCATGTTTCCGAAACCTCACTGGAATTTCAGCTCAGGTTGATAAATCATTTTCTTGCTGCTCCACGGCTGTGCAGCTTGGGATTTTGTAGGGAAAACTTTCCAACAGCTCTGGTGGATTTATTAAGAAGCAGAGTTAAATGTCAGCAGCTCCCTCCTCATCTTGAGGAGCAGGACTCCCGATATTGATATTCCCTGGGGGATGGCTGAGTGTCCTGAAACAATGAATCCTAAAGATTTGTTCTTTCCTGGATGTGTTCTGTTTGCTCTCTGCACTCCTTTTTCCTTAGGAAAACTAGCTCCAAATGCCCTTTTAAATATATATATATTTAAATATATATATATATATATATATATATATATATATGGTTTTGTCATCTCTCCCCCAGGAGCAAAGGCCACCCAGACTCAGTTGGCAGTTGTGGAAATGGAATTATCTTCATAAAATCAAAATTTTCAAATTTATAAAACTTGCTCTTTGTGCCCACACGCCTGGAGGGGTCACAGGCAGGATTTGTTTAGAATAAATTATAAAAAAAATTAAGGGAAGGGAATTTCAAAGAAATTTCAAGGAAAGGGAAGGAAATTTCAAGGAAAGCAAATTTCAAGGAAATTTCAAGGAAAGGAAATTGAAAGGAAAGGACAAAGGAAGAGGAAAGCAGTGGGTGGTAGGGGCTGCTCTATGTCTCGCAGGGATTTTGGGAGCTGGCTGGGCACAGAAGTCCTTTCCCATGTGGAAAGCTACTTTCAGTTACTCTACTTGAGAGCTCGACACACAGAGCAGTGTATATGTGTGTGTTTTGAGTGTGATTTTACAGAAATGTGTATTTAGAAAACACCTGGGTCGCGCAGGCGGCCGGGCGGGCAGCCCCGGGGTCCTCCCACACTGCGCGGCGCTCGCGGCCGGGCCCAGGCGGCTCCCACGTGGTGCGGGGGGGAGCGGGGCCGGGGAGGAGCCGCGGGGAGAGAGCCGGGAGAGCTCCGCGAGAAAGAGCCGGGAGAGCGGGCAGAGAGAGCCGGGAGAGCTCCGGGAGAGCTCCAGGAGCCGCAGCCATGCAGCGCCGCAAGGTGGACAACCGCATCCGCGTCCTCATCGAGAACGGCGTGGCGGAGCGGCAGCGGAGCCTGTTCGTGGTGGTGGGAGACCGCGGCAAGGACCAGGTACGGCCGTGCCGGAGCCGCCCGGGCCTGCCGCAATCCCTCAGGGACTGCTCCGCTCCGCTCCAGCGGGAATTGAACCCTGCCAGCCCCAGGCAGAGCAGCGGGGCCTGAGGGGAGGGAACTCGCAGGGACGGGGCTGGAAATGGAGTGTGAGACCCCCCCTGAGGCATCTCCTGGCTGGGAAGCTCCTGAACGACAGTGAAGCTCAGGACAGGCTGCGGTTTGTGGGCTTGGTTTGGTTTTTTAACTTGTTTTTTAACTGTTAAACTTTCCGGCCAGCTGGGGTTTTTTTTCCCCTCGGTTCTGCCCTGTGGTGGTTTCTCTCTCGGAGTGGGCTTTGAGTTGTCTCGGAGATGAACCTGCTCGGTGAAGTTGTGTGGAGGAAATTCAGTGCTAAACTCGTTTTTCTTCGGGGACTCCGGCCTTGTGTTTTTCGAGGGGGGAGGGAAAGAACAGCTCGGCAAACCCACTGTGGTTTAGGACAAGTCCATTCACAAAATCACAGAGTTGTTCAGGGTGGAAAAGCCCTCCCAGATCGCTGAGTCCAGCAGGGACAAAGCAGCCACTAACCCGTGTCCCCAAGTGCCACATCTGCGTGGCTTTTTAATCCCTGCAGGAATGGGGACTTAACAGCCCAGTCAGGGAAGAGATTTTGCCTTAAAACCAACCTCAACCGTCCCCTGGCACAGCCTGAGGCCATTTCCTCTCCTCTTGTCCCTTGTTCCTGGGAGCAGAGCCTGACTTGGCTGCCCCTTCCCATCAGGGATCTGTGGAGAGCAATAAGGTCCCCCCTGAGCCCCCTTTTCTCCAGGCTGAGCCCCTTTCCCAGCTCCCTCAGCCATTCCCGGTGCTCCAGCTCCTTCCCCAGCTCCATTCCCTTCCCTGGACATGCTCCAGCCCCTCAGTGTCTTTCTTGCAATGAGGGGCCCAAAACTGAGCCCAGGGTTTTGCCCTGCCCTGTGCTGAGCAGAGGGGAGCAATCCCTGCCCTGCTCCTGCTGCTGTTCTGTTCTAACTGCTGTGTAACTGACAATTAATTTATCTCTTGTCTGTGGGCAAATAAAACTAACTAATTATTAAAAAAAAACACCTTGGAAAAGAAGGAATTATTCAGGTGGCAGTAGAGGAATGTTGGCATTATTTACTGATGGGTTCTGGCATCTCCCAGCTCTGGTGGTGTTCACTGAAACCCTCTGTGGAGAATCCATATGAATGGGTTATCCATAACAGACAAAATTGTGTTTAGCCTGGAATTATCAGTGTTGGTGCTGGCAGAGAAGGGAGCTGAGGACACAGGAGGTAAAACCCAGTGTCCTGCAGCCCTGGAGCAGGCACAGTCACAGCTTCACATCCTGCAAGGGACCCCTCTGTTCTCCACGGTGGAAATGCAGCTGTAAAACCAAGTTTAGAAGAACACTTTGCTTTGTGGTGTTCCCTGAGAGCTGTTTGTGAGTGCTCTGTGCCCTGGCAGGTCGTCATCCTCCACCACATGCTGTCCAAGGCCACGGTGAAGGCCAGGCCCTCTGTGCTCTGGTGCTACAAGAAGGAGCTGGGCTTCAGCAGGTGAGAGAGCCCTGGATCCTGCTGCTCCCTGGGCAGCCAGGGCTGCAGGCTGAGGGGAGGGCTGGGAGGGGAAGCCAGGGCTGTTCCTGGAGCAGCTGGGGGAAATCTGCTCTTCCAGGAGTGAAATGTGATTTCCATAAGAGAGTTGGCACTGACAGAAAGTACCTCTGTTTTTTTCTCCTTTAGCTCTAATACTGACTCTGCTGCCCTAGGCCAAACTCCCTTTTTAACCTTTTTTAACCTCAAAACTTGGGTTCCTCATCTGTTTCGCCTCAGTCATACTTAGGACTGAGCTCTGACTTCCAGGCTCAGCCTGAGCACACTTCCCTCAAACCCTTCCCCAAGAAAACTCCTGTATGGTTTTTTCCCCTCCAGCCACAGGAAGAAGAGGATGAGGCAGCTCCAGAAGAAGATTAAGAGTGGAACTCTGAACATCAAGGATGATGATCCCTTTGAGCTGTTCATTGCAGCCACAAACATCCGCTACTGCTACTACAACGAGACCCACAAGATCCTGGGGAACACCTTTGGAATGTGTGTCCTTCAGGTCAGGAGGGCCTTGGCTCCCTAAAGGGCTCTACAATAATCACTTGAAATGTTGCAGGAATGGGGTTTGTTGCTTCTGTCACTTCAGTTTTGGTGGCCTTGCTTTCCCTCACGAGTGGTGTGAGGGTGAGGTGGCCTCGTTGGTAGGAGTTGGAACAGGGCATTGCTTAGTGCAGATTTCAGTGGGAATTAAACTTGGAGGAATAAAGCTTTTAGGCTTTCTGTGCCTTTCAGTAGGAGCCAGCTGCTCTGCTGGACTCTGGGCAACTCTGAAGTTCTTTTTACTGCCCAGGATTTTGAAGCCTTGACTCCAAACCTGCTGGCCAGAACTGTGGAGACAGTGGAAGGTGGTGGAATTGTGGTGATCCTGCTGAGAACTATGAACTCCCTGAAGCAGCTCTATACAATGACCATGGTATGTGCAGCACAGTGGGTCTGTTCTCTACCAGCAGCTGCATTGAGGTGATGCTGGGTGGGTATTTATTGATTCTATTGTGGGCTGTTATCCTCCTCCCATCATCTTTCCTGCTCCTTCATTCAGGAGTGGGAGGAGATGGGATGGGGTTTGTTACACTCGGGCATTTCTGAAATGCTGCAGATGTGGGTGTTTCACCACAAAGTCAGGATCCTGTCTGGGATGTGCTGGGATGGAAATGGAGAGACAGGAGTGGGAAAGAAGGGGTCACACAATCCTGTAAATGTCACTGTCACATTTTCTTTCTGTTTTCTTCCCTTTTTCCTTCAGGACGTTCACTCCCGGTACAGGACCGAGGCCCACCAGGATGTGGTGGGGAGGTTCAATGAGAGGTGAGTGGCTCAGAGTGCAGAGGAGCTGGGCTGGCAGCCCAAGGAAAGCACCAGGAGCAGCACTGGCTGTTCCTGATGGGAAAACGTCCCACAGGTCTGCATTGGAACAGGCCTTTTTCTGGAAGCTGGGCTTGCAGCTCAGCTGTGGGGAGCTGTGAATACTCAGCTGTGGGGAGCTGTGAATTCTCTGTGTTTAGGAGAGAGTTCAGCTGAACCACCAGGGAGTGCTGCTGGTGATTTTACTGAGTTTTCTCTGCCTGCCCAGGTTCATTCTGTCCCTGGCCTCGTGCAAGACCTGCCTGGTGATCGATGACCAGCTGAACATCCTGCCCATCTCCAGCCACGCTGCCAACATCACTCCTCTGCCCCCCCAGTCCCAGGTCAGTGAGTGATCCCAGCCCTTTGCCCTGCCACAAATCCCTCTGAGTTGGCCACAGAGTGTTAAAGACTTAAAAACAGGGAATGTTTTTTTTTTTTATTTCACCCTGATTTTTATCGAAGGATGGCATTGCAGAGAGGAAGCAGAACGTTCTGCAAAAATTATGTGGGTGAAACTTGGGAGCTGTTTTTTCTATATTCTGCTTTTTTTTTTTTAATTTTCTGTCCTATCACTTTTTGTGCTTGCCCATATTTATTAATTTTCCTGTATTGCTCAGCCCAGTGAGGTGGAGCTTGATTGTGGTTGCATGGAGGGATTTCAAGCTGATGGACAGAGGGAACAAGACCAATAAAAATACTTCTTTGGCATTTGGAGGGTGGGAGAGCACTTTGGAAATAAGTATATTGCAGGCTCATGACACAGCTGGAAGCTGTGGCAGTTGTTTCAATTTCTGAGTTACACATGTCACATTCCGGGAAGAATTCCCTGAGGATAATCCAGACACATATTTGCACTCTTAGAAGTGTATCCTTTTATCACTTCCAGTTGTAGACTGCAGTAAAGTGGAACCAGTTTTAAACAGAAATCTTGAAGCATTTAAACTGTGCTGTGTGGCCTAAGAAATAACCAATTCAGCTTCTGTCAGAGATGGGAAAAACATTCTATTAGTGCACTGATTTAAAAATAAATAAATAAACCAACTTCCTTTAATCATTAGGACAACACTGACAGCAGCACAAATGCTTATCTGTTGGCTGGAGAGGCTGGTACCTTTGGAATTTTAGGTGATAACCAGGAAAATCAGCCTTCATTCCCATCTAGAACTGGTTGTGTTTGTGTCCAAGTTTATTGTTTGGCTATTTTTAATTTTTCTAAAAAATTTTTATGGGCTTTTTTTTTTTTTTTTTTTTTTTTTTTTTTTTTTTTGTATTGGTGCTGCAGTAGTTCTTCCCCCTGCCTGGACACTGCATGTGAGAAGTGTAACAAAGATCATGAATGTCCAAAGACTAAAAAATTAATTAAATTATTTAGAGCACTCTTCTTTAATCTGTTTTTCCTATCAATGCCATTCTGTAATTACTATGTACTGCAAAATCCTTCCCTTTTTTCCCTTCCAAACCTGGGGAAGTCAGGACTGGGGAACCTCTTTGTGACCATTCTCCTGAAGATGCCTGGAAATTTAAGTGTTAAATACATGTCTGTCCATATAAATTCTCATGGTTTTGGGCAATACATTCTTCTTGTGCTACCTTTTCCGTTGAGATCCTTTTCTCTGCCTGCCCAAAGGTGTCAGAAGACACCACAAAGGTAGAATTGTGCTGAAATACCCTTGGCTCATCCTGCTGTGTTTCTGCAGGAGGAGAGCCTGGGGCCTCAGGACTTGGAGCTGAGGGAGCTGAAGGAGAGCCTGCAGGACACACAGCCTGTGGGAGTGCTGGTGGATGGCTGCAAAACCCTGGATCAGGTTGGTGTGATGCCTCAGGTTCAGCTTTTATGTTTTTCAGATTCTGTGCTGCTTTAGTGTGTAGTTCTGTGCTTCATAGCAGGGGATAGTAAGCTCTCTTCACAGAGCAGGGAGACAAAACAAGGTAGGTAGACCAAGAATAAATTACCCAAATTTCAGGCCCAAGATCATAAACAATGGCAGAATGAAGAGAGAAGAGCTATAATTGGACAATTAACTCCAATATGCAAATGGACCAGATCTTATAACAGTGAGAGACCTCATGACTGGTTGTGCATTTTTGTGACCATTTTGGGTTCATCTTGGGTGTAGCCCTGGCTGCGCTCTTGTGCTGCCCGAGGTGGATCCACTGAGGCATTTTAATAAATCCCTACTTTATTCTTTAGCTCCTGTCCAGCCTCTGTTCTAGGCCAGCCTCCCCAAGGCATCAGGTGTGCTGGCCAGAGCTGAGCTTCTCTGGGTGGGGCAGGTCCCAGAGTGAGGGAAACAAACTCTCTTTTCTGGGGGTTTTCTAATCCTCAGGCAAAAGCAGTTCTAAAATTCATTGAAGCCATTTCTGAGAAGACCCTGAGGAGCACTGTGGCATTAACAGCAGCCAGGGGACGAGGGAAATCTGCTGCTTTGGGGCTGGCCATTGCTGGAGCAGTGGCTTTTGGGTGAGTGACCTCCCTCTCCAATCCCCCAGGCCTTATCTGCATCCTTGAGTTTAAAAAAAAAAACCTAAACACAACCAAGATGACAGGATTGGAATATATTTGTAATTTCCAATCTTAAATCCCTCATTTTTCATCTTGTATCTTTTGATACAAGATTATATCTTGACGAGATTGTATCTTTTGGTCAAATTTTTCTTAAAACTCAAAATAATCACACATAAATCAAGATTATTGTCTGTAGGAATCTGCTGTGTTTTGGTTGTTAGGTAAAGTCAACCCCTCCTATTAAAAACCCATCCTGTTTAGTATTATGTGGTAAAATTTGTTAGAAAAATCATTCAGCTCTTGTTTTGTTTTTTTCTCTGCAGTTACTCCAATATCTTTGTCACATCTCCCAGCCCTGACAACCTTCACACTCTCTTTGAGTTCATATTTAAAGGCTTTGATGCACTGCAGTATCAGGTGAGGGGAGCAGACTATTTTACAATATTTTCAAAGCATTCCTGCTTAGGAAGTTTTACACTTCATCAGTGCTTTTGGCTACATATGTTTGCTACCAGCCTTTTTTACCATGTTCTGCAAGAAAAGGAATCATGGTAGAGTTGTGTTTCTTTCTCTGTCTTTAAGCAGGGTAAACCACTTTCTTTGTGAAGCAGATTTTAACATCAGTAAATAATTTCCCAATTCTCAGGCCTTTGAAGCTTTTATAAGAATTTTTTATTAGAATGTGAAATAACAGTGTCTGAGCTTATTTTGATGACGATGATGATGGTAAATTATTTTTTTTTCTTAGATCTTAGCTTTTTATATTGTTTAAAAATTTTATTTTCCAGGAGCACTTGGACTATGAGATTGTTCAGTCCTTAAATCCAGAGTTCAACAAGGCAGTGGTCAGAGTGAATGTGTTCAAGGAGCACAGGCAGACCATCCAGGTAATTGGCATTCTTACCTTTCCAGCTTTGTTCCTGGCTGTAGTTTTTGCCAGTGTTGAAGTTGTTTTGATTTTCAGCATGTTCATTCTGTGTGATGTGGAGCTGCCCTGGTGGGTTTTGCTGTAAGGCAGATCTTCAGGGAGTGACTTCCTCAAAATACCTTCTCTCTTTCAGGGAATAGCTTGTAGATTACAGAGCTCCCTCGTGGGTTTCTCCCAAAACAAAAGCAGACGAAGGTGAAAGGAGTGATGCCTTAAGTTTTAGCTTTCACATTTTTCAGATTCTGTGCTGCTTTAGCGTGTAACTCTGAGCTTCATAGTGTTAGTAAGGTCTCTTCACAGAGAAAATTCCTTCTCCAGCTTGAGAACCAAGGAGAGCTGTTACAGCCTCAGGCCCAAAAAGCATAAACAATGGTGAATTGAAGAGAGAAAAACAAGAAGGATGGGACTTCATAACCTAAAGCTGTAATTGGACAATTGACTCCAATATGCAAATGGGCCAGAACTTATAAAAGTGAGAGACCTCATGATCAGTTGTCCATTTTGTGACCATTTTGGGTTCATCTTGGGTGTAGCCCTGGCTGGGTTCTTGTACTGCCAGGGTGGATCTATTGAGGCCTTTTAGTAAATCCTTCCTTTATTCTTTAACTCCTTCTAGCCTCTGTTCTAGGTCAGCCTTCTCACAGCATCAGGAGCAGTGCAGGAAGAGGTTTTAGTGATTAGATTTCCTTTTATTTTCCTCTGCACCTCTGCAGATGAATTCTTGTGGAGTTGTGTCAAACAAGATGTGTGAGCCTGTCATTGTTAGGGCAGCATAAACCCTCTCCTGACTTTCTGCTTTTCCACATCTCAGTCTCTGGCTTGGTGTTTGAGGAGAACAGGGACAGCAAAGAGCTTTCCAAGGCCCCAGTTTTGTGAACCCTGGTGTTTCCCTGCTGGCAGCTGCTGGCAGTGACAGTGTCCCCTCCTTTGCAGTACATCCACCCTGCTGATTCTGTGAAGCTGGGCCAGGCCGAGCTCGTGGTGATCGACGAAGCTGCTGCCATTCCTCTGCCCCTGGTGAAGAACCTGCTGGGCCCTTACCTGGTGTTCATGGCTTCCACCATCAATGGGTAAGGCTGGAGCAGCCACTCTGCTGGGGCTCCCCAGAGCTGCCTGGCTCCTGTGGTTCCTGTTTCAAGCTCCCTGTGTCCTGGTTCCCAGGTACGAGGGCACCGGGCGGTCGCTGTCCCTGAAGCTCATCCAGCAGCTCCGCCAGCAGAGTGCCCAGAGCCAGGTGACCCTGACAGCAGAGAACAAATCCACAGCCACTGCCAAGCTCACCTCAGGTACAGCGTGTGAGAGCTGAAATGAGGGATGCAGGACTCCAGGTGGCTCTCTAAAATGCAGTTTATTCCATCCAAGAGGTTCCCGCAGTCCAGGGTCATGGAGGACAGAGCCTGTGCCCACAGCTGTCAGCTCCAGCTGCAGGCAGGCCTGGACACCCTTTGGTTTTGGTTACAATGCATTATATACTTTTCTTTGCTGGGCATCTTTATACAGTAGAACCAATCTATACCTTAACTATTATCTCTAGCCTATCATAACTACTATAATTACCATATTCATGTTACTATTCTCCAATCACTAAAAGTTTGCCCTGTTACTATTCTCCAATCACTAAAAGTTTGTTAGTACATTGCAGTTTAAGCTAGAAGTTGTTATTCAGTTTTCTTGCAGTGGAAAATTCTGAGACCTTTTTTCTACTTGCCACTTTGCTGACTTGTTTGCCTATGCTATCTTTCTGCTTGGTAAAAACATCTTGTTTGGGGTGGGTTTATCCTTTGCATAAAAACCCCTTCTAACTAACACACCTTTTGCCTCCTTGGTTATCCAGTAAGACTGGCTCAGCAATTCTTTTCTTCTATATCAAAACTTGCTTCCATCTCTATTCCTTCTTCAGATTCTACATTTAAAAATCTTTCTGCTAAGCATACCTATCTGTGAGACTTTTTGTCAAACTTTCATCCTTCCCAACAACAGCACCTCTGGCCTGTGTGTCCCACACAACCTGTGGGTGTCCTGGGGCTGCTGCCATGGCTGTCCCACCCATCCATGTGCTTTACAGCTGTGGGAAGGGGCTTGTGTGGGGAAATGACAGAGCTCTGCTGGTTTTCCCTCACAAGTTTCAGATGGAAGGCTTTTAAGAGGTGACAAATCAGCATCTGACAGTTTTCTGATCTGGGAGCCCCTCAGAGCACAGGGATCCTGTGGGGTGCTTGTCCAGCACTGAGTGTCCTTGTTAACCCCTGCAGCTCGCACGTTGCACGAGGTGTCCCTGCACGAGTCCATCAGGTACGCCCCTGGGGACCCCGTGGAGAAGTGGCTGAATGATCTCCTGTGCTTGGACTGCCTCAACATCACCAGGATCATCTCTGGCTGCCCTCTGCCAGACACCTGTGACCTGTATCCTTGCTGAAAGGTTCTCAGCCTGGCTCAGAGCTGGGATAAGCTCAGCACTCGTTTTTTCCCCTAAAACCTTGCTCCTGGAGTTAAGCTCTCATGGCACTGGTGGGGGGTGCTGCCAGAACATCACCAAACCCCAGTTTTGCTGCAGAGACAACCTCAAGGAAGAGTTGCATGAGGGGAAGCCCCTGCTGGAGTTACAAAAGGTTTATCTTTACAGGTGAAGGGTGTGCAAGCTGCAAACACTGGCCATTCATTCTTGTAGATTAAGCTGTGGAGTATAAGAAGACAATCCAGTTTGTGGCCCAGATATTGAAAATAACCCCACAGGAAGCTTTTTCCTGGTTCCCTAGGAGGTTTTTTTCCTTAATCCCTGTGGTTTAGATACTATGTAAATAGAGACACACTCTTTTGTTACCACAGAGCATCAGAAGTTTTCTTGCAGAGGCTGATGGCCCTCTATGTGGCTTCTCACTACAAGGTAGGGCTTGAGCTTCTTCCATCCAGTTTCATTCCCAATTTCAGTGTGGAATTTTCTGGGGACAGAAGTGCTTGTTATGACAGCCTGATTGAGATTTCACAACAGCTTCTGTTGCTTCTTGTTGTGTACAGAGCTGTGTTCTCCTTTCTCTGAGATCTCTGCCTCAGTCCTGGCTGTACACACTGGATTTCCAGATAGTCTGGAATATTTTTGCCTTGAGAAAAAGTGGAGACTAAAATTCTAAATGAGCCTCCAAGCCTGTCAGGATGTTATCAGTGCTGAACCTCATTTGCAGTTCTCTTTACCATGTTCTGGTGGTCTTAAGTTCATCAGGAGCAGTGAGAGACCTCTCTCTCTCTCTCCATTATGAGACTGAAAAGAGGAGTAATTCATCTCAAGGTTTCAAGACCAGGGTTGATCTGGTCATGTAAATATGAGTGGGGAAGTCCAGAAGGATGGAACTACTGAGTTCTAAAAGCTTTAAAGCTTAAAAATGAAATTAGGATTTGGTACTTGGGAGGTAAGGAGCTGTATGAAAATAGGAAGTTCAGGTTTGTACATATTAGAGCACAAGGTTTCCCTTGAGGAGAACAGATGCTGTCTGGGGATGTGACAACCATGAGCTGGCCTGGGAGTTCCTCCATCCCTCAACATTGTATGAGTTCCAAATTTCTTAATAGCTCTAAATTTGGAAAATAGAGAGATTGTTTAGAAATCAGCTGGACTTTGAAGCTCTCTTCATGGAATACCATTTGGGTAACACTCTCAGGCACATTTGTGGCATTTTTGGGGTTGTCCTGTGCAGGGCCAGGAACCGGACTCAATCCTGATGGGTCCCTTCCAACTCAGGGTATTCTGTGATTCTCTGGACAGTTTTTGATCTTTCTGATGTCTTCACCTTCCAGAACTCCCCCAATGACCTCCAGATGCTCTCTGATGCCCCTGCCCATCATCTGTTTTGCCTTTTGCCTCCTGTTCCACCCACCCAGAATTCCTTACCAGAAGTCCTGGCTGTTGTTCAGGTAAGAGAATGACTCGAGTGTCAGTTTTGATCCTGGTCTAGTTGAGCAGGAGGCAGCATTTTGTGTGTCTGTTTTCATGGTTTTGTGTCTTTCCTGGCAGGTGTGCATGGAGGGAGAGATCTCCCGCCAGTCCATCATGAACAGCCTCTCCAGGGGAAAGAAGGCTTCTGGTGATCTTATCCCCTGGACCATTTCAGAGCAGGTGGGTGATTTGGCTGTGCACTGGCACCCAGGGTGTATTTCATGTATTTCTTGCCTCCAGAGTGCCCAGCTGTGTCCTTTAATGGGCTCTTTGTCCCTTGTGCAGTTCCAGGATCCGGATTTTGGGGGCCTCTCCGGCGGGCGCGTGGTTCGCATCGCGGTTCACCCGGATTACCAGGGGGTAAAGTACCTGGGACCAGCTCTGGTGGGGCCAGGGAAATGGCTCTGCAGGCAGAGCTCAGAACAGGGCAAACATTGCAGCTCCTCCAGTTCTTAGCATTTTAAGCTCAGGGCACCAAACCAGTGCTCCCAGAGGATCCTGAGCCACCGTACACAATCCAGGGATATTTGCTGTGACCTTACCAAGTGTTCGGCATTTTCTGAGTGCCAGAGTTAAGCCCCAAAAATTACTACACAGCCCTGAACTACCAGGGCTGATGCTGATATCCTCTGTTCTGTCCTTCTCTCTGGAGCTGCCACATGGCCAAAAAAAAGCATTTTTGCAGTCACTGAGTGGTGTCTGCAGTGCTGATTGTTAATGGGTTTAAGGGGAGAACGTTGTTGCCCTGTATTAAAAATCAGAGACCTGGTTTTGCTTACAGTATGTTGTTGCTTCTTCACAGATGGGCTATGGCAGCAGAGCTCTGACTTTGCTGCAGATGTACTATGAAGGCAAATTCCCATGTTTGGAAGAAGAAACAGTTCAAAAGCCAAAAGAAATCACAACTGTGAGCAGTGAGGTATGGTAACTTTTTTTATTTTCTGTCATGCTGAGCTGCATAATTTCCCCTGTAAGTCTCCACTCTGTAGGGAGGAAATACTCAGATTTGATTTTCATAGAGAAGAGGAGCTTTAATTTGCAGCTTTCTGTGGGGATTGCTGCTAACCCATTCCCACTTTCTTTTCCAGACTGTTGGTTTATTAGAAGAGGTTGTGACACCCCGGAAAGATTTGCCCCCTTTGCTGCTCAAACTGAGTGAGAGACAAGCTGAGCACCTGGACTATCTCGGGGTGTCTTATGGCCTGACACCCAGATTGCTCAAGTAGGACATGATTCTCTTTCCCAGTTACATCTTGCCCTTCTTGAACAGATAATGAGCTTTACTTGCCCAGTTTTTCCAGGGTGTAGAAGTAAGAACAGCCTGTGATAGGTAGGGGGGGGTTGAATTCTCTTCCCTGTGACCTGTAGAAATGTGAGGTGCTGCTGACGTCAGAGCTGGTGGATTTTTTTCCTGACTGATGTAAATGCCTTTCACAGCACCTTGAAAGTTTGTGCATTTTTTGACATTACAGCCATAATTTTTCACTCCCCTGAGCTGGACCCTCAGTCAGGTGGGTGCTGTTCCTGCTTTCTGACAGGAAGCTCATTTGCTCTGTTTGTTGGTGTGTCTTACAGACTTTTGCTTGCTCCTCACCAGCTGTTCTTGTACAGCAGATAAATTGCATTTAACCACAATTTATGACTTATTTAGCTCCATAATTCTCCGTGTGTTCCCTCTTTTGCCCAGGTTTTGGAAGCGTGCTGGATTTGTGCCAGTTTATCTGAGGCAGACCCCTGTAAGTACCACACTGTTCCTGAATGGAAGTCCAGCCCTGCTGAAATCCCTGGGCATGCATTCCAGTGGATTCTGTGAGAAGGGTTTTGGGGCAGGAAGCTTTGCTGAGGCTGCTTTTAAGTCTTGGTTTATGTTCATTTTTGTTCTTTGGGCCTATAGTTAAGGAGTAGAGTTTTAGGGTTGTGAATGTGGGCCTCCAAGTAGTTTGTACATAACAATTTAGAGCTGTTGAGGGCTATTAATGTGGTTACTGATAAAATAACTGAGATTTACCAAATTCTAGAAGTTCATAGGTATTCCATTAAGTGGACATGGTCAGTAGCTGGAAAAGTATGCATATGGAAAAATAGCAAGTTAAATGTACTTATTTGTCAAGAGCTTGAAGATAATTTTAGAAACCATTTAATTTAGTCAGCAGAAATGTCTGCGCCTAATTTTCCCATCCAAAAAAATGTCAATAAACATAGTACTAATGGCAAGAAATAAAGAGCAGTTACGTTTTCTGATGCTGTCTCATCAGTGATCATAGATGAATTGTGAACTGCCTTGGAACAAAATAGAATTTGATGCATTTGTTGTTGTTGATTTAGAAGGTATTTCCCTTCCTCAGCTGAGCACAGAGTGCAAAAGGTTCAAATGGGGGTGATGGGAAATCCACCACAGAATCACAGAACTGTATCTTATTTATCAGAATGACCTGACAGGGGAGCATTCCTGCATCATGCTGAAGATGCTCAATGAAGAAGATTCTGAACAGGAACCTTGGCTCACTGCCTTCTGGAAAGGTAACTCTGATCCTGCTGACTCTGCAAGAGCCCTCTGGGCTGTTTGTTATTCAAGAGGTCCACTGGGCTAATTTATTTTGTCCTCTTGCCCTGTAGATTTTAGGAGGCGCTTCCTTTCCCTGCTTTCCTACCAGTTCAGCACCTTCTCTCCCTCCTTGGCACTGAATATTCTACAGAACAAAAATATCAAACAGCAGCCCCAAGCACGTGAGTACCCTGACTGGGACAGCTGTAAGTGCATAGCAAAGCATGGCTGGAGCCTGGCACCTCAGTTTGCTGTTTTCTCAAGATGTTTAACAGGAGAATCCTCTGGGAGAACTTGGTACCTGTGGGGTTTTAGTGTCTGTGCTGGCTAGAGGGTTTTTCTGCTGCAGCAAGGGAACAAACCTCTTTCACAGCAAAACCAATGTGAATTGTTAAAGGCCAAGGAAAAATACTAAATACCTGAATACATGCTAAACACTGAGGTCCTGGGTGCTCTGAGGAACATTGCCAACTTTGCTGTGTTTCTCTGCTCCCCACCAGCCCTCAGCCGTGCTGAGCTGGAGGCAGCCTTCATCCCGTACGACCTGAAGAGGCTGGAGATGTACTCCCGCAACATGGTGGACTACCACCTCATCATGGACATGGTGCCCACCATTGCCAGGATGTTCTTCCTCGGCCAGATGGGAGACATCTCCCTCTCTGCTGCACAGTCGGTGTGTGTGGGCAGGGGGGGAGCGAGGATTTGGGGAAAGCACGGGTGTGGGAACCCAGGACATCCCTCTGGCTGTCCAGAACAGCCAAGAGCCCTGCCAGGGGGCCCAGAGACCCTGGCCCAGAGCCCAGAACACCTGTGGGTTTGATTATGACCCGTGGAGCAAATTACCAACCTTAGATGAAGATCAGCAAGCCACAAGAGTTTTGGTAGAATAATAGTGAAGTTATCACAGGGTGGAAAAGTAGATTTTGGGGTTTCTAGAATGGGGTTCAGCAGGCAAGATGGAGGGATCTGGGTGTGTCCAGCCTTTCTCCTTCTTCTTCTTGGCCTCCATCTTCTGCTGAGATGTTGGCACTTTTAGATTGGTTTAGAGTAGAAGCTCACTGTCTAACATAGGTGATAGGTATTGGAAAGTAATTGTAAACATTGTATACGTAGTTTTTAGTATAAAGACATAACACCACCCCGTGGGCAGGCAGAGTGCCTGGAACTGTCCTGCTAGACAGACCTCAGCAAGACAGGAGAAAAATTTTTACAGATAAGACGCAGTAAACAGCCTTGAGAGTGAGAAATGAAGAGCTCCAACTCATTCTTCAAGCACCAGGGCTGGGAAAACAGACTTTTAACATCTCTCGGGGTCACAGCAACCAGCAAAAGATCCCTGAGACATGGGGATGTGTGTCTGTCTGCTCTGTGCTGAAATCCCTGTCTCTTCCTCAGGCCCTTTTCCTAGGGATTGGCCTGCAGCATAAATCTCTGGACCAGCTGGAAAAGGAGCTGGAACTGCCCAGCAGTCAATTGATGGGGCTCTTCAACAGGATCATCCGCAAAGTGGTGCAGGTGGGACCATAATTCCAAAATTAACAGAAAATATGACACTAAGAGAGAGCTGGGTCAGTGCTGGGCATCCTTAACACATCCCCACTTACTGGCCATAAACTTCTTGGCAAGGTGGGGAAAATCCCAGGTGGAAAATGTGTGGCAGTGATTTAAATGCCCATGGTAGGGGATTTGGAACTGGATGATCTTTAAGGTCCCTTCCAACCCAAACCACTTAATGATTCTGTGTAGTGATTTCCCAGATAAGAATGCTTATCTTATGGTTTTCCATGTTCAAGTGCCCTGACCAGAATGCTGAGCAGACAATCCTTGTTGCCTGAACCATTGTTCAGAGCATTGGTGGCATCTCAGCTTTCCTTGGAAAAAAATAAAATTATTTCCCAGTGTTATTTAGAGGTAGACCTGAAATCCACTGAAATAATTGTCAAGTTTTGGATCTGGTTCCCAGTTTTCTTTCTCTCTAAGGTTTAGGATAGCAAAGCTGAAGTCTGGATTTAGGAGTTCATTGTAGAGGTGATAAATGGTGTTTTAAAAACCAAGTCTTACATGTGCTGGCTTGTTTCATTTTCAGCTCATCAACACAGTCCAGGAAAAAGCTGTGGAGGAGCAGATGGCAGCAACAAAGGATGTTGTGATGGAGCCAACGCTGAAATCTTTAAATGATGATTTGGTAATTACAAACTTTATTCCTGGTTCATATGTAAACACTTCAGGGAGTTCACCTGAGGGCAGAAACATTAAATTTTCTTGGATGGAAAGGGTTCCACACCACATCTGGCACTGTAAGGGAGTTAAAACCTGACAGGTTTGCATTATGTGCAGCTGGAGTTGTGCTTTAAGCTGCAGTGTGGGGTTTTCACAGAAAATTACAAGTTTGTGTGTACAAATGACATAAAAATGCAATTAGATAAAAGAAAGAAGCTATGCAGAACCAGCTGGTATTTGTTTTAGGGGATGTATTTGTGGGAAAAGGCATTTTCCTCTCATTACAAAGTCAGTGTTACCCTGAGGAACTAAAGCATCTTGTGCTGTCCTGTTGCAGGAGGAGGCTGCAAAGGAATTCCAAGAAAAGCACAAGCAGGAGGTGATGAAGCTGAGGGAGATGGACCTTACACAGTAAGAATTCATCTGCCTGGGTCTCAAATCCAGTTTTTCCCTGGGTGGAATGCTGGGTCGCGCTGGGATTTGTGCACAAGGCTGTAGGTGCAGTAAGCCATCAGTAAATGAGAACCAGTGTGTATTGTCAGCAGTGGGTGAAACATAAAAAAACCCAAATCAACTCAAAAAGGGCAAGCAACCAGAGCTTTTACTTAAGTGTCAGCAGATTTCTGTCTTTCTGGAGCAACAGGAGTTACAGATGCCACTGATTCTCTTCCCTCTCCCCTCCCACTTTTTGTCTTATAAACACTGCTCACTGTGCTGATGTCCCAGGGAAGTTGTCTGGCTTGGCTCTAAATTGGTCTCTGGTAAATCTGGTGAAAGGAATTATAGAATCTTTGGTTGTCATGTTTGGAGAAAGGACAAGAATGGATGTGATTTGAAGTGACTTGCAAGTCAGTCACATAAGGAAATTAATACAACCAGAATGTTTTCAAATTAATTCTATTTTATAGCATTGATAGTGCTGCATACCTTTTTGTCATTTTGGACTGTGTTTCCTTTTTTTTTTTTTTTTATCCTCAGCCAGAAATAGATTTTTGTTCTCCATGAGGAGAGAGAGACAAAAATCTATTTTGAATAATTTTCAATGCAGGTTGTAGAAAACTTGTGGGGCTTTATCCAACATTGTTCAGCTTTGTGGACAAAGCCTTATCTATTCCAAACCTCCAAGAACTTGAGATGGAGAGCAGTTGCTCCATTTTGCTACACAACTGCTTTGCCTCTTTAAATCTGGATGTAATTTCCAGGGTGCTTGAACATCCAGAAACGGGCCACAGAACATGAGCTTATTTGAGTAGCAATTTTTGTCTTTATTTCTCTTTTTAAAAGCTCTTCACTTTTTCCCAGACTGATTTAGGAAAGCTGTCCCATGCCAGCTTTGCCAGCCTGACTTGGTGTGTGGTTCCCAAATCAGATTTGCTTGGGTGCTGGCACAGTGGCTTTGTTTGCAGGGTAGTGTGTGCCTGACAGTAGAAACACCTCTTTTATATGTTGTTTTCCTCTGTGCTAACAATTTGACCTGACTTTCCTTCCCCTTTCCCACTTAGGTACATTATCAGGGGGGATGATGAGGAGTGGAACGAGGTGCTGAGCAAGGCAGGACAGAACGCTTCCGTCGTCAGCCTGAAAAGGTAAAGGAACTTGAAATATTCCAGAGATCTCTCCTCTTCCTGCTGGCTTTGTTAAATGTTTTCCAAAAAAGCGAAACCTAGGGGTTAAAAGTGAACTCAGTGTCCTGGCTAGATCCTCAGTTTTCCTGGGGGAATTGGGGTGTGAGCAGCTTTGAGCTCCACTACCCAGTGTTTGTGTTGCTCTAAAGACGGTCCTCTCTTCATTAACTTGTTTAATTCTGACTTTATTGCTGATGATCTGATCCTGATCCCACACAGAAGCTGGGACTTTTCCTCCCTTAGGTCACTCATTCCACCTGACTGCCCAATTTGCTTTGGGATCTAACACTGAGTGGGAGCACCTGGAGGTGCCAGTGGAGAAAATGCAAATTCAGGAAAGAATTCTTTCAAATGTGAGCTTGAGCCTGGAAAAATGTCTGTATTTCTGCAGTTCCTTAATTCTCATCTATCTTCTTTCTTCTGCCATGCCCAGCATGTAATTTTCCCAAATTTTTCCTTGGGGATTTATAGCTGAGACTTCCCTGCTCACTTATTTCCCCTTCCTGGAGTGCCTGACAGCTCAAGTAATATGTGATCTCTGTTCCACCTTTTCATGGTCTTTTTCTATCAATGCTAGAAGCTGTAAGTTTCCAAAAGCCTTCCAGGAAGGAGAGAGTCTTAGCAGTTGCTATAAGATAGAGATCAGAGCTTGGAATTCTGTTGTGTTGGCTTGAGTCAGAATCCAGTGCAGGGACAAAATTGAATGTTTAAAACAATCAGTAGTTTCTCTTCTAGGTACTCTAAAATCCAGATGCCCCATGTAGGAGAGATAAAGTTTTGAAAAGCAAAGACAAGAGCTAAAAATCAAGATCTTCTGGGTTAGAGAATCTCAGGACACTATAAAATCTAAGTCAGGCTCTTCTTTGTGCTTTTTCTAGCACCAAGTTTAAATTTTCTCCCTCGCTCTTACATTACAACAAAAATTTCCCTGCAGGATGGCAATCCAATGTATTTTTAACAGATGTTTTCTTCCTGTTTTCCAGTGAGAAGAAAAGAAAACTAGAAACAGCACGAGGACCCAAGCAACAGAAGAAGTTTAAGAAAACTAAAGATCTAAAGCAGAAGAGGAAGAAATGACTTCTAAGCCAATCAATGAACTTGAATGAACAAGTGCTGGGTCTGTACTTAAAAAGCCCTGTTCTCCTCTAAACCAAGAGACTATTTTGGAGGGAAGAAGAATCCTTAGAGGCATTTTTCAAGTGTTTGTATTGTGGGAAGAGCAGCGCTCAAGTGTTTGTGTGAAGATTTTTATATGAAGGGTGACTGCAGAGGGTGACTGAGCAACTGGAATGCACTGGAATGATGAAGGTGCTTGAGCAGCTCCAAAATTCCCATTCCAAGAGGGCAGATCTGTAAACTTCCTGCATCTTAATGGTTCTGTGGTTCATTAAAAAAGAGTTTGGACAACAAAGGACAGAAATGTTACTCTGCTTTAGCACTGCAACTCACCTTGACCTGTGCAGCTGCTGGTTCTGGTGGTCCTTTGGAGCTTGAGGGGGCTTTTATGTGCTTTGTGTTTGGGGCTGGCTGGTCACTGCACACTCACTCTGCCTCCCTGCTGGTCTGAGCTGCCCCTTGGCTGTGGTGGAAAGCTTTGTGTTCAGGTTGGCAGAAATCAGCACTACTGTACCAAAACCTGCTTGTGGGATCTCCTCTTTGACCTCAGGGGCCAGTTGAGCAGCCAAGTACTGAATTCCCATCAGCTTGGCAATAACTGTGCCAGTCTGGAGCTGGGACTGGCTGTGACTCTGGGTCTGCTGCCTCTCAGACTCCAGAGGCTTCAAACCCAGGCCAGAGCTTTGCCATAGAGTGTCCCAATCCCAGTCCTGAGAGCCCTGGTGTATTGCCTTGATATCCTTCTGGCTTTTTGCTGTGGGGGTTTGGAACAGAGCCCTCCCTGCAGCTGAGGCACAGCTGTGTTGTATTTACCTGCAGATCTCACAGCTCCTTTTCCTGGCAAATCCTGAGGTAAGGGTGGCTTTTCTTCTCAGGAAAACTACCAAAAAGAAACAGGGGCAGGGAATGATTTTGAATTCCTGGCCTTCCTTTTTTGACAGCAGTTTATTATTATTTTGGGGCCTAAGCTTAAAAAACCTGGAGTGTGTGATTGTTCCCAAGTGTCACACTTCCAGAATAGGATCTGATGGGGTGGTGACAGTAAAACCATGGAAGGGGGTGGGTTGGAAGGGACCTTAAAACTCATCCCATTCCAACCCCCAGCCAGGGGCAGAGACATTTTCCACTATCCCAGGTTGCTCTAAGCCCTGTCCAACCTGGCCTGGGACGCTTCCAGGGATCTGGCAGCCACAGCTGAGTAACAGGTACCACTTGACTCCATTTCTATGTCTGACTCCATTTCCCTTCCCAGCTGGCAGCAGATGAGTGGGAACACTGCACCAAAACCTGTTGGAATTCCAGCTTCCAGCTCTGCATGGAGCACTACATCCAGATGTGAACACTCATCAGAACAATTCTGCCACAAACCAAGGGAACCCTCAGGACTCGTCTTGCTCGTTTCTCCGTGGAAAGAGACATAGCACAAGCACCTTCACAGCTATTGGAAAAATCCTGGAAAGGGCAGGAAATCAGGGTTATTTGGAAGTGTTTTGTGCTGTCACACATCAGTTCACCGGTGTTGCTCCATGGCCCAGTACCAGCTGTAGAGCTCTGCCCCACAGATGTTCCAAGGTCTGGCATTTAAAGCAGCATTAGCATAAAAGGAGCTGCATTAGCATAGGAATTACCTTGTTGGTGTTTCCAATTCCCAGCCTGGAATTCCAGATGACCCAGAGATCAGCTCAGCTCTTTTGAGCAGGCTGCTGAAAACACCAAAGGTTGTGGGTTCAGTCACTGGATGGGCCATTCACTTAGAGCTCAACTTCATAATCCTTGTGGGTCCCTTCTATTTTATGATATCCTGTGACCTGGAAACACAGATTAAACATCTCAATTAGAATTTTACAAACAGAGATTTTGCCTTTGGAGACTGTGAGTTGCACAGATCTCGGGGGAAGAGGGAGGAAAGCATCAGGTCTCACCTGGCAGGTGTTAAATGAGCAGCTGGAGCAGGATAGTGCCTATCCTGGAGCAGCTGCTCCTGCCCGTGGCTCTGCAGCTCCACTCACGTCCCAGGGATGTGGTGGGCGCAGGACGGGAGGCGGGCCCTGCTCTGCTCAGGGGGTGCTGGAGCAGCGGTGCCGCGGGTCCCGCTGTGGACTGGCCTCACATCCCCGGAGAGAGAGGCTCCGAGGTGGGTCCTACACACCGGGACCGGCGGCCTCAGGGGGGTCCCCTCTCCCCGGCCGCTTCCAGCCGCAATCCAGCGCCTGCTCCAGGAATGCGCCGCTCTCTTGCCGGGCCCGGCACCGGCACCGGCACAGCCCCGGCTCCCCACGGCAGCAGCGGGACCTGCCCGGAGCCGTAGCGGGAGCAGCCCTGGTCCAAGCGGGAGCGGCAGCGCCGGGCTCGGTCCGTGCCCATCCCGGAGCAGCTCTTTCCTGCCTGCGGCGATCCCGATCCCGATCCCAGCCCCAATCCCGCCTCGGTTCTGCGGCCCCGCGAGGGAGAAGCGGCTCAGCCCGGGACCCCCAGCAGACACCGGCAGGACCCGACCGATCCCCAGGCCCGGGTCCTATTCCCGGCCCCACCTCAGCGCCTCAAGCCCTCGCGCAGCAACGGGAGCAGCCCCCGGTCCGGGGCTCCGCACAGCGCTCCAGCGACGGCCCCGCCGCATCCCAGGATGAGCATCCATCGCACAAAGCGGAGCGGGCGCGGATCCGCCGGGATTTACGGGCGCGGGCGGGGCGGGGCGCCAGGGGGGCGGGGCCGGCTCAGGTGTGAGGGGCGGGGCCGGCTCAGGTGTGAGGGGCGGGGCCGGCTCAGGTGCGCGGGGCCCCAGCGCGGCTGCGCGGGGCGGGGCCGAGAGGATTTAACCCCCGGGAATCGCCGCTGGCGCCATTTGCCCCCTCGGCGCTCGGAGGGGAAGGTTCTGTCCGCGCGGGCTCTATATCTTTTTTTTTTTCTATTCTTTTACCCCTTTTTTAGCCTCTTTTTCCCAATACCTCTCCTCTCTCCCTCCCTTCCTCCCCTCCCCCACCCCCTACACCCTCCCCCCCCCCCTACCCCCCCCCCCTCCCTCTCCCCCCTAGCCCTCCCCTCCCTCCCCCCCAAACCGCTCCCTCCCGGGCCGGTCCCCCCTACCCTTCCTATGTCCCCCACACACCCCAACCCTACCCTACTCCTCCTTTCTCCACGCTTCCTTTCCTCCCCAGCACGGCTCCCACCTGCCCTCTCATCCTCCTTCCGTTCCCCCCAGTTCCTCCCCACCTGCCCTGATTCTTCACCCTCCTTCCTTCAGCCTTCTTTCCCCTCTACATTCCCCTATTCCTCCTTTTCCCCTGTGCACCTTGACCGCCCCCACCTGTGCTCCATCCTCCGCCCGTCCTGCCCCGGCCACCCCACCTGCCCCTGCCCCCCTCCCTGCTCCCCTGCACATCCCGACCCCCCCACCTGCCCTCCATCCTTGACGCACCCCGAGCACCCCCTGTGTTCCCCTGTTCCCGTCCTTTGTCCCCCCCTGCCTCTTTCCCCCGCAGCCGCGGGGCTCGGGGCGCCGCAGAATAAAGCCCAGAGGGCCGGAGCGGCGCCCCCGCTGTCCCTGGAGCCCCCACACGGGGCCGGAGCCGCTGGGCGGGTCCCCCCCATTGCAGTGCAAAGCACGGCCCGACACCGCCGGGGTTCCGGCTGTCCCTACATCACACTGGGGGTCCCCGGGGCGGGGGGGTTGGGGGGGGGTCAGGGAGGGCCCCCTCCTCCGGAGGGGGTCCCGGGGGGGAGGGGGGTTGGGGGGGGAGGGGGTTGGGGGGTAGGGCCCCCTCCGGAGGAGGGGGTCCCTGGGAGGGGGGCGGGTGGGCCCCCTCCGGAGGAGGGGGTCCGGGGGAGGGGGCGGGGCCTGGAGGGGGGATTCCCCCTCCAGGCCCTGCCCCCTCCTCCGGGCCGTCTCCTCCGGACGGGGTCCGGCCCGGCCCCCTCCCCGGGACCCTCTCCTCCGGACCGGGGCCCTGGGGGGAGGGAGGGGGGGGCGGGTGGGGTGGGCCGAAGGGGCGGGGCCGTTTGTCTGTCCGGTGGTCTCTTTGTGCGTTCACGCTGCAGAGTGACGTGACCCCCTCTGCTTCCCCCCCCCCCCCACCCGCCCCCTCCCTCCCCCCCAGGGCCCCTGTCCGGAGGAGGGGGTCCCGGGGAGGGGGCCGGACCGAGCCCCGTCCGGAGGAGACGGCCCGGAGGAGGGGGCAGGGCCTGGAGGGGGAATCCCCCCTCCAGGCCCCGCCCCCTCCCCCGGACCCCCTCCTCCGGAGGGGGCCCACCCGCCCCCCTCCCAGGGACCCCCTCCTCCGGAGGGGGCCCTACCCCCCAACCCCCTCCCCCCCCCAACCCCCCTCCCCCCCGGGACCCCCTCCGGAGGAGGGGGCCCTCCCTGACCCCCCCCCAACCCCCCCGCCCCGGGGACCCCCAGTGTGATGTAGGGACAGCCGGAACCCCGGCGGTGTCGGGCCGTGCTTTGCACTGCAATGGGGGGACCCGCCCAGCGGCTCCGGCCCCGTGTGGGGGCTCCAGGGACAGCGGTGGCGCCGCTCCGGCCCTCTGGGCTTTATTCTGCGGCGCCCCGAGCCCCGCGGCTGCGGGGGAAAGACGGAGGGGGGGACAGAGGACGGGAACAGGGGGACAGAGGATGGGAACAGGGGGACAGAGGACGGGAGTAGGGGGACAGAGGAGGGGAGTAGGAGGACAGAGGATGGGAATAGGGGGACAGAGGAGGGGGACAGAGGAGGGGAACAGGGGGACAGAGGACGGGAGTAGGGGGACAGAGGAGGGGAATAGGGAGGGATGAGGTGGGGAACGAAGAGGGGTTGGGGAGAAGGGGAGAGGAAGGGAAAGGCCGGATGGGGGGGGAAGATGATGGACAGAGGAGGGGTACAGGGGGAAGAGAGGGGGGTCGGGCTGGGGAGAGGGGTGAAAGGAACGGGGGGGTCGGGGATGTGCAGGGGAACAGCGAGAGAGTGCAGGGGAGGCTGGGGAGCGGGGAGAGGGCAGGGGAGGCTGGAAGGGAGAGGAGGGATGGGGGGGAGGGAGAAAGAAACTGGAGGGATAGAAAAGAGGAGGTAAGTGGGGGAAAGAAAGAGGAGGATAAGGGCAGGAGAAAGAGGGGGAAGAAAAAGGGAAATCGCCGCCGGGAGAGCCCAGTGCGGCAGCAGCCTCACCGCGCTCCGGGTGAGCAAATGGCGCCGGCAGAGATTTCCGGGGATTAAATCACCTCGGCCCCGCCCCGCGCAGCCGCGCTGGGGCCTCGCACACCTGAGCCGGGCCCGCCCTGCACACCTGAGCCGGGCCCGGCCCCGCCCGGAACCGCCCGGCACCGCCCCAGAGCCCGGGACTGGCCGGGACCGCCCGGCACCGCCCCTGATCCTGGGACCGCCCCAGAGCCCCGGGACCGCCCCTGAGCCCCGGCACCGCCCCAGAGCCCCGGCACCGCCCCTGAGCCCCGGCACCGCCCGGGACCGCCCCTGAGCCCCGGGACCGCCCCTGAGCCCCGGCACCGCCCCAGAGCCCCGGGGCCCCGCCCTGCCCGGGATGGCGGCGGGAGCGTCGCTGCCGGACCCGCCCCTCTCACCTGGGCCGGGCCGGGGCTGCGAGCGCACCGGGACCGGGGCCGCGGCTCCGGGTCCCGCCGGTGTCTCTGGGGGTCCGGGCGGTGCCGCCTCTCCCCCGCCGGGCGGGCTGCGGGTCCCGGCCCCGCAGCCCTGAGGGGGCTTGGGGCCGGCTCCGGCTCCGGCAGGAGCCGCTCCGGGACGGGCGCTGGGGCCGGGCCCGGGCAGCCCCCGGGATGCCGCGCTCAGCCCGACGCGCCGGGCCGGGCTCCGCGCTGAGCCCCGAGCCCCTCCCGGCTGCTGCCCGCGCTGAGCCCCGAACGCGGCCCCGGGGCTCCGCCGCCAGCCCCGCCCGCGGCGCTCGGCCGCTGCTCCGGAGCTCTGCCGCGGCCGGGGGAGCCCGGCTTTGGGCCGTGCCCGAGGCACGGCTCGGAGCCCAGAGACACGGACTGGCCCTGGCCGAAAGAGCCGCCTGGAGCACCGAAACGCGGCGTTTGGCCTTTCACTCAAGCCCCCGAAAATGCAGCACTTGAATCTCTCTTGGTGAAGCCCAAACACTGACCTACCCCGGTTTCAAGACCTCGCAAACACAGGCCACGGTCTCTGCTTCACGCCTCTAAAATGCAGAACTTGGTCTCTCTGAGATCCCAAATGCTGTCTGAGGCACCTTGGTTTCAAGCCCCCCAAACCAGTCCTTAGTGTCTCTTTCTGTACTTGGCCAAATGAGCCCAGTTTTGAGCCCCCAAATCGCAGTGCTGGGTGTCTCTCTGTGAGCCCCAAAACTGCTCCAGTCCGCAGCGTTCGGAGCCCCCAGAAACGCCCCGGGCCATGGGCGGGACCCAGCTGGGCCCCAGCAGCAGCTCCCTGACCCCCAGTGGGATGGGGAAGAGACCAGAGACAAAAATCCAGCTCGGAACAGTTTAATAATGGAAACCAGTCAAATACAATAATTTAATATTAATGACAACACACAATAACAGTGAGAGCAACAAGAGCAGTGAGAACGATAATGAACAGGAGAGAGAGAAAAGCCCCTCCACACCCTCCTTTAACATTTTAAATCCAAAATGTAATCCAGAGCACCACAAACTCCCAGTGTGGGGGATTTCATATTCCTGTTATTTTCTCTGTGTCCATCCTGGGGATTTGAGGCACTTGTTGCTCCTCTGGGCAAGGGAAAGGCTCCTGTGCTATTCCCAAAAACAGAACCCCTGGAATTAGTGCCCTGGGAGCCCAGTCTGCTCCTTCCAGTGACTGGCGGTCACCCAGAGGGTCTTTACCAGCATAAAGTGAAAATGACATCCTGGTCCAGTGCATTTCCAGCAGGATTGGGCACTCCTGGCCATGGTGACCAGTCCATGGAAGTTGGACTGGTGACAATCCAGGGGGATTTGAAGTTGGATTCTTGCAGATTTCATTGTGCAGAAGCTCCAATTCTTTTTGGCACCTCTTGTTTAAATGTTTTCCTGCTGGAAGAGGTCAATTAGTCTTTTGAATGGCCAGATTGCCAAAGGCAGTTGGGAAAACCAAGCAGCATTCCCTGCACATCTCCATCACTTCCACGTCCACCTGCAGCGAGTGGCTGAAGGACAGGAGCCAGCCCAGGACAGGCTCAGAGATGAGGCTTCCAGCCCAAACCATTCCAGGATGATTCCACCATCTCTCCCTGCATTAATTTCGTGTTGTTTCCTCTCAAATTTAAATTCCCAAATTTATGTGATTTATTAAATGAACCATTTCAAAATTATTCAGATATATAAGAAGGAGCATCCAACACACAAGAATCATTCTTTCATCCATCAAATCATTATTAAATTGGAAGCTTATTCCCTCATCTCTGTCCTTGTTTAGCTTTCCTGCAAATCCTTATGGTCCCACAGTTTCTCAGAGACATCAGCTGGGATTACTGGAAGGTTTGCTCTGCTGGAGAGCCAAGGGGAATTTACAGCATTTGTTCCTCTCCATCTTTGTCCCCTAATCAGGTTTCCCCCAGAATGCTGTTATGGGAGAAGTTTGGAATTACTAGAAATGGATCAGCTTCACAGTTTTCCCCCTCTGTTTTTCAACTATTTCAAAATTCTTGGGATTACTCTCAAATATGCCCAGGAAAATTCCTGTGAAAGGATCAATCAGAGGAAAATCATAATATAGATTCTCTACCGTAAATATGTAATTCTCTCTCTATATATAAAATATATAATATACAATATATAGTATATCATATATTATCTAATTATCGTAAATATATATTTCTCTATCCTAAATAGAGAAAACTGCCTCAGCAGCAGCTGGAATGATCCCATTGCTGCTCTTACCTGGTCTCCAGGTGCTCCTGCCAGAGCTCCCAACAGCCACTGCCATTCCTAAACAGGAGCCATGGAAGACGTTCCTGCTGTCCATGAGGGCGAGGAGGCACTTTGGGGTGTTCTTGGCTGTGCAATCAGACAAGAGAGTGTCAATGATCTCGCGCTCCCTTCCAAGCCAAAGCAGCCCCTGATTCCATGGCATGATCAGCACCTCTCCCACTTCCATTCCAGAAACATCCTCCCACTCACCCAGGACTTTCCTCTTTTTCGCTCCACATCAGGGATGTGTGGCTGAGTGCCCCAGGCATGGGATGCCTCATTCCTGGGGATGCCTTTCCCTGGGGATGCCATTCAAGGCTGAACTTGTGGCCTCAGAGCTCTGCAATGACAGCATAGCCCCAATTCCAGTTGGGAATGTATCAAACAGCAGGGTGGGGTGTTTGCTCCCTCTCCCACCCAGCCACTGGGACAGCTCACATGGAATGTCATTGACTTACTGGGTCTGAAATTCCTGGCTCAAAAGGCAGGTGATGGAATATCCTGTCCTGGGAAAATCCAGGATACCAGGAGGGTCCCTGGAAGTCACAGGTCAGAGGCAGAGTCAGATGAACAATCCTGAACTGGTTTTCAGGGGATGCATCCCCAGCCTGTGGGGACTCCAAAGCTGTTCCTTCCACCTGGGGTAGCCAGGGAAAACATCCCCATCATGGATTTCTGACAGGAAAAAACTCACAGCTCCAGGATACTTGGCTTTTCCCAAATCCAGGCCAGCACTCCAACAGGCTCTAAGGAATAAACAACAGGAAAGACTATCTCAGGGTGCACACCATTGAGATAGTCTTGGGCACCACATTCCGCTGGAACTGGGCTGCTCCCACATCTCTGTGACAGCTGGGAGCATCTCCATTTCCTTACTCCTCTATTCAGGAGAAAGAGACATCAGAGCCCTTAAACAACCAGTGTGTAATCCCAACAACCCAGGGAAAACCACCTCACTCAGGAAGAAATGTAATGCCCAGTTTTGGAAAAACCCAAATAGCAGAACTGGAAACACTTCCAGGCATGGAGATTCTCAGCTCTGGAAATGCAGCTCCCAGGCTTCTTCCCAAACTTGCCCCTGACTGGGCTCAGGGAGAAAACCTCACCCATTTCACCAGCCTGGCACTGAGTAAATTCAATGTACACCCCAGGAGGGTGTCCCTGACCACAGCAGGGCAAGGAAACAGGATGATCTATACGGTTCCTTCCCACCCTGACCATTCCAGGAGTTTAAGGCTACTTAAACTTGATTTGAGCCACTTCTCAGCTCACAACTCCTTCCCAAGCCTCATCCTCTGGGCTGCCTTTCCCAGACCATGCTGGGAAGGGAAGCAGTGGCTCCTCTCCCCAGACACACCCATTGCCAATTGCTGTGCCCTGCCCAAAACCACCGGGTGACACAGGGGCTGATCCACTGTCTTGGCTGTTTTCCATAATCCAGCATTCAGGGACTCCAGAGTTGTACAATCAGGATCAATCCCAGGTTCCAGGCACTGGCAAAAGCAGCTGCTGTGCTGGAGGGGCCAATTTCAGAGGCTCCTCTCCCCTCAGCTGGGAATTCAGTGCTGCAAAGGGCCTGGCAGTGACTGTGGATTTATCTGTTCCTATGGATTCATCCCCAGCATTCACTGCCAAGTGCTGCTGGAGCATCTCCCAGCAGAAAAAAAGCAGTGCCCAATCCAGAGGGTCCTCAGTGGGGTCCCTGCCCAGTTCTCCAGGGTGGATAGGAAGATGCTACTGACAGGCTGGATCTCAGGAGAACTTCAGTAATTTGCTGAAAGCTTCTAAAAAAACAGGGACTTGTTTCCAAGTCTAAGACAGCTCAAATCCTATTCCTAATAATGTGCTGCAAAAATGTCTCTGTGTGCAGGAATCTCCTTTTAACCTTTTTTCAGGGAATAGCTGCCTGGGATTTTAGTTAAAATTTACATCAACCTCCGACAGAAAAAAATGCCCAGAAGCTCAAGGTTGACTAAGCATGAAGAAAAAAACCATAAGAGCTCATTCCTGCACAGCCCAGACCTGACACTTTGGCTCATAAGTGAAATAGAAGGGAAATGCAGAACCAAGTTCAGTCCTACCTTTAAGCAATCCTTAAGGAGTTGACAGCCCTCCAATGAAACCCTGGCTCAGGACAAGGCTCTCCTCCCTGTGCCATTGATCCAGGTGAGCACAGGTGCTCCTGCTGGGAGTGACAGTTCCTTGGAAGGCAGCATCTCTACCTGGAGCTGGGCCTTCCCCAGCCTTTGGGGGCCGCTGTCTCCATCCTCCCACACCTCCTCATCTTCCTCCTCGCCAGGGTTGGCTTCCTCACCCTGCAGAGCAAAGCCAGGGACGGTGCCCAGCCTGCTCATGCCAGCCTGGGCAGCAGGGATGGGCTGGTGGCACCCTCTGGATGTGCCCCTGTGCCTGGCACCGTCCCTGCTCCGCGCCCATCCCCGTTCCTGCCTGGGCAGCTCCTTGGAACGGGATGTGAAAGCACAAACGTTTGCTCTGCTGGGGCTGGGACAGCAGAGACTCCCCCGGGGCAGGGGGCAAAGCTCCTGCTCCCACATCCTCTGCCTCCCACAGCCCTGCTGGGGCTGGCCAGAGCAAAGGAAACGCCTCAGCTCCTGCTGGAAATTCCCTCCTGTGCCCATCAACCCAGAGAAATCGGGGCTGCTCCATCCCTGGAAGTGTCCAAGGCCAGGCTGGATGGGGCTTGGAGCAGCCTGGAGTAGCGGATGTCCCTGGACTGACCTCAGCAGGAGCCAAATCCCACGTAAGGCCATTCCCCAGGGCATCCTCCTTCAGGGAAACAGGAGTGCCTCCAGATCCTGACACCTCTGCACAGCTAAGGAAAACTCAGAACTCTCCAAAGCTGTGTCATCCCAAACCGTGTTCCCTCCTGAAAACCAGACTGCAATCAAAGCACCTGGGCAGCAATGGGAAGGAAAGCTGCTCTAACCCCTCTGATTTCATACATGGATTTCACAATCCATTTTATCCCGTCTGGGACTTTCCCCACCTTCACTACTCACTACTGATAACTTCACTTTCACCTCAGCACATTCATTCTCTCCCCCGCACATGAACTCACATTTCACCCCGAAATGTTCATTTCGCTCCCTACAGAATTCGCCCCGGTGCCCGCAGCTCCCGGGCCGTCCCCGCCGCCCACTCGGGGCTGTCCCCGGTCCCCGTTCGGGGCCGTCCCCGTTCCCCGCTCACCTCCGAGCCCTCCGCAGCGCTCCCGGTGCCCCGGCCCGGCCCCGCCGCTCCCCGGGCTCCGCCATCGCCGCTCGCGGCTCCGCGCCTGCGCTCCCGGTACAACGGCCGCGGTTCCTGCCGGGAGCGGCCCCGGCCGAGGGCCCCGCGGCCTCGCACCGCCAGTCCCTGTCATTGTTCCGGTCCAGCTCCATGTCCCGGTCCCGGCCCAGCCCCATGTCCCGGTCCCGGTGCCGCGGGAAGGGCCCGAAGCGCGCGGAGCTGCAGTACCGGGTGTGTCCACAAGACGGCAGCACGGAGGGAGCCGCGGCCACCGCGCATGCGAAGCGTTTTTAGGCGTCCAAAAAAATCCCAATTTCATGTGCCAATAAATCCGAATTTCAGTCGATCCCGGATTTCGGGTGTTCCAGCGAGAGGAGGGAGAAAGAACTCCGCGTACACAGGGCTGTTTCTAGTTCCTTCATACAGACCATCTTGTCTTACCTCTTCGAGCCCTTTATTATTTCATTTATGTACACAAACACTTTATTTGTATTTTCAAATACAGATCCATGTTCAGAATTTCTTACAGTCTAAAATCCTATAACACAGCAGGTACGAGGTCTTCTTTTAAAATCAATTTTTATATAAATTGAGATTACTTCTCAATATATAGAAAATGAGAATCTTTGCAGTTTTAAGTATTTTACACACAAACCCCTCAAGAATTTTCTGGCATTTTTTGGGCTCTAGCCTCTCTTGGGTTTTAGGAGGACCTCTCCTGACCCCCCTCATCCCTCACTCACCTGGCTCCCCCTCCACAGATCTTGGAGTGTCCCAGTTACACCATCACCCCCTGGACTCCCCAATGTCCCTTTTTCCTCTCCCCCAGAGAAAGCATGAAATGAGTCCAAGTGCCCTGGCCAGCAGCTCGGTGCTTCCATAAAAGCCCTCTCCACATGGACATCCCCCCCAAAAAGGGGGAAAAATCAAGGGAGGGCAGGGCAGCTCCCTGAAGGGTTGGAATCTCCGCAGCTCCTGTCCTGCAGCACAGGGAGTGTCTCCGAGGGTGGTGCCTCAGCTCCCACCCCGGCTCTGCTCTGCCATGTTCCCCCTCGGTTCCTGCGCTCCACACAATGCCAGGAGATGTCTCCTCCCTTCCCTGCGGTGCTGCTGCAGGGACACCATGGCACCAATGGCTTGGAAGATGAGTCTGGACTACAACCCTGGGATCCTGAGGGTCTGATTACCAACCTCTCTTCCTGAGGGTCTAAAATCAAACACCCCTCACCGCCACAGGGTTGTCCTCTCCTTTCAGCTGACCAGGATCCATGGATGGACCAGGCAGCAAGGATCCAATTTTTTGCTTTCCTCACAGCGTTCCTCAAGTCCACGTTGCTGAGGCCATAGAGGAACGGGCTCAGCCTGAGGACAGTGATGGAATACCCCAGGGAGATGAGCTTGTCCTGCCCCACGGAGCGGCTGGAGACGGGTGCAGGTCCGTGAGGGTGGAGCTGCCATGGCACAGAGCGATGGAGGCCGGCTGGGAGCTGCCATGGCACAGGCAGACGAGGCCTCGTGCTGCCGGGCTGAGCGGATCCACAGGACGGCAGCCTGGATGGACAGAGAGGACACCAGGATTGAGCTGGATGAGCTGTGGTGCTCAGCACGTTGAACCCCACCATGGCAGCCACCACAGCCTCGCTGGCACAGGTGTCAGAGCAGGACAGGGCCAGCAGCGGGGGCCTGTCACAAACAAAGAGCTTGATGGCCCAGGAGGGACAGAACAGGACATGGAACATGGAAATATGGTGTGGAGAGTGGAGCTGAGCCCTCCAGCCAACATCCCCATGCAAATCCTCTGGGACATGAGCACAGAGTAGAGCAGGGGCCTACAGGTGGCCACGTAGTGGTCGTAGGCCATGGCGGCCAGCACGTGGCACTCCGTGGTGGCCCAGGTGGCGAAGGAGAAGAGCTGGGTGACGCATCTCACGAAGGAAATCACCTTCTCTACCAAAACATCCCATAGGCTCCGGAGGATGATGGTGAAGGAGCAGCAGACATCCAGCAGGGACACGTGGCTCTGGAAGAAGCACATGGGCATGCAGAGGCGCGGATCGATCCGGTTCAACACGATGGCTCCCAGATTTCCTAGGAGAGTGACCACGTAGAGGGCAAGGAACAAGACAAAAAACATCACCTGCAGATCTGCTTGGGTGGTGAAGCCCAGGAGAATAAATTCAGATGCAAACATCTCATTTTCTCCAGCCATACTGAACATTTTCTACATGCAGTTCAGCTGCTCTCTGTCTTTAGATTGAACTGTTTAATGCACATAAATCCATTGATAATGATAAGAATGTTAATTTCTGTCAAGCAGTTGCAAAACCTTCAGTCGATAAAAGGTAAATTCTCCTTGAAAGAGAAAAACCACAAGTTCCTGGCACCAGTAACCCTGTTCAGCCAATGTATTTGGAAGCAGGGACATATTTAAGCCATGAAGAAGGGAAATACCATATCAAAATTAATAAATCATAAATAAGTTGCAATGCTTCCTCCTAGTTCTTCTCAATCCACTTACACATGGAATTCCATTATTTTCATGATAATTCCTGGGAATATGAAACTATTTCTTATCTTTTGACCATTCCCTATCCAGCCTGAGCACTTGAGGAATAAATACCTGCTCCCCGTGTCCCAGGAAGAGATTTTCTAGGTGAATGCATTGGAAAATGGGACTTCCCTTGGTGTATTTTTTCCTGGTGTAGGGATAAGAGCTGGGATTTGTCTTACCTCACTTTGCTTTAGATGTGATCCTTGATTTAGAGGTAAAAGATGAATTCATGTTCCATCTTGCTATTCACCAGGGAGAGATCAGCAGCTCCTAAAACCCTACTTTACAACAGATAGAATAAATCAACATGGATTTTTCTCCTGGATAATCATGGCTTGACAGAATTGCACCAGAGAGTAAACCAAGAGTAGGCACTGCTGGCTCCTGACAAATGGATCCAAATCTGGAAATCCTCATTACTGCATGAGCCTTGGTTGAAGGCTGAGTTCAGCCCCAGAACCTGACATCTCTTTCAGGTGTTCCATGGTCTCCTGGAGTTACTAAGGAGGATTTAGAGCTGCTTTTCATTACCCTCATGAAGTTGACAGAGATGCTAAAAATAAGGAAAACCAGACATTTTTGAGGCTGAATTTCCCCCAAGAGGCAGAATCCACCTGCTTCCATCAGAGAACTGACCTCGATTTCTTGCTTAACTAAAGTCCAGCCTCACTTTTTCTTACTTAACCAACCAGCTTTACTTTGTGTGGTGGATCAGACACCTGGAATGGAAATAAACTCAATTAAAACCCATGGGTTATAATTTGGTTATATGGGTTATATTTTATTCTTGCTGAGAAGCAGGTGGTTGGTGTGGAATAACTAATGGAGTGTTCATCCTGTCTTCCCGTGGTGAGGATCTCCATTGTGGCACCCAAATTCCATAAAATCTTTGGGCAAAGCAGTAGAAGAGCTTCCAATGAGCTGCCCTAGGATTCACCAAGATTACCTCATGCAACCTGACCTTAAACACTTCCAGGGATGGGGCAGCCACAACTTTTCTGGGAAATCTATTCCAGGGCCTCACCACCCTCTCAGGAAGGATTTATTCCCAGTATTCCATCTAACTCCACCCAAAGGATTCAGACAACCTGAAGCACCAGCTGAAAATTGTCCTGAGACAAAAATAAAGTGCAGTTTAAAGCATCTTTTCCAAATGTGAGAACTTCAAACACCCAATATTTTCAACTGGCTCTGGAGCTGACACTTAGAAAATAAAATATCCAGGTGGGATCAGGCACACAATGCCATTGTTTTATTTATTGCCTACTTCTCAGTTTCCTGAGCAAGAACAAGACACTTTGCTACCCGAGGCTTACAGGGAAAAAGGAGGTTTTATGTAAAATAAAATGAGATCATATTTCCAGCAACGTCCAATAGATGGTGGTGACACACAGGAAATACTGATGGATATTTTTTAACCTTTTTCCCCTTCAGTTCTCCATTTGATACCTTAAAAGGATTTTTGTGGCTCTTTAATGTCCCTTGGGCTTGACAGCTGAGTACCACGGTGTACCAAAGGAGCAAAAATAAGTTGTTCATGTAAAAACAGGAATTAAATTAATTTGGAAGTAGATGAAACGCAACTTTTTAGAAGGAAAGGAGTTTTTTGACAACAAAAACCAGGTTGATTTGTCATCCTTGCCAGCACCAAGTTTTCATCCAGAATGTAGAGAAATGAGGGACCTGCAATTTCAGTCAGGAGTTATTTCTTGCCTAAAAGTTTGACTTTTTAAATAATTATCACCCTTCATCTTTTAATTTCAGGTTTTCAGGTTTTTTTCTTGCTTTGCTTTGTTATTTTTCAGTCCCTTTTCCCTACTGCCAAAGGGCAAATCTCTGGATACAAACTCCGCTGATAATATTCCTGACTCTGTTTTTGGCAAACCACCAGGGGTATAAAGAGGAAAACTAATTAGGGTTTTGTTTGAAGGCTTTGAAAAGCAGAAATTGAGGGTGGAAAAGGACAGGGCAAAGGTGACTGGTTCAATTGGAAATTTACCTAGTTTTCAAATATGAAGCTACTAATTAATTAATTAATTGACTTGGCTTATGGATGATATCTCATTATCTCCAAACTGTGTTAAAACTGCAAATTAATCCATTTAGAATGTTATCCTTCCATCTTTTCTAGAAAGGGCTTTTTGTGGGAGCTGCCTCCCTAATCCAGCCCAGAAATCACAGAAGTCTGAAATGTGGGTTTTTTTTCTAATGTGTTAAACCCACATAACCTTTATACAGGGGATCCTGACACCTCTCACACAATCCTGGAATAGTTTGGGATGGCAGGCACCTGAAGGGTCATCCAGTTCCACCCCACTGCCATGGGCAGGGCCACCTTCCACTAGCCCAGGGTGCTCCAAGCTCCGTATCCATAAATATATATGGATATAAATGGATAACTTGCTATCCTAGCACCAGAGATCTCCTAGATGTTTGTCCTTTCTGATCCAACATCATAAATATCTATTAAAATCCAATATCAAGTGTACATTATCCCATATATTTATACATAAAATGCAAAACATTATTGGGTTAAATGTGCGCACCAACACCCACATGTTACTGGATCTTCTTCCCCCTCACAAGCTCCATGAATCCCACTTCATTTCCAGCTGAAACCAAGGTATGGATGAGAGCCCTGGCATGAGGGAGGGGAAAAAAAGAGCCAGACAGAATTCCCTGTCCCTGATAACACAACAAACCAGAATAAAAGGATTAAAGATAAAAATCCAATTCTTACCTCACCAGAGGAGCATCAGGATCAGAAGGTTCATTGAGAAACCCTCTCCACCAGCAAAACATCCTTTAATAGAAATACAATTTAATTTTTATAGTGAACATAACTTTACTTCAGGGTCAGGGGTGGGGTTGCTCCAGGTATGCATTGCAAACATCTCAGGCTGTCCTGGATGGATCCCTGGAGCAGCCAGCTGGGATTGCAGGGGGTGAGGGCTGATCCAGGCCTCCAGGTAAGGAATGAGCCCAAAATGCTTCCAGGTTGCTCCTGGCCTAGCACTGGGAGGTCTGTACAGGACCCACCTGTCAGAACATGATCCAGAGTCCATTAAACCTTCTTATTCTGCTCCAGGTATTCCCAGGAATATCTCAGCTGCCCACAAAGTACAGTTTGGATCCACAGATGGGATTGATCAGTTATCAATAACACATCCCACGATAGCTTAGGTGGAATTAGAGGGATCAAGAGACTCCAGGTAGGCTGGAAGAGGATGTGCCATGTCCAAAGGAGACCCACACAGGGTCGCAGAATCCTGGAATGGTTTGGGTTGGAAAGAGCTCTAAAGATCATCCAGCTCGTGCTGATGTTTTGGTTTGGTGTAGCTCTGCAAACAACAACATTTTAACATCAGTGTTGGAATTTGGTGAGTTTCCACACCAAAATTTCACCACTGACTCCCATTAGTTCCTGCTTTATTCCCCATTCCCCAGGCACAACTTCAAACACCCCCCTCTTTTCTCAAAATAATAAATAAAACCAAGAAATCCAGTTATTTCCATGAGAAACTTTTGATGCTTAGAAAAGAATGACCAAGAAGGCAAAACAGCTTGTAAAAGAAGTTAAATAATTATCAGGTAATTAAGTATAAACCTTTGAACTGTTTATCACTCAATCCTTCCTCTGCCTGTGTGCATTTTCTAAGAAAAATGGCAATTTTTGCTTTCATGAGTATTTCTGCTCCATTTCTTTGACATTGACCCAAATCAGATCTATTTTATCTTTTTCCAGGACTGTATTGCACCAAATCTCCACTGACTTCCCCAAAACCCTTATTTTTCCACCTTCCATCTTGCTTCATAAATCAGAATCAGATTTATTCCAAGCCTCCTGATGTTCTCTGAGCCAAGACTCCAAACCACCAGGACAGCTGGTGACAATGAGGCAGGTCCAAGGTTGACCTAAATTCTATGTTTTTTTAAATAAGGTATTTATTTTAATTCTTAATCCAGTCTATCAAACTGTTATACTATAAATCGTTCACCATGGATAAAGTTCACATAGATAAATTAATGTTTTATACCTTTATGAGCTCCAGCAAGCTGAAACATCCAAAAACCAACTCAGTCCTGGTTAGGGCTGGATCTGTGATGAAGACAAGGTGCAGATTAGAGGAAGATGTGCACATGTTGTTAAACTGGCAACCAGGACTTCTACAGAGGGAACAACCTCCTTGGGCTGAGCTTAAGCTGAGCTTAAATAGAGTTTGTGGGTCAAGGTGTGGATGGAGCCCCCAGATGGGGTGATTAATGCAAATTAGTTCACTCTGGGATAATTAATCACTGTCTGAAAGTGCCCAGAGCAGCCTGCCCAGGTGTGGACATCTGGGCTGCAGGTACCTCACCTTGGATAATCCCATCCTTGAAGGAAAACTGGGCTGCCTGGTGTCCACAGAGGAACATCAGCAGCTCCAGAGCTGGAGGTGCTTCGTGTGACACTTGGGGACCCTCTCACCAGCCGGTCACTGCTGGTGCCACGTGTCCATGTGATGTGGTGGCTCATCCACGTGATGGACTTGAGATCCCTGAAGCACAATGGATTTCAGAATTCCATTCTATCCCTTTTTTTTTTTCCCTCTTTTCTTTGTTTATGTGCTGTGCCATGAGGAGCCCTGAGGGGTTTGTCCCAGGAGAGCAGAGGGAATATATTCACAGCCCTGTCACCCACAGGTTCAGAGTTGGAGTCAGGAAAGGAGCACATCCCTCTCCACATCAGCCTGGATGTTCTCTGCTGCATTTGGGATAAACCCTTGGCTCCCACCACCACAGCGAGGGCACAGGAGGAGCTGTAAATCCAAGAGAAAGAAGTTGGATTCCTTCTCCATGTCCTCATATCCTCTTTTTTGGGGCTGTGCTGAAAAACAGCCTTCCAAATACAGGATTTTTTATAATAAATGGGAGTAATGGCTTCTGCAAATTGGTTTTTGTTTTCCTTAGGCAGCTAAAGCAAGATAAATGGATTTATGGAAGTGTTAAGGACAATTCTTATTTAGTTATGAAGAATTGTCAGCAGAATGCAGTTGTTAACAAATCAGCTTCTGGAATTGGATTGTTTTAAAATTCATTCCCATTCAAAGTAAGTCTTATCTTAATTCCCATGGTTTTTTGCATGTTTCAGCCTGCTGGAGCTCAGAAAGGCTTAAACATGAATTTATTCATGTGATTTTTATCCAGTGTGAGTGATATGATATATAATACAACAGTTTGATGGACTGGATTAATAATTAAAAGCAAAGGAAAAGTATTCTTAATGTGGTGCAATCTGGGATTTCACTGGCACTGGGACTTTCTCCCACTCCAGGTTTACATTATCTCCAATGAGATTCCTCCAAGGTGCCTTCTGAAACAAATTTCTTTCAAACCAAAAGGGAATAAATATCTGATTCTTTTCTTTGCCATTAATAAACATGTGCCAGAATAAATCCATAATTTTAGGTATCCAAGCACAGAAAAGCAAATTTGCCATTTGTGTTTCTTTAAGCTGTGTGTTCTTTTCTAGGCACCTCAACTGATAAATAAAAAAGTATAGAATTTATGTTTGGAAAATATATGGAATATACCAAAGTATGGCAATAAAAATGGTGATCAATTGGCGTTAAATATGACCCAAAAGCAAAACTCTGGGTTTTACAATTTTGATGTATTTCTTCCCTTTGCCTCAGCAGGTAACACCTGGCCATGGGAGGAAACTACACACAGCCAAGATTCATCCTCCTGGGAATTACAGACACTCCCTGGGCGCAGGCCCCTCTTTTTGTGCTCTTTCTGTTGATTTACATCGTCACTTTGGCAGGGAACATTGGGCTGATGGTCTTGGTTTGGGTGGCTCCCAGCCTCCACACCCCCATGTACTTCTTCCTCACCCACCTTTCCCTGGCCGACGTCTGCTATTCCACCGTCATCTCCCCCAAAATGCTCACAGATCTGTTATTTGGGGATAAAACCATTTCCTGGGCCGGCTGCGTGACACAATTCCACCTCTTTGCTCTCTTTGTCACGGCCGAGTGTCACCTCCTGGCCGCCATGGCCTACGACCGGCACGTGGCCATCTGCCACCCCCTGAGCTATGTCCTGGTGGTGTCCCCCCGGGCCTGCTGGCAGCTGGTGGCCTGGTGCTACCTCATGGCCTCCCTCAGCGCCCTCCTCTACACCGGCTGCACATTTGGGGGCTCCTTCTGTGGGCCCAACCATGTTGATCACTTCTTCTGTGACGCCAGCCCTGTGCTGAGGCTGGCGTGCTCCGACACCCGCGGCTGCGAGGGCGCCATCTTCGCCCTGGCCGCAGCCAACGGGCTGGGCACCAGCGTGGTCATCCTGCTCTCCTACGGCCGCATCCTGCACGCCATCCTGGGCACGAGCTCGGCGCCCAGCAGGGCCAGAGCCTTCCGCACCTGCGCCTCCCACCTGGCGTCCGTGGCTGTGTTCTACGGCTCCCTGTTCTTCATGTACCTGCAGCCGGCGTCACAGCACGGCAGCCGGGACAAGGTGGCCTCTGTCTTCTACACCGTGGTCAGCCCCATGCTCAACCCTTTCATCTACAGCCTGAGGAACAGGGAGGTGAAGGCAGCGCTGGGGAGGGGCAGGAGGAGGGTATTAAACCTCTGCCGGCATCAGACAGGTGTGGCTCGTGGCATCAGGGAGTCCTGGAATGGTTTGGGTTGGAAGGGACCTTAAAGATCATCTGGTCCTACACTCCATGGGCAGGGACACCTTCCACTACACCAGGCAGCTCCAAACCCCATCCAACCTGGCCTGGAACTCTTCCAGGGATGGGGCAGCCACAGCTTCTCTGGGCAGCCTGTGCAAGGGCCTCCCCACCCTCACAGGGAAAAATTTCTTCCCAGAATCCCATCTAAACCTACCCTCAGCTTAAAGCCATTCTCTGTTGTTCTGACACTCCATGCCCTTGTGGAAGAAAACTGCTCCTCTAAAGCAAGAATAAAAAAAAAAATTAAATTATATGGATTTTTCCCTGATCCTCACAGTTTTATATAGGTTCTTCCATAGTTCCTCACAAAACTCAATTACAATATTTATCCTGGAGAAGTAGACCCCACACTCACATATTCCTTGTAAGGAAACAGGAGTGGGAGCCTCAAACTTGAATTTCCTTTGTGGCCATGAGGCTGTCAGAAGAAATCACCCAGAATTATTCCAGGGTATTATTCCAATTAAACTTTTCTTTCTCTCAGGAAAAGCAAACCACAGCTTTAATGGTTTATAACTTATTTTGCACTGATCAATATGTATTTTTCTTGCAAGATTATTGTCCTTTTCCCTAAACCCCAATAAAATTCCTCATTGTTACCTGTGAGTTATTTATTAGAGCCAAGCTGCTGGGGTGGGAGGGAGCATTTGGGAAGAACAAGAGCATTTTTAAATTTGGTTGATAAATGAGTAAAATAAAAGGCTTTAAAAGTGCATTTTTTTCTGACTCAGAGGGATAAAATGCTGATGCAAGTCAGGATCTCAAGATACACCTTGGAATATCAAGGGGAATGCAAATCACATATTGAAAACATAACAGGTGCATTTCACCCAAACTTTAAGCACTTAAGTGACTTGGTTTCCATAGATGAAAGAATCCTCAACACCTCATCTATGGATAGCTGGGAGCTGTTTGGGTCTGGAAAAGGCCCTAAAAAGCCAAAAACAACAGTTCTCCAAAATATGGCTCAATAAAGAAGACACAGGGTGGCCACAACACTGGGGAGAGACCAGCAATCCTTCATCTTCTCCTGGCAGGCACTAGAATGGAAAAAAACTCCTACTTTCTGCTCATCCTAACAAATTCCAAGATAAATATCCTTTATTGTTTTTGAGGGCAAACTGATCACAATCCTGCAACTTGCTTTTACAATTCAGATGGTCTGGATAAGCTCAGCAGACACTTCCCCCTCTTCCTCCTCTTCTCCTCCCCCTCATTTTGGTTGTCCCTCACCTGTTGTCACCTTTGGGGGCTGGGATGAGTTTGGACTGTGCAGAGGCATAAGCCCTGGCTGCAGCAGGGAAAGGTGGAAGCAGAAAACTTTTCCCTTTGGTGTTGTGTTGCAGATGTTGTGTTCTGAGGAGTTACATGAGAATTCACTTCTGTTTGAAAAGTAAATGGACTGTGAGAGTCTCCTTGTTCTCTGGGAAAAAACAGCAGGAGAAGAGATGTTTTAAGTCTGGGGTGAAGAGGGAAAGGTAGATTTGGACCTAGATAAAGAAGCTGGAATTGATATAATTAAATGATAAAGCTATAAATGTCAAATATAGATATCAAAGTTGGGAGGGAAGGGACTTTAAAGCTCATCCCATTCCAACACCTTCCACTAGACCAAGCCCTGTCCAACCTGGCCTTGCACACTTCCAGGGATGGGGTAGCCACAGCTTCTCTGGGCAACCTGTGCCAGGCCCTCAGCACCCTCCCAGGGAAGGATTTCTTTGTTACATCCAGTGTAAACCCACTCTCTTTCAGTTCAAGATTTTCAGGTTTAAATGAAGAATTAAGAAAGCCCACCAGCAGGTCTCAGCTCCAGGGTGCCACCATACAGGTACTCACAGCTATTTCCAGCACAAGGGATGCTGCTCCCACTCCCAGAGCAAGAAGTGATCCTGGGAGACCAACCACCCTTCAAGGGATCACCAGCTTAACAAGATCTTCTGGGCTTTGCCAAGAGTTTCCTAATCATCATCATGGAACTTCTCAGAGGGCTTCTCAACAACTTCTTTCATTCATCTTAACGAGCCATTAGAGACTAATTAGCAAAGGAAAACAAGGAAGAAACTTTCTTCCTTGTTAAAGAGAAAGTGAACTTCTCCAGATGCTATGTTTGTCAGATCCAGGCCCTGGAGCCAAAAAGCTGGAGGGTCAATGTGTTGGTACCGGTCTGTGTTAGGAGACCTAAAGCTCATCCAGTGCCACCTCCTGCCATGGGTGGGTACACCTTCCACTATCCCAGGCTGCTCCAATTCCCAGCCAGCCTGGCCTTGGACACTTCCAGGGATGGGACAGCCACAGCTTCTCTGGGCAATCTGTGCCAGGGCCTCAGCACCCTCACAGGGAAGAATTTCTTCCCCATATCCAATCTAAAAGCCATTCCTGCTTGTCCTGCCACTCCAGGCCCTTCCCAGAGTCCCTCTGCAGCTCTCCAGGAGTCCCATTAGGCTCTGGAAGGGCCTCTCAAGTCTGACCTCTACAGACTGAGCTCAGATATGGGTTAGTGCTGGCCTTGGCAGAGCTGGGTTAACAGTTGGGCTCCATTATCTTAGAGGGCTTTTCCAACCTAAATGATTCTGGGATTCTGTAACTGTTTCTACCCCATATTTGCTCCTCATCAGCATTCCTGCCACTCCTTCTGTGCTCAGTTTCACTGTAGTTCAAACAGTTTGTTTTTCCTTCCTCTCTGTCTTGGTTTATTTTAGAGGGGAAATTGCACAGTTGCTCAAAACTAAGCAAGGCCTGCTTAATAACAAAACCAAAATATGAACAAAATGCTGGGATAGGGAGCAGCACTTGTAATTCCACCATGATCCATAGGAGATGCCAGATGAGGGCTTCCTGCTCTTTGAGCAAGACTGGGCCTTGAGTTGGGTCACTGCCCACCCTGTGGTGGCACACAGGAAACTCCCCTTGGAATGGATGACTTTGGAAGCAGCTCCTTCAGCAGGAGACTTGCACTGGTAAGTAAACACCATCAGTTTCAGGAAGTTTGATATATATATTCTATATATTGTAGCCTGAGAGTTTATGTCGCACTTCTTTTTATATATATAAATTTATATGTATAAAGATCTTAATATATATTTCTTTATGTATATAAGGAAAGTTTGTTTATAGAATTTCTTTATATTTTTTCTTAATATATATATAATTTTAAATATATATAAATTTGTCCTTGAAATATATAATTGGCTTCTTGGCATCACAGGGAAATAAAAAGAACCAGTGTAAGAAATGGAGATTCAGGGATTGGGAAACAACTGGGGGTTTGGAGAAGTGCTGCAACTGCTAACTGGGAAGAAGGGAGAACACTTTGGAAAATCTCTTGCTGCATTTTATTTTTACATTATCTGGGATATCCTGATGTCTAAACAACCAGAGAGTGTCACAATCAGGCAGATGGAGAAAAGTTTCTCTTTTTTTTTTTTTTCCCTAAAAGAAGGAAATGGTCCCAAGTAGCTGTAATCAGAAGAGATGAAGAGTCCTTGGTCCTCAAGTTCTACAAGTGGTCAAGAAGGGCTTAAATTCCTGAAATTAAAATACCAGGCACCAAACACAAACAAAAAAGGAAATACTATTTTTCAGCCGAGTGTTTCCTCCCCATCAGCCTCCAGAGCCCCGGCCTTCACCTCCTGGTTCCTCAGGCTGTAGATGAAGGGGTTCAGCATGGGCGTCACCATGGTGTGGAACACAGAGGCCACCTTGTCTGGCTCCCGGGAGCTCCTGGAGCTGCGCCGGCAGTACATGGACACCAGGGATCCGTAGAAGAGCGCCACGAGAGCCAGCTGGGAGGCGCAGGTGGAGAAGGCCTTGCGCTTCCCCGCGGCCAAGCGCGTGCCCAGGGCGGCGGCGGCCAGGATGCGGGCATAGGAGAGGAGGATGGCCAGGACGGTGGCGGCCAGGCTGAATCCCGCCATGAGGAACGTGCCCAGCTCGTTGGGCGCGGGGTCCGTGCAGGAGAGGGCGAAGAGCGGGGGCCCCTCGCAGTAGAAGTGGCAGATGCCCTTGGGGCCGCAGAAGCTCAGCCTGAGGGCCAGGCCCGTGTGGAGGGCGGCGTTGGTGGCCCCAGCCAGGCAGGAGCCGGCCACCAGGAGCGCACAGATCCCTCGGGACATGGAGAGGGGGTAGAGCAGGGGGTGGCAGACGGCCACGTAGCGGTCAGAGGCCATGGCAGCCAGCAGGTAGCACTCGGTGGTGGCAAAGGCCACGTAGAAATAGAACTGCGTGAGGCACTAGGCGTGAGAAATGGCCTTGTCCTCATCCAGGAGATCCCAGAGCAGCCTGGGAGTGATGCAGGAGGAATAGCAGAGGTCCAGGAAGGACAGGCTGCTCAGGAAGAAGTACATGGGGGTGTGGAGCTGGGCAACCAGCCTGATCAACACCAGCAGCCCCGTATTCCCCAGCAGGGTGATCACATAGGTTGCCAGGAACACCACAAACAGGACAACCTGGATGGACATGGCCCTGCTCAGAGAATCCCAAGAGGACAAAGTGAGCACTGGTGGTTCCATTTCCTTTGGCTGCCATCCTAATGCAGCCAAATGGAAATGTGTGACACTCTCTGCTGTGGGAAAGCCCAGATGGAGAGTCAGGATATTCCTGTTTTCTGCACAAACAGGTTAAAAATGGCTGTGTTTTTATCAGCAAACACAGCCTGGAGATGCAGGAACTGCAGAATTTACTGTTTGGTTCAAAATACATTTTAAAGTAGTCAAAGTTCACTACTGAGTTTGTTTCTAATGGTTTTAGTCTGGTTTAGCCACTGATTGGGTTTGATAAATTACTTTGCACAGTGGAAGGTTTAGAACACCTCCTGAAGAAGTTAAGGGAACAATTACTCATCAGATTCAAAGCATTAACCCCAGCAATTTATCCTGAATTTAGAAATCATTGTGAATTTGAAAAAAAACTGAAAACAACAAAAACCAACCCCAAACATCATTGGTTTAGATGATCCAAAAGAGACAAAGCACTGGTGAGAGATCAGGACATCTTTAAAATTTTCTTTAGGAGAGTTAGAACAAATTAAAATAAACCAAATTTATTCTCTTCCTTCCCATGAAACTGAAATTCAGGTTCAAACAGGAGATTTAGTGTATTAAAAAGCCCTTTAAATATGGTGATACTTGTGTCATTCCTGTGAGAAGTGTGAAGTGGAGAAAGAAAAGAGTTTTAAAAGTCTGGAGGCCCCAAAAACATTGTGGTGCCATGATTAACTGGGAGGAGTAAGATGCTGATAATACATTTCAAATAAATAGAGTATTTATAATTTGAGAAATAATCCAGGTAGTGCTGCTATGCAATAATTGATCTTCAAGGCCAGGTTGGACAGGGCTTGGAACAACCTGGGCTAGTGCAAGGTGTCCCTGCCCATGGATCATCACTGGAGGATCCATAAGGTCCCTTCCAACCCAAGCTGTGGATGTCATGATAAATTCCTGGATTTCACCTCAGAGACCCTGAGCCTGGATGATTATTTGTTGTGAGAACAGGCTCTCACTTCAAGCCCTCTCCTTGCAACAGATCAACTCCCTGCAGCCTTATTTTGGCTAAAATTCACCTGTTTCCTCACATCTCAGGGCCCTTTTTGCTTGATCAGATTTTATCTCCCAGACCAAAATTTCCAGGGAGAAATAAACCCAGTGTTAGTGTGGGAATAATTTACCTTCACAAATTTACCTTCACAAAAAGCATTAAAACTTGACCAAAAAATCTGCTGTTTGCAGTCCTCGTTCACAGGAACACCAAGGGGTTTGTCACTGCCCAGCCGTGGAGCAGGAAATTTCCCTTAGGAATGGATGACTTTGGAAGCAGCTCCTTAAAGAGGAGACCTGTGCTGGTAAATAAAGACCATTAGTTAAAACAACTCAATTAGTTTCAGGAAGTTAAATGGCAGCTTGAGGATTTATTTACCACTATATATATACAATTAAATATATGAATATTTTACTATATAAATAAAGTTAATATAGAGGTTTAATTTATATATGCAGTTAGAGATGTAATTACTTAATAAATATAAATATTTTCCTAATAGATATAATTTTATTTTATATATTATATGTAATTGCATACATTTAAATGTATCTCTTAGAATATATAAATAATTTCCTGGGATCACAGGGAATTAAAAAGAACTGGTGTAAGAAATGGAGCTTCAGGGATTGAGAGACAGCCCAGGGTTTGGAAAAGTGTTGCAATTGCCAATCAGGATGAAAGGAAAACTCTGCAGGAACTTTACTGCTGCAATTTATTTTTACATTTTCTGGTGATAATAATGAGCTGAATTTAAGACTTTTGGGTTCAGATTGACCCTTCAGTCAATTTGCCCAGAGTGTGAGGAATAGTCATCCAAAATGTGAGTTAGGAATGAAGGTTCAGATGTACTGGAATACATGTTTTGCAACCAGGAAGAACCTTCATCAATTTCCTGGAGTTATTTGTTATTATATCCTTCTGCAAACACTTGGGAAGCACAATTTTCCCCAACCAGCAAAAAATTGTCTCAAAACCACTTAACATTTCACCCTTTCTGATTGTTAAGATACTCACAGGTCCTGCAGCTGAAGTCCACGAGCTCCATCGGTCTGGCCAAAACCAGCAAGTTTTCTGTTCCCACCCCCTAACGTGGCTGGAATATTTAAGTTTTACCCCATCCCCACGCGACCAATAACCACAGGGTCTCTGAGGCACCTGAACACAACATGAGCCTTCTCCAGAGGCCCTGGGATCCATCCCAAGGTTTCTCCCTGGAGTTTTAGGGATGGGATGCCTGCAGCACATCAGAATTGATGCCTGCAGAGCCTGGGCGATGCCATTTGTGAACACAACACTGCCAAGAGGAAACACCAAAAGAAGGATTTTTGCGAAAGGCTTGAATTTGAAAATTTTTTAAATTCTTCCCTAATTCCATATTTCTCTTCTCACTCTCCCAAAGAAGCTTTTCCTTCCCTGTTCCTCCAGCTGTCAGTCAGAGGTTCATTGCAGGAAGTCCCTTGAGTGGCTGTCAGTGCTTTTCTCCAGCTGCTGGTGGATGTCCTTGCATTCAGAACACTCACTGATGGCTCATCTCCATCCTGGTGGCCACCACAACCTCCACACCTGCTCTCCTGTCCCAGTGTCTGGGACAATTATTCCCCATGGGCAACGCTCAGCATTTTCCCTTTTCCAAGCTTACCTGGTTCCCATCTGCCCATTTTTGACCAGGAAGCCTCATTTTCAAAAACCGTTTTGCAATGTGTGCTTCAAAATGAGTTGAGGAGACTTATGGGGAGTAAACTCTACCAGCCAGAGAATCCTGGGATGGCTGGGGTTGGAAGGGACCTTAAAGCTCATCTCATTCCCGTGCCCTGCCATGGGCAGGGACACAGGATGACCCCTGAGGAATGTGTGAGGAGTGTGTTTGCTCCACCAGGAGCAAACATCAGTGCTGGACGTTCCATCTCCTTCCCTCATGGTGGCTCCAGCTCCACTCGTGCATGGTGAGGTGCTGTTCCCACAGAAGTTGGACACAGTTCACCCTCCTTTCCCCAGTCCCCACTTGCACCACAACCCAAAACCTTTTGGTTTTGAGAGCAGCAGCTCCAGCACAAAGCTACAACACGCACAGTGACAGTGCCACAGCCACAAACTCAGGGTTTAATTCACTAAGGGCTCATGATCCTGTTTAAAGGTCAGCTGATGGCCAAGGCAAGACCAACTGGAAATAAAGAAATTAAAGCCATGAAATGCTTTCTCAAACTATTATTAAAATATTGAATATTTTTCAAATATTTTTTGTATTGCCAAACAATGGTAAGGTCCCAGAGCAAAGAGAGTTGCTCTGGGGTTATGTTTTAAATGCCTTAATGTTTTAATCAATTAAAAATTCTGGGGGGGTTATGTTTTAAATAAAACATTTAAAATAATCTTTGGTCTTATTTAAAGAAAAAATGTACAATCTTGTCTGCATCTAAATTAAACAATGTCTTGAGGGTGGCATGGAGGAGCAGAAGGGTGGGAGAACAGCAGGAAATACACAAAGAGGTCCCAGCTCATGGTTCTGATCACAGAGTCATAGAATTGGTTAGGCTGGAAATATCCTCTGGGATCATCAAGTCCACCATTCCCACATCAGTGCCAAGGTCACCACTAATCCATGTCTCCAGGTGCCACATCCACACACCTTTTAAACCCCTCCAGGGATGGGAATTCCACCACTGCCCGGGCAACCTGTTCCAGGGCTGGACAGCCCTTCCCGTGAAGGAATTTTCCCTTTCCAACCTAAACCTCCCCTGGTGCCTCTTGAGGATGTTGTCTCCACATCTGTGGACGTGTGAGTTGAGGCCCTTTGGGGCCTGCCATGGGGGCTCAGCACAGCTGAGGAAAGAGGAACAGGAGCATAAACAGCTCAGGGGGATTTAGCCAGGCAGCCTGACTAAATAATAACCAGGGAATTGTTGGCAAGACTTGGGAACAAAGGATTCAGCTGAGTGACTCTGAGTGCCTGTGAGTTTTGTGTCATCAATAAGTCAGCAAACTACCTTGATTCTGGCTTGATTTAATCCAACTGAGCAGCTTCTCCTCCATCCCAAGTTGTTCTGAGTCTCTAGGAGAGTCTCATCACTCTGGATTTCACCATGGACGTGGCACAGGGTGAGATAATGCACTGATTGGAGGGTTTGGGTTTTTTCATATAGGCAGTGCTTTAACACCAAATGTGTCACAGAATTCTGCAATGGTTTGGGTTGGAAGAGACCTCAAAGCTCATTCAGTTCCAACCTCCTGCTGTGGGCAGGGACACCTTCCACTAGACCAGGCTGCTCCAAGCCTCATCCAAACACCAAAACTGGAGTGAAATTGTTATTTTCAGCTGATATTGAGTCAGCCAGCACATCATCTAAATCATCTAAATCAGCCAGCACATCATCTGAATAAAGTGCAGAAGGCCCCAAAAATATCTCTCTACATATTTTACAAAAATCCCAGCATATCACCCACATCTCCATTGTATCTGGCCACAACATTAAAACATCCAAGCTCATTTTATTTTCCTGAGTCTCCTCCAAGCCTCCTTCACCTCCCGGTTCCTCAGGCTATAGATCCAGGGGTTCAGCATGGGGGTCACCACAGAGTAGAGCACAGCAGCCCATTTATCCCCTCCCCTGGAGGTGTCTGACCTGGGGATTAAGTACATGAAAATCAATGGCCCATAGAAGGTGCTGAGGGCAGCGAGGTGGGAGGCACAGGTGGAGAGGGCTTTGCGCTTGCCCTCAGCTGAGCTGATGCTCAGGATGGTGGAGATGATGGCCACATAGGACACCAGGACCACCAGCAGGCTGGGAACACCGAGCAAAGATGAAGAAGTCCTCAGGATGATGAGGCTGAGGGTGGTGTCAGAGGAGGAGAGGGAGATCAGCATGGAAATGTCACAGAAGAACAGATCGATGGTGCTGGAGCTGCAGAAGAACAAGCTGGACATGCCAATGGCTTGTCCCACACCATTGGTCAGCCCCAGGAGGTAGGAGCTGGTCACCAGCCAGGAGCAGCGCTCTGGGGACATGACAAGGAGGTAGAGCAGGGGGTGGCAAATGGCCACATATCGGTCATAGGCCATTGCAGCCAGTAGGAAACACTCAGTGACTACAAACAGGCCAAACGTGAATATCTGAGCCATGCACCCAGCATAGGTGATTCCCTTCTTCCCCAACAAAACCCCAGCCAACATCCTGGGGATGATGGTGGTGGAAGTGCAGAGGTTCACAAAAGCCAGGTTGCCCAGGAAATAATACATGGGGGAATGGAGCAGGGCACTGGCTCTGATCAAGGTGATCATGCCCAAGTTCCCCAGGATGGTGACAAGGTAGGTGAGCAGGAAGAGCAGGAAGAGGGTGACCTGAGTTGCCGGGTCCTCGGTGAATCCTGCCAAGCTGAACTCAGTTGCTTGGGTGCAATTGATTCCTGGCATTGCTTCTAAGTGTGTTGGCTGTGCGAACTCCCTGTTGGAGGTTTCCTCCAGCTGGAAAACCCTCTTTGCAGTGGGATCTGTTTGGAGACAATCCTACAAGATCTAAAACAAGAGTTTAGGCACAGATTGATAAACAGTGCTGGGTGGAAGTCATGGCATGGGTAGGGAGAAGCTGTAGGTTACACAACCCTGAGGAGCTTTACCTTGGTGCTGCCTTCAATCCCCTGTGTGTCTTCAGTCTGGGACTTTGAAATCATCCAGCACAACCTGAAACATGGAGAAACCCAACAAAAGCTATAAAAGACAGCACAGAATTGACTATTCTTCCTTGTGTTGGCATCTGCCAACCACCTGCCTTGTCTGTCTTCTCCACAGACTCCTGTAAGGGTTTGGGTTGGATGGGATCTTGAAGACCATCTCATTGCACCCCCTGCCATGGGCAGGGACACCTTCCACTAGACCAGATTGTTCCAAGCCCCATCCAGTGTGGCTTTGAACATTTTCCAGATAAGGGGCACCCAAAACTTCCTGACTGTCTCATGAAGTCTCCCCTCCCTCCTGATGATTTTCCTAAAAGATTTTCCCAGCTCTTTATTCTGTTCCTGCAGTCTTCAAACAAAAACACGCAACACCGAAAGCTCAGCAATCTCCTCCTGAAAATATTTCTTTTTTGGGGAAAAAAAAATTAAAAGTCACCTTTTGGATGTGCCTTATATCAGCAATAGTAAGATCCATAAGTGTTCTTTGCAGGAAAGCTGCCAGTCCTCATCCAGGAGCCCTTTGTGGTCAGTGAGAAGGTACCCAGAGCGAGTGCTCCAACGGGGTGTCCTCACCACACACCTGCAGCAGATCACCTGGATTTGGTGCTGAGCCCAGAGTACAATAAGGAACTGGAGCCCAGGAGCCTCTGGGCAGGAGCTGAGGTGAAGGCTGAAGCTGTTTCTTCTTTGCAAGAAAAAACAACAGGAGATGGGTGGCTTGGCATGTGCTGTCCTTAGTCGTGGTTCTCCAGGATGATCCTCCCCTACATCTCTGCAGTCTCCCTGCTTCCCTCCTGATGCTTTTCAAGGTGGATGTCAAGGTGCTCTGCAGGTGAATTTAAAAATATACCACTGTCAGCAGAGACCTTTTTCCATGTAATTTGGAGATTTAGAGGCTCTTGGAGCCCCAGGAGAGTGACAAAGCCCAAAGCACGTTGTTATTGCTTCTCTGAGCTTCTGAGTTCGGAGGTGATTACACAGAGAAGATTATTTCATCTTAATAAGCCACAGGGCTTTGGGGACTCCCCAGAGCAACCACAGTGCAAAACCCCACCTGTTGTGACAAATTTTTGGGCATTCCAGAGATGTTCAGCTCTACAAATGCCGTGTTTGGCCTTATCACACCAGTGCGCTGAGGGGAATCTCACTGGTGGGGCACAGTCCCATGGGAGCTGGTCTCCATCAGCAGTTCCAGTCACCAGAGATGATGAACCACCTTTCTACCCATTCCAAATTCCTTAGACCCAAACCACAGCTCACCTGTCCCATCCCTGGAAGTGTTCAAGGTCAGGTTGGAGTGATCTGGTCTAGTGGAAGGTGCCCCTTCCCATGGCAGTAGGGTGGAACAAGATGAGCTTTAGGTCCTTTCCAACCCAAACCATTCCAGTATTCTATGAAGTTTGGCTGCAAGAACCCAGGAGAACCACAGAATATGCTGAGTTAGAAGGGATCCACAAGGATGACCAAGTCCAGCTCTCAGCCCTGCACAAACCCATCCCCAAAAGTCACACCATGTACCCAAGAGCATTGTTCAAATGTTTGTTGAGCTCTGTCAGACTTGGTGCTGTGACCACTGGTCTGGGGAGTCAGTCCAATCACCCTCTGGGTGAGGATCATTTTTCTAACACCCAGCTTGAACCTTTATCTCTTCCACAACCAATCCTCCCTCCAAAAGATATCTTCTGTTAATGGGCCATTGAGTGTCACTACATAACTAATAAAAATTACATCATCCCATTGTGAGGTGCTCCACCCAGAGGGAGGAACCAAACATTCCTACCTGGATATAATTTAAGATTTAGAACAGAGAAAACCTTTTCCTACTAGATTCCCAGTAAAACAGCTTTCTTCTCCACTAAATTCCCAGAAGAAAACCAAGCCCACCTACACTACCACTGGGCCTTCAGAAGTAAACTACACCTTTCCACAAGATCACTGCTTCAACAAAACCACATCTGTCACTCCAAGAAGACTGCAAATACCATCTACTCACACTGCTATCAACACCCTGGCCAACTGAGTGTCAAGTTGTATTCTCTGTCAGTGCTTTTTTTTTTTGTTTATTTGTACTATTGCATTTGTATTTTAATTTTCTTAGTAAAGAACTGTTATCCCTATTCCCATAGCTTTGCCTGAGAACCTCTTAGTTTCAAAATCATAGTAATTCAGAGAGAAGAAGTTTGCATTTTCCATTTCACAAGAAGCTCCTGCCTTCCTTAACAGACACCTCTCTTTTCAAACCCAGACAAACTTCCAGTCAGCTAGAACCTCTCCAGATTCCCAAGACTGCTCAAAAAATTGAGAGAGGTTTTTGACATCAGCAGCTCTTTGAGGATTCTTGGATGAATCCCATCGGGCCCCATGGATTTGTAGGGGTCCAGCTGGAGCAGCAGTTCCCACAGAACTTCAGTCCTGTCTGTTACTAGAGGTTCTACCCACTGCCTCTTCAGCACAAGACAAAGATCCCACTTCTGTGCTGGATCTAAACACAGAGCAAGACCAGCTGCCTTTTACTGATGGGGGGAAAGAAAATGCCCAGTTCATAGGAACAGACAGTGCAGAAAAATCCACAAAGACCATACCTTCGGCATTGGGAAGTGGCATTCCCCCGAGCAGGAACAGGTGTTGCAATGCCCCAGGCTCCAAGCCTGGTTCCCAACAGAAGCAAAGGTCCAAGCTGAAAGATGTCTCTGGATTTCAGCTTTCCTGTGCCTGGGATGGGAACAGCCACTGGACTGGGAACAGCTCCACCTGACATTGATATTTTCAGTCTCTGAGTGACACCAGCTTCAAAACCTCCATCTCCTTCTGGGCTCCCCAGAAAAATAAATCAGCGCTGCGAGCGCCTTGGCGCATTGGCCAGTGACGAGCTGGGCAGGGGTTTACAGAGGCTGGGGCCTGAGGGGAGCTAGCATTTGTGACTTTGTGTTTGCTTTCTGTTGGTGTCTGGCTCTTCTGAGCTGTTTTAGTGGGGTAAAAGCATGTTTTACTTCATCTTTTAAGACTGTGTCAAAATTTAAATGATATTTCAGTATATGGTATGGAAGAGGGCAAGTGTTAGATGGCCCCAGCTGAAGCTGTGGTGGGGCTGAGGGGCTGTTGCTCTCTGAATCTCCCCAGGTGTGACTCAGTCTTCCAAGCTCTTCCTCAATGAGGAGTTAGGAGGCAATAGTTGCTCTAATTTGGTTTTTTCCTGACCTTTTCAGGACTGAAATAGTGGGTTTTGGATATTTTACATCTGTTTCTACCCTTGGTTGGGGTTTTCTCTGGTTCTGGAAGAGTGCAGAGGGTTTTGCTCTCTGCTAGGTCAAGTAATTGCTTTGGGAAGCTCCTTTATAAATAAGATTTTTGTCAAGTCTTTAAGCTTTACAGTTCAAGCCTCAACTCATACTTGCAGTGTAGAATTGGGGTGTGTTGGGCAGGGAATGGGAGGCACAGAATTGCTCCTGCCTTAATTCCTCCATCCTGTGGCTTTTTATTGTGTCTGTGACTCTGGCTGGTGTCAGTGTTTGGGGTAGGAGCTCTGAGGTTCTGCTCCCTTTCCAGGTGGTGTTGCCCCTGCTTGGGGCACTTTTGTTAATTCAGGCTCCTCCTGGGGGATTGGGAGTTACAAACTGAAAACCTTGCAGGGAAAGGTGACTGAGCACTGTGATGTCATCATACCATGTGATGCTGAACCTCTCTATTGGCTTTTAATCTGGAAACACAGGAAGGAGAACAACCTTTTGAGGTTTAACTTCTGGGGGGGGGGACTTTGGAGTTCACAGAAGCTTGTCAGGATTTGGATATTTCATTTAAATTCCATTCATACACTAAGGAATTGGAAGTGCCTAAAGGTACCTCCACTCACACTTTAATTTTAAGCCCTCTACCACCAATAATTTGGGATGTCCTTTTGTTAGGAACACCCCACCTCTGCTTCTTTAGGCAACTCATGTGGGAGATAAAATAAATGTGGACAAAAGTTTGGAATGCAGCTTCCAAGTCAAGTTCCCTGCTGGGAAATGACTCCAGCTCTCTGCTCTCTGTTCAAACACAGCCTGGCCCCTCAGGGCTGCAGACTCTGAGCCACACAACTTGTGAGCTGGCAAGTACCAGCAGCTGAGGTCTCATTCCAACAAAACAGGGATTGGGGGCTGCATTTGGATACATGCAGGCAGGTTTGGGTCACTTCAGAAAGCTTCAATCCCTGATTTTCAGAGATTCCATCAGGGATAATGACCTTTCCACAAATACCTCCTAAGGCACATGAGAACCTGAGTAAGAAAATGGAATCAAGCCCTTGTTCCATTGGCCTCCCAGCCCAAATTCCAGTGGGACAGACCAGTCCCTCTCCTTGGAAGGCAGCATCTCCTACCTGGAGCTGGGCCTTCCCCAGCCTTTGGGGGCCGCTGTCTCCATCCTCCCGCACCTCCTCATCTTCCTCCTCGCCAGGGTTGGCTTCCTCAGCCTGCAGAGCAAAGCCAGGGCCGGTGCCCAGCCTGCTCATGCCAGCCTGGGCAGCAGGGACGGGCTGGTGGCACCCTCTGGATGTGCCCCTGTGCCTGGCACCGTCCCTGCTCCGCGCCCATCCCCGTTCCTGCCTGGGCAGCTCCTTGGAACGGGATGTGAAAGCACAAACGTTTGCTCTGCTGGGGCTGGGACAGCAGAGACTCCCCCGGGGCAGGGGGCAAAGCTCCTGCTCCCACATCCTCTGCCTCCCACAGCCCTGCTGGGGCTGGCCAGAGCAAAGGAAACGCCTCAGCTCCTGCTGGAAATTCCCTCCTGTGCCCATCAACCCAGAGAAATCGGGGCTGCTCCATCCCTGGAAGTGTCCAAGGCCAGGCTGGATGGGGCTTGGAGCACCCTGGGCTGTGGATGGAATAGCAGGGGATGGAATGAGGTGATCCTTAAGGTCCCTTCCCACTCAAACCATTTGGGGACTCCAGGATGATTCCATGGTTTCTCCATCCATCAATTTAATATTGTTTCCTTTCAAATTTAATTTCCCAAATTTAGATGATTTATTAAAGGAATCACTTAAAAATTATTCCAGGAATAAAAAGGGAAGCATCAAACATACAATAATCATTCCCATGTCCATCAAATCATTATTAAGTGGAAGGCTCTTCCCTCACCTCTGTCTTTCTTCTTCTTTCCTGGAAATCCTGAGGATCCCACAGTTTCTCAGAGACATCAGCTGGGATCACTGGGGGATTTGCTCTGTCAGAAATCATTTGTTCCTCTGCATCTTTATCCCCTAACCAGGTCTCTATAATGGTGTTGTGGGAGAAGTTTGGAATTACTAGAAATGGATCAGCTTCAGTTTTCCCCCTCTGTTTTTCAACTATTCCCAAATTCTTGGAATTACTCTCAAATACACCCAAGAAAATTCCTGTGAAATGATCAATCAGAGGAACAACCTGAGAAGAGAAAACTGCCTCAGCAGCAGCTGGAATGATCCCATTGCTGCTCTTACCTGGTCTCCAGGTGCTCCTGCCAGAGCTCCCAACAGCCACTGCCATTCCTAAACAGGAGCCATGGAAGACGTTCCCGCTGTCCATGAGGGCGAGGAGGCACTTTGGGATGTTCTTGGCTGTGCAATCAGACAAGAGAGTGTCAATGATCTCGCGCTCCCTTCCAAGCCAAAGCAGCCCCTGATTCCATGGCATGATCAGCACCTCTCCCACTTCCATTCCAGAAACATCCTCCCACTCACCCAGGACTTTCCTTTTTTTGCTCCACATCAGGGATGTGCTGCTGAGTGCCCCGGGCATGGGATGCCTCAGCATTCCCTGGAACACTTCAGCATACCCAGGATGTCTCAGTATTCCCAAGGATGCCCCAGCATTCCCAGGATGCCCCAGCACTCCCGGGGTGCCCCACCATTCCCACGGATGCCCCAGCATTCCCGGGGGTGCCCCAGCACTCCCAGGGATGCCCCAGCATTCCCAGGGATGCCCCAGCACTCCCAGGGATGCCCCAGCACTCCCAGGGATGCCCCAGCATTCCCGGGATGCCCCACCATTCCCGGGGTGCCCCAGCATTCCCAAGGATGCCCCAGCATTCCCGGGGGTGCCCCAGCATTCCCGGGGGTGCCCCAGCATTCCCGGGGGTGCCGCTCCAGCCGCTCCCGCGCCGTCCCGGGCTGCAGTGCCGGGCGCTCGCCACGGGGCGGCAGCACCGGGCGCTCCCAGCCCGGCCGGTGCCGCTGTCCCGGGGCGGCCGCGCCTCTGGCCCGCCCTGACCCGGCGGGGCCGCGAACACCGCGGGCAAAACCCCCCGATCCCCTTGAATCCACCCTCCAAGGATCGCAGCATCTCCTGAGCCAAAAGGGCCCCCGGGGAGCATCGAGTCCAAATCCTGGCCCGCACAGGACCCCAAGAATTCCCCGCTGTGCCCGGGAGCCTTGTCCAGAGCCCGGCTCCTCCCCCAAGATCCTGAGAACACAGCGGGGCTGGGAGAAGGATGACGGTGGGGGAGTTTTGTTTATATCTCGCTATACGATCGTTCTATAGCTCCGTTACGTATCGTTATCGGTAACCCTACAATCACTATGTCCCTTGTATCTCGCTATACATCCTTACACGTCGCTTTCACGGCGGCGGCTCCAGTGACCGACGGAAGCCCCGCCTGACCCCGCTCCCTCCGGCTCAGACCAGGTTTCCTCCCCGGCTCCAGCCCTGGATTCCCGCGGCAGTCTCGGCTGTCTCGTTCCATAAAGCAAATTATTCACAGCAGCACACAGCCAGCCCGAGCTGGTCCCTCCGCAGAGCACCGACCACCCCTTCCTTACCCCAAACTGTGCGTTCTGTCCCCTGCACATTAACTCAGATTCTACCCCAAAATGTTCATTTTGGCCCCTACAGAATCCGCCCCGCAGCGACGCCCCGGGCCCCGCTCGGCCGAGGCAGCTCCGGTGTCCCCTGCCCGCAGCTCCCGCTGCTGCCGCCTTCCCGCTCCGGGTCCCGGGACGGGACAGCGATCCCTGCGCCGGGACACCCATCACTGCACCGGGACAGCGATCCCTACACCGGGACACCCATCACTGCACCGGGACACCGATACCTGTGCCGGGACACCGATCCCCCGTTCCCCGCTCGGGGCTGTCCACGTTCCCCGCTCACCTCCGAGCCCGGCGCCGCCGGCCCCGGTGCCCCGGCCCGGCCCCGCCGCTCCCCGGGCTCCGCCACGGCGCTCCTGAGTTTGGTCCCAAAAAACCCCTCGGGTTTTATTTCTGAGCTCGGACTAGCAGGACTTGCCCCGACCCCCCCGCCCCGGGGACCCCCAGTGTGATGTAGGGACAGCCGGAACCCCGGCGGTGTCGGGCCGTGCTTTGCACTGCAATGGGGGGACCCGCCCAGCGGCTCCGGCCCCGTGTGGGGGCTCCAGGGACAGCGGGGGCGCCGCTCCGGCCCTCTGGGGGAAAGAGGGAGGGGGGGATAGCGGGGAGTGAGGAGGGGAGGGAGAAGGGGGGCAGGAAAAGGGAATAAGGGCAGGAGGGGTAGAGGGAGGTACAAGATGGGACCCCCAGGCTCCCGTTCCTCACCTGGGCCCCTCCGGAGGAGCCCGGTCCGGCCGCTGCCCCCCGCACCGAGCGCTGAACGGGCACAGGAGGCCGGGGCGACTCCCGGGGTTTAAATCCCCCGGTCCCGCCCCGCGCACCTGAACGGGCCGGGCCCGGCCCATTTGGAGCCGCTCGCCGCGCCGGGATGCGGCGGGAAGCGTCTTGTCCTGGTCCGGCACCAGCTCTCCGTGCCTGCAGGGAGATGGGAACGGCAGCGAGAGTCTCCCATCCCCATGGATGCCCCTCTCCCTGAAAGCTCTCGCACTGACCCAGCGTGTTTTCCACCTCCCTTGTCCCAGACAGGGAAACACTGGCTGCTCTCTGCTCCTCCTCACAGGAGCAAGGGAAAGGCTCCTGTGCTATTCCCAAAAACAGAACCCCTGGAATTAGTGCCCTGGGAGCCCAGTCTGGTCCTTCCAGTGGCTGGGGGTCACCCAGAGGGTCTTTACCAGCATAAAGTGAAAATGACATCCTGGTCCAGTGCATTTCCAGCAGGATTGGGCACTCCTGGCCATGGTGACCAGTCCATGGAAGTTGGACCTGGTGACAATCCAGGGGGATTTGAAGTTGGATTCTTGCAGATTTCATTGTGCAGAAGCTCCAATTCTTTTTGGCACCTCTTGTTTAAATGTTTTCCTGCTGGAAGAGGTCAATTAGTCTTTTGAATGGCCAGATTGCCAAAGGCAGTTGGGAAAACCAAGCAGCATTCCCTGCACATCTCCATCACTTCCACGTCCACCTGCAGCGAGTGGCTGAAGGACAGGAGCCAGCCCAGGACAGGCTCAGAGATGGGGCTTCCAGCCCAAACCATTCCAGGATGATTCCACCATCTCTCCCTGCATTAATTTTGTGTTGTTTCCTCTCAAATTTAGACGATTTGTTAAAGGAAAATAAAATCTAAAATTATTGCAGGAATAAAAAGGGGAGTTGTAAAACATACAAGAATCACTCCCATGTCCATCAAATAATTTTTAAATTGGAAGCTTAGTCCCTCATCTCCGTGCTTGTTTTGCTTTCCTGGAAATCCTTATGATCCTACAGTTTCTAGGTGTATTTCCCTCCCCAAAAAGGGATGGAAACATCCTGATGCATTAGGGAGAGGATTTTTTTGTTATTCCAAGGAACGACAAGCAGAGAGATGGCCTTGGACACTAGGGATGAACACCCTCAGCATTCCCTCTCTCCAAACCCTGCGCAGATGGGGCTGGGAATGCCGGAAGGAGCCGGGTGTGCCTCTAATTGCAGAGTGTGCCTTTAATCCCGGCCTAAGCCAGCTCAGCCTGTGAGCCTGTCCCAGCGTGGGGACAGGCCAGGACAGGTCTGTGCACATCCCAGCACCCGGGTGCCTCAGTCCCCAGCCTGCCCCACACCCTCCAGGCCGCTGTCCGGTCACTCCAGACCATTGCAGCAGGGTCTCTCCCTCCTCTCCCACTGCCAGCAGCGACGGGGTCCCGTGGCTCATCGGAGCTGAGCAGCTCCCTGCAGGTGGCGGCGAGATGTGACCTACTTGTCACTGGAATCACGCCCCTGCTCGGAGAGCCCTGAGCTCTTCTGGCAGCTGGAGCCAGCTGACCCTGGCCATGTCCTGGGAGAGAGCAGAACCAGGGAAGCTGAGGCAGGTCTGGCATCCCAGAGCAGCGGCAGGGAGAAGGGAGCTGGGTGGGAAGCACTGGGTAAGGGGCAGGAGGAAGGTGTGTCCTTTCCACTTGGCCCTGGTGCTATTCCCTTGGGAGTTTTTAACTTCCAGAGTTGGGTTTCTGTTTGCCTGTGCACCTGGGAATCGCAGGTGAGGGCTCTGGTGTGTGGGCAGGGCTTCGTGTGGGTGCCAGGGCTGTGGATGGAGAGAGGGACACGGTAACCCTTCTCCTGCCTGAGCTAAGCATGGAGAGAGAGAGGATCAGCAGGAATAGGGACAGCACTGAGATGACTCCAGCTCTGGGCTGTGTCACTCCTTTTTCCTTGCTCTGCTGCGATTTATCACAAGATACCTTTTTTCTGCCCTTCTTTTTCTCGAGCAAATAACACCAAGTGCAGCATTCTGTGGATTAATGGATCCCTCAGGCTCCAAGCCTGTCCTTTGGGGAGGCAGGTCCAGCTTTGGAGCCCTGTCCTGTGCCACAAGCAGTGTGACAGCAGCCTGCTGCCCCATTCCCTGGGGAGTGTCCTGCCTCCTGCCTGTGTGACCCCTGGCTGTGCCTGTGGCAGGTGCAGGAAGCAGGGTCTGCCTGCCTGGGCAGCATTTGGCGAGGGCAAAGGGCCTGCGAGTGGTGCTGCTGCATTAGCCAGGGCCTGCCTGCTGTGCAAAGCCTTATTAGAGAGCAAAAAGGGCTTTATTTCAGGCTGGAAGTCATCGAGCCTGTTCAGGCAGATGTTTATTTCCTCTGCTCCCTGGAATGATGTCATTGTGGCCAGTAAAGTTCTGTGCTTCCCCAAAGCTGGGCAAACTGCTCTGGTACTTTCTCAGGCTCCCCGGGCAGCACTCTATAAAATACAGGCAGTGTACAACTGGTTTCACAAGGAATTTCTGTTTAGCCTACTCATTAAAGTGCTCCAAAGGGAATCTGAGGTGTTTGTATTCCATGATTCTTGAGAACCAGTCCCTGTTTATGCTGGCAGGTTTCCAAATAAGGAGAAAAAAAAAAAGGATACTTCTGGGTCAAATTCTTGCTCTTAAGCTTTTATACTCCTTACCTCTTGGATGAGTCCTGTGCTCTGACATCAATCCTCCCAGAGAGCACCAACCAGAGCCCTTCTGGCCTCTGGGATCTGAGGTGACATGGAAGGATCACCTGTTTATTTTTTTAATACCTCTGACCTAAGAGTTACTTTAACCCTCACTGTTTTTCCTGCTGCAGGGAAGAATGCTGGAATTAGGGGTTTCTTGGACACTACATTTGCTGCTTTCTGCTGGAAAGCAGGTAATCTTATTCCAGCTAGGGAAAAATGCAAGTTAAACTTTTTAACTTCACAAAAATGTCTGAGCCTAAGAAGGGGAAATGAATGGCTCTGTATCCCTAAAATTAGATTTATGTACACCAAAACCAATTTAAGATGCTTCAATTGCAACAGCCTTTTCCTCTTTAAATCTTTTTTCCTACTGTTAGAGGAACAGAACAAATAACAGCACCTGTGTATTTTAAAATTATGTTGTTAATAAAATCCTGGTACATTTACATAAATGACAACATTAATGTACAATTAAACAAAGCATTGTAATATTACAGCAACAAAAGAGGACCTACATATTTGTACAGATAGCTGGAGCAGCTACTTGAAAATACTTTCCAAAATAAAGCCTTCTGTGGCATTTCTCAGTGATAATTTTGACCCCCCTGTATGGCTTTCTGTAATAAATAGGGTTATTGGAGCTGGTGATGTTCAGCAGATGTGTACCTAAAGCACAAAGGGAGTGTGCCCTGACCAACCTGTCAGCTGACTAAAAATCCTTATCCATGCATGCAATTTGCCTCTGTGTAAATCCTTTAGGAACAAGGCCATGTCAGATTTTGATGGATTTGCTGGGAGATGCTGGTGGTTCCTTCTCCTTCCCTTTATCTAAACTGTGTCTGTGCTGGGCTTTGGAGCCTGGGTCCAGCTGAGCCTCCTCCTTCCACTGTGTTTAGATACAATGGGAATAAATTGTTGAATTTCTAATGAGGAATAAATAGTTCTCCACTGAAAACTTGGTCTCCTCTTGTTCACCCGTCTACAACAAATGGAAGTGTCCTGGCAAATGATTTTTGGTGGGTGCTTAGCACAGCTCAGTGGGAATAGCTAGAGGTCTTTCCTCAATCCCACCCAGCTCCAGAGAGAGAGCAAACCACTGAGCTGGATGTTCTTTGGAGGCCAGGGGAGGCTTTTATTGCTTTTATTGCAACTGGGCAGTTTTTCAGCCTATTGCCAGCTCCTGCTACACCTGAGCCTTCTACAAAGTGTGTTTTGTGAGGTCAGGTCTCACAGGCAATGTTCAGAAACAGGTTTTTAAGGTGAAAAACGTGACTGACACTCACTATCAGACCTTGACAGCAAAAGGGTAGACAGTCTTTTTCTTTCTCCTCAAAACAGATCCAGATTAACCACTGGCACAGTGAAACTGTATTTCAAAACACTCAAACCCCCAACTCTCCCCTCCCCTCCCTGCCCCAGCTCAGCTTCTCATAGTAGGCTTAAAGAGTGAGTAATTTCAGTGTTAGTATTAGTTTCTACTCAGCTTTGAACATAAAACCTCTCTCTCAAGGTGCAAACAGTTTTGGGGAAGTTTCTGTCGGTCTGTTGTGATGCACAGACGCTGGTACTACTGAGGGCAAGTATTTGTGTGCAGACAGATGGCTCGTGGGATGGGCTTTAGGATCAGGAAACTCCTTCTAGGCAGCCTTTTTACAGGGAAAACATCTGTGTGGATGAACCTAAGCCCATGTATTAGTGCTGGGCTTAGCTCAATTGCCTCCTTCTCCACAGCCCGGCGCCGTGCTCGTGGAAAGGGCAGCGCCCATGGCTGGGGCTCTCCCTGCACCCCAGCTGGTGTCTGGGCCGTGGCAGTGTGGTTGGTGTGACAGTGTTGTTCCTGTGGCAGCAGCAGCAGCAGCACAGAGAAGGCAGCTCCCCTCCCTGGGCACAGGGGGTGCCCGTTCAGGCTCCAGGGCACTCTCAGGAAGGTGCAGAGGGCAGCCAGCCCCAGGGCAGCGCGGTTTGCCAGCGGGACTGGGGCTGCCTCACACCCTGGAGGTGACGTACACCGAGTGCAGGCGCCCGGCCAGCGCTGCCTGCAGGTCCCTCAGAGGGTCCAGGCCCTGCACTTTGCTGTTCCTGCTGTAGATGAGCTGCTTGAACGAGTCCTGCTCCAGCAGGGAGCTCATGTGCTTGAGGAAGAAGCCCTCGCAGAAAGAGGCCAGTTCTGGTGCATTGTGAATCTGAGGAAGACAGCAGCATTATTAACCCCTTCTGTACATCACAGACCTAAATGACATCCCTGAGCCTCTCATTCCTAATGCTCTTCTCCTTTTTGTCTCTTGGAAAATTAAAAGACAGGAGTAACAGTGGAAAAGCACTGAAGGCAGGACTTTGATCATTTCTCTTGGTGCTTTTTGCAGGGGGGCATCCAGGCTTTTTTAATTCCTTCCCCTGCTGGCCTGCTGTTGGCAGAGCTGCTGGCCTGCACTCCAGCCCCTTCCCTTCCTGCAGCAGAGCAGCTGGCTGATGAGGTGGCCAAGGTACCTGTTTGGCTGAGCCACAGCACACAACAACGCTGCTGTGCTGGCAGATGGCGAGCAGGGCTCGGGGCAATCAGGACACGGGTCACAGGACGGGAGCCTCATCCCTCCAAGGAGGGGCTGAACACAGGAGAACAGGGATGCTGCACTCCTGAACCACCACGAGGTGATTTCTGCCTGGGATCGGGCTCCTTTTGCTTCAGGATCAGTAACAAGAACAATGAAACTCAAATTCAATATTAAGAAGCTCTGTGCACACACAGCCTCTTCCTGGGAATTCTGTGCAAATAATAATTTAAGGAAAAGTACACAATGGCCAGTAGGGAATGCTGTTTCCCCTTTTTACCACTGCACACTGTTAAATTTTAGGTCTGAAAGAAACCAGCCCAATGTGAGAGAAATTGAAAAGCATCAATGGGACACTACACACAGAGTGGGAAAAAAATCATTACCAGCCCTCTGTGCAGTTTTCTCCTTGTCTTTAAGGGATCTGATCCCGCAAAATTCCAGGAAGAGCAGAGCATTTCTCTGATTTATGTTATTTGCTACAGAGGTGTGTATCTGTCACACAACAGACTTTATGCTCCTTTTGGAGCTGAAAAGAATATTCTCTAGCAGCAGGGGTGCCAGGAAAGGGTTCACTCTGTAGTTGCTGTGGTGTGATCAATTGCCCCTGCTGCTCTCAGGATTTGATTCCCTCGGGATTTGCTGATGTTGCTGTATCAGCCTGTTAAGACAGCTTTCCCCTGCTCTGCAGGGATCCCCCATCCATTTCATCCATGATTGCTCCAGACAAGAAAACACACCGGGGCTGTGCAGGACTTTCCAGCCTGGAGCTGGGAACCATCTCCCTCGTGTTGTGGCTGGGAGGAGTCACCTGCAGGGAGGGTGCCCACCTGGGGTTTTTAGTTACCACCAGCAGCACACAGGCTGCTCACTGGGGTTCTCAAACCAGGGGGGTTGGATCTACCTTTGCATATTTATAGATGTTGACAGAGTTGTCCATGCTGATGGTCTGGGCACAGAGGATTTCACAGTGTCTCTGGAGGCCGTCCAGCTGGAACAGGCTGGCAGCCGACAGCAGCTACGGGGACAAGAGAGAGGCTATTTGAGATCATGAGGCTTGAAAGGCCTGGGGAACGCAAACAGGACGGGTGATTTCCTCTCTGAAGAGTCTCTGACTCGCTGTTTTAATGGCCAAGTCCTCATCAAACAGCAAAAAGGCCGCTCCATGCTGAAGTGTCAGACTGACACGTTTCCCCTCTTAGCAAAAGCTCCTCCCACAAGCATATTTGCTCTCCTTTCTGTCAGCACTACACAGAAACACCAAGCAGCGATGTTTTGAAACTTTAAAGCTCATTTCCAAGCATTAAATATGCTCCTGGATTGAATGGGAGCCTGCTGTTAGCTCCTGGATTTTGCCTTTCAACTCTGTTTTATGCCCCAGCGCACTTGGCAAGACTTGGAAGAAAAAGCTCTCTCACCTCTAAGATATCAGTGGTGGGAATTTCCATGGATTCTGTCCCTCCATAGTATAAATACTGCATCAGCATCTGGAATGGGAAGAAGGCCAGGCATGAAGTTATCAGGGCAGTCACAAGGGGCTGTTGATGGCTGTGGTCCCCTTCCTGAGCAGACGGGAATCGTGTCCTGTGCCGGCTCTCACCTCCACTGGTGGCTTTTTTCTCACTCTGTAGCGTAGCAAATCTGCCACTTTCTAACAGTCCTTTTTTCTCTTGGGCCCTGAAAAGGGCCCTGCTGGGGACTTTGGGCTGAGGGTGACAGCGTGTCTCTGAGCAACACCGCCGTCCTTGTCTGGGATCCAGGCTGCCGAAGCCGGGCAGGCCGGTCACGCGCCGAGTGCCAGCGGGCCCAGCGTGAGCATCCCGGGGACCTCCCAGCCACTCACCTCCCCTGCTGGGCTTCTAATCAGCTTCCAGCCCCTCTCCGGGTCTGGAGGAAAAGGCATTAATTGTCTGCAGGGAGAGCAAGAGGCAGCTCCTGCTCTTTGATCTGCATGTGCCACCCCCAGCCCAGGCAGTGTCAGGGGAGGGAATGGATCTGGTGTTGGATCACAGAAGTGTCCTGGGTGCTGTGTGGGGCTTGCAAGCTCTGCTTGCCATTCCTAACAGGGCTGGGAACTAAACAAGGCTGCTCCTTGTGAGATTGCCTTATTTGTTTAACAGAGTTACATGCAGAGCCCTGAGCAGGACCCACATCTCTGGTGGCTCAGCATCCTCCACCCTACCTGAGCCCGCCTCTCCTTAACCCCTCTGACTGTATTTGCCATCAAATTGTCAAATACTGCACTGTTTCAATTCTTTCTGATTTGTCTCTCTCCCTCCACCTGAAGCACAAGTTTATCTTTAGAAACCTTTTGATGTACAAATGCTGTTAAGGAAGCTTGTTTCAATACTCAGTTACATTTTCTTCTCTGTTGTGGCTTGAAGCTGCAAAATTTGGATGTCACCTGTCCAACACAAAACTTGTACAGCCCCTTACAAGCAGAACAAAGATGTTCTCATGGTCAACTTATTTCCCTCTAGTGAGATAACAGCACTGCTGACCAACAGACCAGGCCTGTTTGCTTATAAAAAGAGAAAAAAAAAAAGCCTCAACCCTTTAGTGAAACAGCTACATGACTTATTCTGCACTTCACATCTCCCTGTTCCTCCACTAAATATGGAAATGTCATAAAAGCAAAGCAAAATTCTCAGTTCTGAGCTTTCTTAACAGGGACACCACTGATTTCTTATAATCTGATTTGAATTAATATGAAGCCTGGCAACACACCTGCTGTAAATAAGTTACTTTTTGCTTAGCAAAGCATAAAAATGGTGGTGTAAAAAGTATGATAATGGTGTCTTAAAAGTATAGAACTACTTTTCAGTAGAAGACTAGTTTCTCCTGCTTTATGGAGGAGTCAGCTGCCTAGGAATACAATAAGAATATAGACTGGAAGAGTCTGTTTTAAGGCTGGAACTTTGGAAAAAGGGTATTTCAGAAAACTCCTTAAATTCAGATCTGCTCAAAGGTACTCCATTTCCACGTGTAATATTATCTAATTATGGCATTACTTATTATCTACTTATGATATTACTACTTGGGTTTGTCTTACCTTCCAAGTAGTTGAGAAGATGAAAAAGAATAAAGAAAGAGTTGCATTAAGTCCCATACCTTGAAAATGTTGTATTTCATATCACTGATTTCTACAGTCTTGCTGCCATGGCCGTCGTGCTCTGTTTTATTGGTCATTAGTGTCTTGAACCTGGGAATGGTTTTAAACAGATTTAATTGAGAAGATCTGATTTAACTGTATTAGTGTGCCACACACTCATCACAAACAGCAAGGGCAAAACAAAGATCCCTCCTTGTTCTTTGCAAGCTGAAAATCAGAACATTTCCTTTAATTTAATGATGATTAGCTCAGGGACAATTTAAAACTGTAAATTGCCTGGATCTGATCTAATCCCACCTTATGATAGGTGGAAAACCCTGTTTCTATGCCAAGAACAGAGAAAGAAACTGCAAACTGCAAGTGCACCAGGCCAGCGTGAGATTCCAGGAAAGCTGGAGCAAGTGCAGCTCTCCCTGCAAACTCCGGGAGAAGGAATGGGAAGGCAGGGAATGGCTGGATATGTGCACTCCATCTACCACACATGATTTCAGGGATAATCATGGCTGGATTCATTATGTCCCTGGTTAGTGACTCACCTGTTAGATGCAGTAACCAGCAGGACTTTGTGTGCATAAAAGAGCTTTCCTTCCACTAAGAAAGTTACATCAGACATTTCTTTATTGTTCAGAAAGTGAGGATCTGTTGGGCAAAGCGACAAAAAAAAAGGTGACACTTTTTTTTTATACTGTGCATGCTTTTCAGAAAAGAAATCCAAACAAACAAATAAAAAAGCCCCAAGCCAGCAGCAATCAAAAGAAGCTCACTGCTGAGATGAGCACCTTACCCAGCCGAGCTGGCAGAGTCTTCCGGATCTCGGGAATGCTGGGAATGGGGCTGCTGCCATAGCAGTGGGTGAAGATGGATGCCAGCTGCTGGTTGATGGACTCATTCTGTGAGGAGGATGGAACAGGGATCAGCAGGGTCCAAATGTAAGGGCTCACCTGGGGCTTGCAGCAACTGCACCCTACAGGAGTTACCTCCCCACAGCTTTAAATTAAGGCAGAATTGCAATGTCTATGGAGTTATGGAGGTACAAAGAGCTGCAGAGCTTCCCCCAGGTGTGTGTTTGAGGACTGTCTGGGGGCTGTTTATGAATTGAGATAAATGCTTCCAGGGCCATTTCCATGCCATAACTCCAAGGGACTTTGCCCAGCCATTCCCCTGTGCCTGGTGTGCCCAACAACAACGAAACCCCAGAACACTCAGCTCTGGTAGTCATAAAGCTCTGACTTACTTTGCTGGTTTTGAGGATGTCAAACATGAGCTGCAGCCCCTCAGTGACCAGCTCCTCGTTGTAGTCCTCCTCTTTGATGGTGACAAACTCCCTCAGTAGGGTCTGCACCACGGAGTAGCGGGACTGGGAGAAGGTTGTCCGTAGGGACTCGATCCACACATGGAGCTTCCAGGGCACTCCTGCAGCCACAGGAAAAAGGGACAGTGAAAAATGATTTCCTGAAGTGCCTGTGAGGAGATTATCCTGCTCCTATTACTAACACTTGGCAGCACTGAAGTAGCTCTATCTACATCCTAACAGCAGATAGATTTTTATCTTGATATTAAAGGTGACTGAACTGGGTCACTGACAGATTAAGTGACAAAGGATTGGCACCAGGATCATAAATTGGAAATTTCTGCTGATTTTTAAGGATCGGAGACTCCCTGTTTTGTTCTGAGCTTCATGGTTAGTCAGAACCACAGGACAAATTTGAAGTGAAGTTTTAAGAATACATAATGCCACACAACTGTGGTGTGAGGTCTTTTCTCCCAGTTACACACAAGCTTCAAAGCTTTTCTCTCTTCTACCTTGAGATCAGTTTTGTTCCTTCACCTTAAACCATTCATAAAGAGTGAATTTTAGACATAAGTATCTGACAGGGAGAGATGCCCCTTCCTTGATATATGTGAACACGGGATTCAGCCAAGGGTGAGGGACATCCCAGAGCAGCAGGAATTTGAAAAAAACCCCCACTTATGAGGAGCCTTAAACACTTTTAAAATTTAGATTAAACAGCTTTGCAGTTGTTGCTCTTCTAAGTGAGAGGGGCAGAAAAGGAAGGTTTTTATGCCTCATGTGCACAATGCTGAGAAGGAAGGGCTCACCCAGGGCCCTGAGCTCCATGGTGATGTCCACGTAGCCGTGCTCGGCGCTGTAGTACATGGCCTCCTGCAGGGCCTTCATCCGCGTCTTGCACAGCCGCACCTGCCCCTCGCTGGAGCTGCCCTGGCTGGAGGTGTCACTCTCCACCCCCTCAGCCAGGATCTCCTCCAGGGACAGCACATCCCCCTTGGCCTGCTGGGGCTGGCTCAGCAGCTTGCGCAGGACGTTCCTGAGCAGGGACGAGAGGTTTCGCTTACCGACAAAGGAAATTTCAACAACTCAGACAGGACCGTGGGGATTTGGGATTAGGGATCCGGCTCAGTAAACAGTAATTTCCTTCCCAAAGACAGCTGGCACTGTGGAGCAGCATGGAAACCACTTGTCCTTCCCTACCCCACATCCTAGAAACTGGTGCCCCTCAGCAAAGGCAGAAACATGGCCTGCACTCCTCACATGGGGGGTTTGTTTGGAATTTCACACGGCAGTTGCAAGAAACAGACTTTCTTGTTTGTGTCTTGTTTGGGGAGTTTGCATCATGGGTGTCCCTCAGCCAGCTGGGGACAGCTGCTCCAGACATTCCCCAGCCCAGCAGGGCCACCCAGCACTCCCTGTGCTGCTGCACTGCCACCAGCCGCTGCTCCCCCTGCACCCACACCACTCCCTGGGGCTAAATCCAGCTTATTTAAGGACCCAGCTTTAGCATCACCCCATCCTATCCTATGGCAGAACAAGCCTTGGATCTCACTGATGTTTTTTCTGGGAACACAGAGGTTTCTGGAGGATCTTGCAAGTAATGTCTTATTTCTGAACAACCACCCTGAAAACAGGGTTGGAGAGCCCAGGCTGGCTGGTTTAATGATTCACCTCTTGTCTGGCCACCCAAAAACCAGAGATGCAGACACCCAGGCTCTGCTGTAAGTTTTTCTTGCCACCTCAACCTGATTAGATTCCATCTCAGAACATGAACCAGGATCTCACAACCCTGATCTCATAACCTATCCTTAGGTGGGACTTGGTCTGCTGATGTGGGGCTTAAAACCAGCTCACTCTCAGTGCTGCAGAGCCAGACCAGCAAGTGTAAGGACAAGAAACAGGACAAGATCTTTGCTCTTTGTTGTCAGGAGAGTATTAACCCCACCTGCTGAACTGCACAGGCAGGGGTTTGGGTCACAAAGTCACACAGGACACACAGCAACACCTAGAGTGCAAAAAAGCCGTGTTGTGAGCAGGAGCAGAGCACTACCTGTGGCCGTGTGCCGCCGAGTGGCTGAAGCAGTTCATGTCCTCGTGGAGTGACGATGACATCCCGTTGACCTCCAGCATGCTCAGCAGTGGATCAGCACCCCTGCTGAGCAGCAGGCTGACCAGTTCATAATTCCCTGGGGAAAAAGGACAGGAACATCAGCATGGTCCCTGTGTGGAAGCACAAAACACTGGGAGGACTGGCCACAGGCAGGACTCCCTGGCTCCATTCCCATTAGAGGGAGTAAGGAGTGGTGGCAGGACATCCAGCACTGGGTGTCACTGGGAGAGGAAGAGGCCTTTTTTATCCTTTCCATAAAGCTTGGAACAGAACAAGCCAGCCACTCCTCTTCATAAAAGCACAAAGATAACAGAGAAAGAAACAAAAGGAAAAAAACTAAAACCACTTTGAGGTGAGAAGTGTTGACAAACAAGGCCAGCACAGACTCGTTCTCAGAATGCTCAGCTCCTGACAGCCCACTAGAAGAAATGCAGAATTTTTACCTGCATTTAATAAACTAATAAACCAAATTTCTTTATATAACAGTCATTTTTCCCCAGGCTGAATGGAAACTTGTTAATTTTTCACATCTGGGTGTTGCTTAGGCCCACAGACATGCCCAGACTAGACAGCTTATGTTCCTTGACAGTGCTCTGTGAAGGAGTTGGTGCCATCAGCTCTGCTGTGGGGGCTCTGGGGAGGAGTCAATGAATGGGACAAGTTGGAAAACAGATACTTGGGGCCCATCAGGCTGGTGGCAGGGAGAGATGGAGAGTGCTGAGGCCACAGGGAGCTCACCTGCAGCTGAGGCCAGCTGGAGCGGGGTCTCAGCATAGTTGTCCTCCCCAGTATTCACGGCAGAGCCCTCCACGTGGGCACCAGCATCCAGGAGCAGCTGCAAGGGCACAGGAAAGACAGGGAGTTGGGAAAAGGGCAATTCAGGAGGACCAAGCAGCCAGGGCTGGGTGTCAGAAAGGAGAACCAGTGGGTTCAGAGTGAGGAGGGCCCCTCTGGAGAGCACCGCCTCCTTTTTAATCTCCTTTATGGTCGTGGCTGTGCAATTGGAATCTCCAGCTCCAAAGGGCTCTGCAATCAGAGCAGGAAGTCCATCCTAGCTCATGCTGTGCACAGGAAGCAGGGTTCCCCCAGGGAATTACCAGGCTGGTCATACCTCTGGAGCCTGTGCAGGGAGGCCAGGCAGCTGCAGGGACTGTCACACAGAACCTGCTTTCACTGAGCTGCTGTGAGGGAAAGAGCCCCCTCCCAGGTGAAGGGGAGAAGGTGCCAGGGTGATGGGGATGTTTTATGGCCAGGTGGGGCTGGCAGAAGGCTCTGGAGCACCCAGAGCAGGGCTGGCAGGGAGGATCAGCCCTGTGTGTGTGTATCCATCAGGATATTCCATGCTTCCATGATTGTGGGCACTGCAGTACACAACAGGAGCTTTGATTCACTTGGCTTCATCTCCTGGGAGAATCAAACTCATATCTCACACATAAATTAAGGCTGTCCAACCTCTGGAATACCAAAGGCTGCCTGGGCAATTTGCCAGGTGGAATCTAATCTTTATAATTATGTACAAATGTACACAAACAAAAGATGAGTGTGTGCAGCCTCCATTTACTTACATCTTTTTTTTTTTTTTTAATTTTATTCCTTCCCTTTGAGCAGAAGGTAAATTAAATTCAACAGCAATTGATTGTCTGCTGTGATCAGTTTTTCATTCCCCTGGAAGTCTGGGTAGCATTTCTGGGGCTCCATCCCATCCTGCTGCCCCCTGTGATAATTCCACAGAGAAAGGAGCAGGGAGGATGCCACAGGCTCAAATCCCCCAACAGCTCAAGTCTTGTTCATGCAGTTCTCAAGGATTATGAAAGAAGCTACAGATGATTTGCTGCCATTAGAGCAGACATCAGCATATACTGGATTTTTGCATGTAAATTTATAAACCAATTAATATCTACTGTTATAAAGCTCCTGATCAAACAGCCAACCTGCAACCACTCCACGTGAAGCACTAGTTTATTTAAAACTAAAGAAATTTTGTGCAGCATTGTTTTGGGAGCAGTGAGCTTTGGAGCAACACTGAAACCAAAGAAAAATACAGAAACATGCTGTGCTTTGTTATCAAGGCCTTGCTAGGAATTATGTCACCAATATTCATTCTCCTTGTTTTAAAGAGCAGCAGGTTTTTTCACTGGTGTTTAGGAGGCTCAGGAAGGCTGGGAGCAAGGCATTTCAGTGCCCTGTGCCTGCTGGAAGGATTGCAGGCTGGAATCTTACCTGCACCACGGAGATGTGCTCGTGCAGCACGGCGAAGGTGAGCGCAGTCCAGTGCCGGCTGTCGGGATGCACCGAGGGGTATCGTGGAGAGGCACTGGGCACCTGGAGCAGGGAAGCAGCACTCATTACCCACTGCAGCCTGCCTGCCTTCCTCCCCTACCTTCTACACAACCAGCCTCTTCCTCTGTGAGTGACTGGCCCAGGGAACGGGGACTTGGGCCACTTAGAGAACACTGTGACCACCACTCGCTCTGCCCCATCCCCTGGGACCTTTCATGGGCTCACTGGTTTTTCCCTGTGGCAGCTCCTTCCCTCGCCCTCCCCTGCCCATTAGACTTGCCAGTGCCAATCCTAACTGGAGCCACTGAGTGCTCCAAGAGGTTTGGAAGGTTTTCTCCCCCCTCCCAAATCCCTGAAGTGACGGTTTCTGGAAGAAATGCCTTGCTTGAAGCTTCCAGGACTGAAGCCTTCAGTTGCTAGGAGAGATTTCAGAACTCCTGTTAGTTTACAGCTGGATAGTTATGGGGAGAGGGTTACTCACTGGTATATCCAAATTTGCTCCAGCATCTATAAGCATTTGGACCATGGCTTCATCTCCAGCAGCACAGGCGTACATGAGGGGGGTCATACCCTTCAGAAAGGAAACAAAAAATAACAACAAAAACAAAGTTATCTTTCTATCCCTACCAACAGTGACACTGTCATGGACACAGCCAGTTTGAATCTTAACCTACAGAGTCTGTGTAGGGACAGCATTCATGTATTTATAAAGCATTTCTGATTTCTGTGCAGAGTGGGTACAACTGATACTGGAAAATGACCTGGACAAAACATCACTGGACAAGGCTGAAAGAACACAAAAAGGATCACTGAAAATTCTAGCCCTGTATTGTCCACAACCCTCCAGCTTTCCCAAGGCTGCCAACAAAAAAATCCCATTTCTTGGCTCATTTGTAGCCAAATTAACTGAAGGCAGAAAGCAACACAAAAATACAGACGATGAATTTATTTGGCAACTTCTCCCCATTGCTAAAATCCTATTTGCCTCAATATTTCAGCATTTCAATCCCATAAATCTCCCTCCCTCTACTTAACCAGCAAACCATGACGGCTCAGAGATGAATGATGAGAAAAATGAGCCTTACTTATGGAGCTCATTCCTGAAGTAGCCAAGGACAGAAAGGAAATGGCCTGGTAAAATCCATTCCTGCTCACATCCCACAGCTTTCCTGCCCCCTCCTCTTAATTATTGCAGGCATTTGAATTTTTTACAGGCAGCATCTCTGCAGCTCAGTGTGCAATAACAGAGCTTCATCCTTAATGGGAGCTGCACTGTAAAATGGAATTACATCTCTCACACAGGAGCTCTCCTCTTGACTCTGCAAAGGTTTCTTTTCAAAGCAGCCACAACTCCCAGTTTCCTGCTTTGGGGCACTTCCATTGGTGAGGATATTTCTGGGTGAGATATTCTGGCTTTCATGGGGCTTGGGAGGCTCCATGCTCATTATAGACAAATAAACTGAGAATTCAAAATGCAGGTCTGCAGGCACAAACCCAAGTTAGGGCTCTAAAACTTGTATAGACTTAACACTGTCCTTTTTAATTTTTAATGTTAGTTTTGCACTTCCTGCTTGCTCCTTGCAAAGGGAAGAAGAGATTGTTCTCCTAAACATCTCCAATCCCTTGAAATCAGAGTGCTTGGTCCCCATCAGAACTGAATACAGGGTCCTGCTCCAAACTCACATTTCTGAGGGGATGTTCTGAGTTCTTTTCCACAGATTTCCATGTACACAGATGGGCAAGTGGGTCTGAACATCCTGGACACGCTCACACCCTGGGAGTGGTCCAAATCCCAACCTGGATCTAAAACCTTTGTATTAAATTATCCCGCAGCTCTGTCATACCCAAGTCAGTTTTCCCAAGTTTGGGCATCTGGCTTTGTCTTACTCTTTTCCAAAAGGAGCAAAACAAGCCGGTGGCAAAGTCCAGCTTTGGTTTCCTGTTCCAGCTATGGCAGAGCTCATTCCCTGAACTTGGATTTAACTCTGCCTGGGGTGGGCAGTGCCGTGCAGGCACTTGCTTGGACACAAAGCTGAGTTGCTCCAGAGTCAAGTGGAGAATTTCCAAGCAACAATGTCTCCAGAGGGGGCCTATCCTGCCCTTTTTGTTGGTGCCAAAACACTCTCTGAGGGCCAAAGACGACAGAGCTGCCCCTCTCACAGCAAGGCTGGCAAGAGGATCCCACCCACAGGATGAGACATCAGTGAGTGACAGCAGAAACTCCTCAGACTTCCCAAGGAGCTGCACACAGGAGTCTCTGTGCTGACAAAAGCCAGACAGCTCCCAGTTTGCTGTCTGTGTCAGAGGTAGGGGACATCCTGCAGCAAGAAGTGACAGTCCTGGCACCAGTGTCTGAGGTGTTGGGGCACAGTGGCTCACAATCCAAATCACAAAATAATCTTTGAGAGATTGAGTGGCCTCTGGGCTACAGGAACTGCAAAAGCTTATTTAAAAAAAAAGAGGAGGTGGGAAACCTTTACAATATAAATCTGCCACCTCAGTCACTTTACTGAAGTGAGTATCTATGATGAGATACCCACCCCAGTGACCACAAAGCTCCTGGTACTGGATTTGTAAATAAGGCAACTACACACCCAGATATGTCCAGATATGAATTGTGTATACATTCACACTTCCCTTAAAACTGCAGGAAGGTGGGAAGTGCTATGGAAGATGTGCCAGGTTCAGAGCTGGGTCTGAAATGTTACTGCAGTAAAATGCTGGCAGTGAGAAAACCTCTCTACCTGAACATAAACCCTTCCCACTGCTCAATATCCTCTTGTTCCAGAGATGTGACAGCTCATTCTCCTTGCTGTGACAGCTGTAACGAGTGTTTATTTAGGAGAGGTGGCTTTTTCCCCCCTTTTTTTAAATTAAAAGCTAATTCCATGCATTGAATGATATCCCAGAGGACAGACTCTGCTGTTACTTGATGGGACTGACAGCATGAGCAGAAGCAGCCAGAGACTCCCAGGACTATCAAATCCCTGTGGTTCAGTGTAGCTGAGCAGGGAACAGTTAAAAATGGATAAACAGACACATCAGCACGATGGACTATGAGCGAATCTAACACTGACTGACACCAGGCCACTGGGGTGGGGTTCTCAGCGCTGTGTCTTGTATTCCAAACTGCTCTGAGCTCGAAAGCCATGAGACAAAAACACCTTTTGGTCACTCCTCACTAACCCAGCCGGGATTTGGGCTGCTGAGCCAGAGGAGAGTGTCACTGGAAAAGAAACCACTTTGCTTTGACATCCTCTCAGCACGGATCAGACTTTCCATTCACTGCCCCTGTGTTAACCTGCCTGCCATCAGTGCCTGAGACAGCCCATCCAAAGAAGAACAGACATTCCAGCTGATAAACAATCCACTCCAGGCTCTAATGGTTTTTTTTTTTTTTTTTTTTTTTTTGTGGAGGGGTGGCATGAGGGTGGGGTGGGGAAGTATTTTTCTGTGTTTTAAGGGATGCATTTTCAGTCTAAACCACAAGCCAAAATTAGAAAACCCTGGGAGAGGCAACAAACACGACCTGGTATTGATTTGCCACGTGGAAAGGAAGGAGGGAGCTGCTGATGCAGGGGGTTCTGGGGGGGTGAGGGTTTGTTCTGTGGCACACCTGATCATCCATGGTGTTCACCCCGTCGGGGCCCAGTGCATCGATGGCCTGGTTGATCAGATCCGTCCTCCCACAGTTCAGCATGCGGAAGCCCAGATCCTGCTGGAATTTCTCAGTAGCAGCTTTAGCATCCAGTCTCCTGAAGGAGCTGAAGCAGCATTCAGGTCTGTGAAAGACAAAAGAATTCCTGGATAGTGCCCACACCATTAAAAAATATATGGATCCTTAGTCTTTTCTGGGCAAAAAAAACCAAAAAATTTTTAAAGTATGAAATCAAAATCCAATTTAGGCAGGGGAACACCCTCAATGCTTTTCCAGCAACTCAACTGAAGGAAGTGCTTTAACATTTCTGTGAGGATCTACTAAATCCTTATCCTTTAGATGACTATCAGGACAACTTTTATGTCATCTGGAAGGAGCCCAGGGATTACTGTAAATCCTCTGACTGTCTGCTCAGACTCTTCTGAATTCCAGACCTGGAAGTGTGTCTCCTTCACTGAAGGATCACTTCCCAACTGGAGGCTGGCACTGGGAGCTCAGCCCTTTGATGTTATTTCGGGGTGAATGCCTTCCACAGTGCCCTCCTGGTTTCCAGCACAGGCTCTTGAGCAAACTCTCAGTGAGTGAGATATAAGCCTGCCAAGTTCCTCTGATAAATGAGATGCTTTCAGCACAGCCATCCTCCTCTGGAGAGCCTGGACAGCCTGCCAGAGGAACAGGCCACTCATAATCTCACACAGAAGATTCAGGATGAATCTCTCATAAAATCCTACCATAATCTTGTTCTAACTGGTATCACAGTCTACCATGTTACCCAGAATAAGATGTAATTACTTTACATAATAGTAAGAAGAAAGACAAAAAAAAGAACTACGTAAAAAAAAAAAAAAGTGAAATAAAATGACTCCACTTGAACTCCAGTGAACTTCAGAAAAACAAAGGTTTTTGAAGGGATGGAACTTGCCTTTGCACATTGTTCCTATCCCACAGCAAGTCGGGAATAAATAAATAAATAAATAAATAAACAATTAAACAAGCAAACCAGTTTCAAGACCTTCTTTCCCCCTGAACATGCTGGATACAAAATGACTGCTTTAAAGGATCAAATAATGCAATCTGGAATTAAGTTTGGGGTTTTTTTGCTAGTTTAGATCTTTCATTCAAGCTATCTTATAAAGCAAAGAATAATCTTGTCAACCTTAAGTCTGAGGCACAGAAAAACCCTGAACCCAAATACTTGCATTTCGTATTTAATTTTCAGAAAGACAAAAGAATCTTTCAGCCCCAGCTGCATAGTTTGGCCAAAGTTCCTTCATCTTGGGAAGTCCCAGAAGGTTAAATGCGTATCGCCTGTGCAGCACAGAGAGATCTGGCTTCTGGGAAACATAGTGGAAGCATGACCCTGAGATCAGCTCCGTGGTTAGAGCATGGTGCTAATTCTTAAGAGTTTGACTTGATGATCCCTGTGGGTCCCTTCCAGCCAGGAATATTCTGTGCCTGAGCACTGGCAGCTTCCACCAGTGTGCACCTGGGGCTGCAGCATTTCCAGCACTGGAGGGACTGATAAGAGACTAAGTGAGCTGAGCTACAGCCCACAGAGGGGGCTTTATGAGTTTGTCACCTCTTCTGGAGCAGCAAGAGGTTTTGTTGTTTAATATTGTCCATTTTTGTGCTGGTGATTGGCCAGCACTGAACCCACCACACTAACTGGCGCGTTGGCCGGGAAATCTCAAAATGGCGAGCCAAAACCACTACAGGAAAGTTTTAAGAAGCTCCAAGGACCGGAGGAGCTTCCCAAAGTTCAGCTCACGTACTTGAGCTGGCGTGGCTCGCAGTCCAGCCCCGGGAGGAGCAGCCTGGCCGTCTGCCTGATGTCGTCGCTGTCCACGGTCAGGCTGCGGCGGTGCTCGGCGTAGGTGATGGCCACGCGCATCCACTCCATCAGCGGCGGCAGCAGCATGAAGGGGCTGTGAAGGGAGGGCAGAAATCCATGAGGGAACACGGGCTGGGGCTGCAGGACACTTTGTGGGTTCCTGGGTGTGCAAGGAGGAGCCTGGCACGGATAAATCCCACCTGAGGAAGGAAACTGGACTGGAGGTCATGGCTGTAGGAATGAGCCGCTCAGCCTTGGTCACCTGAGCAGTTCATGTAATAGCTGTGTCTGTTATTCTAAATAATCCATAGGCACAGGATTATTTATTATTTTACACTCCTCCGCTAGGAACACTACAAATATCCTTGACTGTTTGCAACTTCAAATCTTGCTAAATTCAGTCCTGCCTCCATTAATCTTTACATTACCTCTATCCCTGCGGCTTTCTGCATTATGCCTTTCTTATGCAGAGCTCAGTTATGCCCACCTGACCCTCAGTTTTACCCCCTTGAGCCTCCAGACCACAGAACTGGTGGAACAATGAGGTTTTACTCAATATGAAGGGCTACAAGGCAATAAAGGAATATAAATAAGATAATAACAGCAGCATCAGCTTGTGATTAGCCCCCTTTACTCCTGCTGTAAGAATGAACACAGCACTGAGGTCATACATTAATGTATATTAACCATAATGCTCTCATACACAACACATCTCATCTACCCTCTCAATATACAGCCAGACTGATCTATTTTGCTTGATTTTTTCCCCAAGGATACCTGCCACCCCAGTGGAAGGCTTGGAACTGCCAGCTGTAATGAAAACACCTCTCCCATTCCCAGAAACGACTTCATTAACGCTGTGGAAAAAGAAGGGGAAAAAAAAAGTCTGTTCCATTTAACCATTCAAAAGAAAAGAACTGAGGAGAGAAAGGATCAATTCCTTTACAACGTTCAGAGACAAAAATATATATATGAGGCAATATGAACTGATTGGGCATTAATGAAAGCAGCTGAAGCCATGAAAGGCATTTTCAAAGCTGTGCCTGTGTACATATGTGAGGGCAGGAAGAGGGAGCTGCACCAATCCCGTTAGAAACCATTTATTCATAATGGGATTTACAAGCACAACTCCCTTTATCGCGACTTTGAACACCCTCCAGGCTGGAATAACTCCACTCGGTAAAAATGTGCTGTTCCCATTATTCCCAGTTGCAAGGTGCACCCTGAAACGCTGCCACTATCACACCCACTATTTTTCACTCTTCTGCTCCTCTTCCTTTTCTTCTAAGTTGTGAAACAGCTTCTACAAAATCAGAGCTGTTTTAAGCACCGGATCCTGGATTGCCCAGGGCCAGGGTGTTTCTAACAGGACATGGACGTTCTCCTGTTATCAGTTTCACTTTTCTGCCAAAGAATCAGAATATCACAGTTGCTGATATTGCTACAATCACCACTTTGAAAATCACCCATCAGCTCATCCTTCCCAAGACTTTCTGAAAGGGATGGGATGAATCATTCCAGCTCATCCAATTCAGAGCTGATTGACCTCCTCAAGGGAAGAGCAGGAAGTGTCCACAGGCATTTGGGAGATGCCTTTAAGCGAATTCTCTGCTCCAGAGAATTTCAACTCTTATCCGGCCTGGAAAAGAGCTATTCACACTTTTTGAATGCAGGTACTTAAGAGAGGAGCCAAAATAATTATTTATCTTCTCTATGTATTCTGCAGAGCCTCTAGCATGGAATTCAAAGTCCACAGAGGTGGTGAGGGCAGAGAGGTAGGCCAGGGAGGCTAAAAGCACCAAAACTAAATACAGAATTAAATTATATTTAGATTGGGAACGCTCAGGAGCACTGGAAAAGCTCATCTTACAAGAGATTCCATCTGCCACCTTTTGTGGTAAACAAAGATTTAGGCCATATCCAGCTTCCCTGACACTCCCATGGTGGGAACACTGCTGGGCAGGAACCCTGATCAAACCCTGGTGACTGACTCAAGGCCCTGGGCAGCCAGAACCTGTGGTCAGCCAGCAGCAAATGCCACGGAGTCTGCACCAGAAATAACACCTATCCTGAAGGAATTTCCACTCTGCAAAAAATCCACATGTGCCAGGGTTATAAATGGCTTCCACACAAGCAGACCTTGGATGTGGAAAACTTGCTTTGGGAGGAATAGCAAGAAGAAAGATTTTTTTTTTTCCCCCTTCTGTTTCTTTTTTTAATCTCAACAGATTTTTTTCCAAAGGCTTTAAAAGTGACAGCTCAGACTGCCTGGTTCTCCTTGTGTCCAAAGGGGAGCAGACACTGGAATGCAAAAAGCAGTGTCAGGAAGGATGTTCTCATCCTGCTGTCCTGATTTTCCAAACCCCACTGCTGGCATTGCTGTGCAAATTGGATAAATCATTCTTTATTATTCATTATTCTATCGAGGGTCACTATAATGGCTTCAATTTTGCTGAAAAAACTTTGTTTCTCTGCAAAATTTCTAGCTTGAGGATGGGCTTCTTACTCTTTTCCCCTGCTTTTATCCAATTATTTCCTTTCTCCCAACTTGGCCACGCTCTGGGAACAGCTTTATCTTCCTTTGCTCACTGACACTCCACCAGATAAGAAGCATTATCCCAGGATTGAAGCAGAAAGAAGAGGTGCAGTTCAGCTGAATGAAACACCAACACTGGCTCACGTCGCACTAAGAAAATAAATGAAATTACTCATTTCCTAGAAAATAAAATGCTGTTCTCAACCCTGTGGCCCTTAACCTGGGCATCCATCTGCCCCCAAGGAATCACTGATCATTTCACAGTCTGCAGCAGGGGAAGGGGGGAAACCTTAGTGGAAAATTAACTGGGAGATGCTGCAAGCTAAAGAATTAATTTCTGTCTCTGCGCTCCTGCCTGTGCCATGCTCTGCCTGGTGCCATTTTCCTCTGGTCTTCCTGACATTTAGAAGCATTTGGCAGCTCATTAAATTCCACACATGAAGTGATCCAGCCTTGGGAAGCTGTCATATTCCAGCAGCAGCTCCCTGGGGACGCAGACCCTCAGTTTTCTTAGAAGCACAATGCCACCATGGCTTCTTCCAGTTTTTTTGCCATGAAATTGTTTTGGAGTGATGCCAGTGTGAACTGGGACTGTGCACAGGATTGGGAAGTGGAATAGGAACTTCTCCTCTTCTGTACACCTTGTGAAGGATCACACTGATGCCTGATACTGCCATGGGCTGTCAATATTCACACTCATAAGTTCTCTGAAATTCTCTCCATCTGGAATTGGACAGCCACTCCCGAGGGGATCACCTTGGAGCTGGGTGAGAGCGCTCTGAGAAACAACAGATTTTATTATGGGCTTTCCCCCTTCCTTTGAGCTAAACCACATTGTTTTATTTAGACATAGCTGAGGAGGCCAAGCAGCATTTGGCAGAGAATTTACAGCAAGTTTTAGGATAACTTTTTCCTGGAAAAGGCACTTTCATTAGAATGGCTCTGGACATGACTGGCATGTGGAGAGCACATGCAGCAGCATCTCCAGGAGAAGCTGTGGGATCACAGACTTTCAGGGATATCCATCACAAAGAAATCTTTCCCAAAGTGGGCTCTTCTGGGGATTTCTAGGAGCACTGGGATCAAGATATTTTGGCAAAGGGAAGTTAATCGTATGCAAAAAGGAGAGCACTCCAGAGGAGTTAGAAAATCACAGCATCTTTCCTGTGCTTTGAGCACCTGCTAACTCAGGTGAAGACAGTGGGGTTTCCCACAAAAACAGCCATTCTATCACATTCCTTCCCCCTGGCTGTGCCCCCAGGAGGATCCAGTGACAAGACTGCTGAAAAATCAGAATGGTTTGGGGTGAAAAAACTCATCTTGTTCCAAGCCCCCTGCCATGGGCAGAGACACCTTCCACTAGCCCAGGCTGCTCAGAGCCCCTTCCAACCTGGAGGGAAAAAGGAGGAATAAAATATTTTCCCTGCTGCCCCACCTCTTCTCTGCCATTTTTCATTGCCTTCTGCTCTGCTACAGCAAAACAAAGCAGGAGCCAACAGTGACAGCAACAGCAAAAAAGAAAAACCTTGTTCTTCTAAACAAGGCTCTCCTTCTTCTAAAGTGGGAAAGAAAGTCCTGTCCTAATGGAAGCAGGTGGGAATGGCAAAATTCACCTCCCTCCTGGCAGCCTGAGCAGGGCCTGAGCCACACAGGCACAGTCTCCATCCTGCCTGTGTCCAGGCCTTCTAAATGGTCTGAGTGAACTAAAGCACGTGGAAATCTCACAATATTTATGGTCAGAGTGGGGTAGCCCATGGTAACCCCCCATATTTGACTTACAGGGACTATACAGAGGCTCTTGTGGAGAAGAATCCCAAATCTTTAAAGATCAGTGTGGGGTTTTGCAAGGGACTAAAAAATAAAAAGGAAAGGTTTTCAGTGCAGTGAGCTAATGTTTGAATTTATTGCTGGAATCTAATTCTATGGCTCAAAGTCACTCAGATGGAAAAATCCCAAGGATGGCAACAGAGTCAAAAAGAAATTAGAGTGAAGTCTCATTACTTGGAGAAGGGAAAAGATTCTGAGGCAAGACAGAGTATCCAAAACTCAAACCATGGCACACTGATGTGGAAAATAGTGGCATATTTACAATTTGGATTCTCAAACACTAAAACCCCTCTTCAAGCAGCAGGGAGGAAAAAAATCTATCTTAGAGTATGTAATTATATGTGAATAAAATAACAACAGAGATGTTGATTTAGAAGAAACACAAAATTGTTGCTCCAAAATACAACCAGCTTCAGACAGGAGCTATTCCTCATAGATTCAAAAGTATTTTACAAAATTTCAAGAGCTTCCCACATTTACAGGAGAAAAAACCAGGAATTACCATGCTGGGCCCTATTCAAGGATCATCTCAACATGTGCAACATCTTTCAAGCCATACAGTCCAGATCCTTACAGAAAAGGAAGAAGAAATTTAACCACATCCAACTGACCCCAAAAAGTATTCTTCTGACTTCCCTTAAAACAATGACTGGCTCACATCTCAGAAGATAAGAGTTCTCAAATTTTAGTGGATCATTATCAAGTTACTAAGGCCTTGGCTTGGCTATGCCATGAGTTTAGAGAGTTATCCTGCAGTCAGACACTAATGGAATGAAAGCCATCTGGTTACTATTATATTTATTGGGATCCTTTCTCCACTGAATCTGCCTTCAGAGTTTCCTCTTTATATAGAGAATATAAAATGGTACAAGAGTAGTTTAAATCTAGAACTGGCAGCTCTGATCCTTCTTCCCACAGACAGATATAAGACCTTTTCCATCCTTTGCAAACCACACTTAAAAATAAGGTGCAGCATCAGACAGGTTTTACTTCATGTTGCTACAAATCAAAGGAAAAATTAAATTTGAGTTCACTAAAAAAAATAACATGAAGTAATCATTGGGAACTCACTATGAAACTTAAAAAGAGCTCTCAAGTCTATGGTTTATTTATTGTAATCATATTTTACAAACTTTACTTTACCAACAGGGAAAAGATTTCATTTTCAGGCTGGAAACAAGCACTGGTGCTGCTCTGGAATGTGCCATGTGTCTCATTAGAAAAACATATTTGCAACATCTGCAAAGCTGAGGCAGGAGGAAGGTTTCTAGAGAGGCAGAAAATAATGAAAACCAACTTCAAATGTACACAGTTGTTGTTAAGAGGCAGATAAATATACATGATAGTTTAACCATGACAATATGGTCACAGTTATGGGGTCAAGATGTGACAGATTTCCATCTGTCCCCCAGCCCCACACAGAGCTGTTGGAGCCCTAATGGACACGGAGGAAACGCAGAGGAAGGAAAACCACCAATCCTGCTCCTGCTGCTGCTCCCAACTCCTCAGTGCCCTAAAGCTCTTTATTAGGTGAAAACTACAGCAAACAATTTGGGGGATGAACTATTCTTCCATGTGTCTGGACCTAATTGCAGTCCTGACCTCAGTTAACATGGAGTGAGTCCAGTGGAGACCATGGAGACGCTCCAAGGTCTGGAACACCCCATCTCTGCAGCCAGCCTGGGAGGGCTGGCATTGCTCAGCCTGGATGAGAGAAGGCTCCAGGGAGACCTCAGGGAGCACCTAAAGGGGCTCCTGGAGACCTGGAGAGGGACTTGGGACCTGACAGGACAAGAGGGCCTGGACTGACAGGACAAGAGGGAATGGCTTTCCACTGCCAGAGGGCAGGGACAGATGGGATATGGGGAAGGAATTCTTCCCTGTGAGGGTGGGGAGGCCCTGGAAGAGATTCCCAGAGAAGCTGTGGCTGTCCCATCCCTGGAGGTGTCAGAGGCCAGGTTGGACAGGGCTTGGAGCAACCTGGGATAGTGGGAGGTGTCCCTGCCCACGGCAGTGAGGTGGGACAAGATCACTTTTAAGGCCCCTTTTAACCCAAACCATCCCATTATCCTGATTCCATGATTATTCCAACAGGGGCTCTGGCCAGGCCATCTACATCAGACCCAAGCCTTTCCCAACTCTTACAAAAAAGTGTCTGCCCTGGTTTGCAAGCACAAAACACTTTCCAGACAAGATCCAACCAGTGCAACATGTGGAGTCCTGGTGGCCAGGACCCACCCTGAGGAATCTGACCCAGGAAAACCTTGCCATGCCCAACAATTCCAGCAGCAAAGGAAAAAACTGGTACATTTTGGAGCAGGACAGGAGCACAATTTACATGCATTAAAGGAATGAGCCTGTAGCAGCACGTTAGGTGATAGTCAGAGATAAACACAGGCAGAGAGCCAGAGTGGGGTGTCTGCTATTCTTGGATCAGCCTTGATCCTGTGGGCAGAAACACCAAGCAGTAACTCCTACGGTGCATTCCAGCAGCTACACTGGCAAACTAACAAAAACAAAACAAAACCAAACCAAAAACAAAACAAAAAAATATCCCATGCTATCTGCAAGCAGATTTACCAGGGGTCAGCTGGTTCTTCACTACCCACAGCCCAGACTCCTCCTTCCCCAATTTTTTTTTTGCCCATTACACATAATTCCCAACAGCAGGAGCAGGATTGAGACAGCAGCCCTTTTAGTTATGACTTCAATCTGATTTGCCAGTGTGCATATGTTAAAAGCATATGCTGGCTCTGGAGCCAAACCCAGTGTGCCAGATTCAATCACTGAACTGGTTTTCAGGGCCCACTTGTAAAATCCTGACACGGAGCGTTGCCACACTCATGAAAACTGCCCGGAGCTCCCCAGTTAAAGCTGGGAGAGCAAAGAGCCAGGAAGAGAAATGGTTTTTTTCTGCAGTTCTGGAATACTGAGAGCTGTTCAATTAATTATAGCTGGAAAAGTTTGTTCCATTAAACAAAGACAATTCTTACCGAAGCAAAGGGGTTTTCACAATAAACAGGAAAAGCTTTCCCACTGACATCCCAGCACAAGCCAAAACCTAATTAGTGTTTCAAATAAGACATTTTAAAACAGAGAATATTGGTATCTAGAGGCAAAACATTTCAAGGTTAAAAAGATGATTCTAAGATGTTTCTTTCCCTTTCTAAGGACTAAGAAAAAGTTGATGAAACTCCTGTTTTTCTATAGACTTGACTGATGTGGCACTCCTGTGCCATGTCACACTCCTGTGAGCAGGGACACTGTGTGTCATCAGTCACCCCACTGCTGATGTCAGTGCTTTCTTAATGAAAATCCAAGAAATCTTTTGCCTTTTCACTTTCCTAGAATCTGAGATGTTCCAGGAATTAATTTAGCATGAAGGCACTAAGAACACACTGACACATGCAAGTTTGCAGCTCTCTTAGGTGAAATAATGCAATGTGTGCTCTAAAATCAGGTATCCACTCCACCCAATAATGTAATTTAAGAGTCCATTTGCTTAAATAAAGGGTATTCAAAGCCCAGGGGGTGTAGCATTTGTGAATGAATGGACAGCACTTTTCTAATAGTGCCATGTAAGACACAAAATCTGCCATTAATCAAAGTTCAGAAGGAGAAGTAACATCACTGATCAAATAGATGCTAGTGTGGCATTTTGGAAACATTTTAATTATTATTTTTCAGGAAGACATCACTCTGCCCTAATGGCAAACTGCTCAATGAACACATTTCACCTAAATCTTCAAGGAGCTTCTGCTCTGCTCCACAGTTCTTGTCTTAAAACACTGAAGAGTTACTGTGCAGAATGAAGAGAAAATTTCAGTGGTGAATGAATTTGTTTCTGCTTTTTACTGGAAAGCATAGAGGTCCATGTTTGCATTTTGCCTTAAAAACCTAAATAAATAGTGCCATGTAAAGTTACAGATATGAGAAATGCAAGCAACAGAAGTGTCCTGAATTTAAAGAAAACAACTGTTGCAACGAAGTCTTTCTATGCCAGAGAAGAAATCATCTCGTTCTCCCATTTTGTGTTTAAGACTGTGAAATCTCCTAATTTCAAACTCTTTTTATGGTTCTACCTCTGGGATTTTTATGATCCTATCAATGGGCATCATCACTGAACCTAAACAGCACTGGGAATGGCAGACACAACAGCTTAACTCTGGGATTCTGGTAGGTGGACTTAATTGGCCAAGCTCAAATTCTTTCAGTTTTCAAATATCCTAAATTTAGAGCATGCATGCACTACATTTCAACATTTGGAGCTTCTCAGCAGATGCCACAAATTCCAGCTATTAAGTCTGCTTTTAGTGCCAGCAGTGCTGCTGAGCAGCCTCTTGCTTTGCCTGCTATAGTGTATGAACTTCTACTGAATCTCAAATGAGAGTAGTTAAAATTATTCAAACCTCAATATATGGATGCAGGAGATCTTTCAACAGGTCACAGCTTGGCCTAACCAAGAGCAATGCTGACAGGACACATGGAAAAAAAGCTCTTACCCTGACACTCTCTGGATGCTGTGGCCAAATACTAGCACAAACAGGAGGCCAGAGGCATAACCAATGCCCTCCCACAAAGCAACTTGTCAAGTTACCAGAGTTTTATATCTATTTCTCATGGACTGTGAACTACAGAGTTGCAGATTTTATGCCCAGATGGCAAATGCCTGAGTAAGACACCAGCAATATTTGTTTACACCCCGACACCTGCAGCATAGGGAGATGAAAAAACCCAATTGTCACTCAAGTCTCCGTATCGAGTTATCAGCTACCCCCTCTCTCTCTCTCTAAAAAGCCACATTTAAATAGTCTCATATTAATAGATTAGATAAACATTCTATTAGGGATGAAATAATGAAGTTTTTTTATGATCAGATAAAACCTGTTCTTGCAACAGGCCCAGCCTGGTTCATGCTGACCATGGCAGAGGGAGCAGCTCTGGGCTTCCTACAGGAACACAGAGGAATTTCAAGCTCCAGCTGCTCTCTCAGCTAATGATCAGCAGAAAAAACCAATAATTTTTGTTTCTAATGCCAAATGGCAAGAGTTTTTTTTTCCTTTTCAGCCCCATTAAAATGCTGCTGCCAAAAAGCAAACCTCAAACCACAGAAGCATCAATGATTGATATGATAAAAATGACAAAGCTGAACATGAGCCTATTCGGGCACCATTGCACTCAACGTGCACAATTATTCTTTTTCAGCTTGTTGAGGAAAATATCAGCATTCTAAAATTCTGCTCTACACTTGAGTACCTGTTGCTTTAATAAACTGTCCTCTCAGCATCCAATGCTCTGCATTTCAAGCACAAAGAAAGAGTAATCAATGAAATGTTTACAACACATGGCACACACCTTTCTTCCCAGGGTTTCTACCTCAAAAGAACCATGAAGGAGCAAAATTATTTGAGAAACAAACTGGCTTTCATTCTATTTTCTTTGCAGCAGGTACCTCTGAGCCCTGACTGTGAATGAAGCTGTACAGAGCCCAAATTTTGTCACTATGCTGAGGCAAACTGTGCTCTCAGATAAAGCCACTTATCTTTAGGTATCTTGAGTGTCTGAGCACAGACAGTTTAGCAGCCCAAAAGTAGCCCCAAAGTGTGTTAATTAAACTATTGTAACTTCTTGTACAAGGAAGAATGGGATGCCCAGATGGAAAGTCACTTAAAGCACATATGTTTCTGTGATATTCCACTGCACCAGCTCTTCAGAGAGATCCTTCCTGAAGAATTTGGCAGCCCCAACAGGGAACTGAGCACTGGCTACCTGGCACAGTGCAGGGCTGACAGAGGGAACTCTTAATCACCCAGTCTGGCTGCTGGGAGCAGGATAATTACAAGCAGCTAAGTTCTGAGCAGGTTATGTTAGCCCTGTTATAATTCCATGCTAACATGCTCCTATTCCTCTCAGACCATCTTCTGGAGCTGCATCACAAACAACTCATCCTTTCCCACTGAAAATGTCCCCAGTTCTGCAGCACCTGTCCAAGAAGAGCCCCTGTTTCTCCAGAAGGATCTTTTCCATTTCTGAACAAAGCCAAAGGGCTGAGGAATTGTTAACTGAATTCCTTCCAGCAGCAGCAGAGAGTTTTCCAGCAAGCCTAGGAATAAAACCTTCCAGCTTCTGCCTGCCTCTTCTGTTCTTTAGACATTATGGTAGACTTTCCAATCCCTGGAAGGGAGACCTGCAGGTACAAACTCTCCAGTGGAACTCGAGTTGCCAGTGGTTTGACTCCAGGCTGGAAATGCCCCTTCCAGCAGCATCACCAGCAAAGCACAGCTTGGTCCCTCCTCTCTCAGCAAACATGTTAGACCAGCACCCATGGGATCAACACCAGGTGCTTCAGCCCCAGAAGAGTCTAAACCCAGGGCTGAATCAGCTCAGACATGCAGCTCATTTGAATAGGATTTGTCTTGCAGAGCAGAGGTGCTTTTTGAAACATTCACTTCAGCAGCTGCTGTAAAAACCATGTGATTAAAATGGTGCAGGGCAGCACAGGGATGGGATGGGGAAGTGCAAACTGCCTTGGAAAAGGAAAGCCAGCAGAGACTCACCAACCTAGGTTACCCCAGGGAAAGCTTAGGTCTAATCTCCATAAGGTCAAACAGAGAACGATAGCTGCTATTATCACAAATTACACCCAGAAATATTTATTCTGCAGCGGAGCTTGGCTCTTAGCAATGTGTTACAAAGATGTCAGGAACAATAACAGCAAAACCCCCAACAACCTGCCAGCCCTGGCTGCTGCACAGCAAAGGCTCAGGATTGTATTTATTTAGTGTGGCCTTTGTTAAAAAGCACCAGATAAGTCCTTCCTCAGGAAACAGGCAAGTTCTGCAAGGGAAGGGCTGCAATTTAGTCCAATAGGAAACAATATTAACTTCAATTGGCAACAGCAATTACTGAAAAAGGAGAAACTTGTTGGCTTGTTACCATCACCGCTCTTTGCAACATGCACAGAACTTTTCATCCCCGGAATTACTGATGTTTCATTGTATTAGTTACAAGAGCACTGTGCTGCTGTCAGGAGGCTGTCCTTAAGGAAAGACGGCAACAGGAAAGACAGAAACCTGCAAGAGTCAAGCAGAGAGGTGCAGACTCTCAGTCAGTCCTCTATTATTCCCACAGGCACTATCTAAAAGGTGGGAAAAGAAGCCAGAAGACCTTGCCTCATTCCTGTGTTTCTGTAATGCTCTAACAGCTTTGTTTTAGGTCTCCCTGGATTATTTTCCTTTCACTCTTGATGCTGGTTTGCTGCTCATCACAAGGAGCAAACAACAAACAATGCACAACCCAGGCTGCCCACAGGCACTGGAGATTCCTGGGTGCACCAGCCCCAAGATTCCAGGCAGCTGAGTTGCCAGGCTCTCATCTTCTTACACCTTCTTTTTTATCTGAGCAGATGGGAACTCAAGAGCAGGAGCCAAGAGCTCAACGTGGGCATCTCTGCCTTAGTTACAGTAATTACTGGAGCTGTAATTGCAGGGTGGTAACACACACAAACACACACACACACACACACACACACACAGTGCCTCTTGTCTCTTCACTGCTGAACAGCACAGCCAGAGATCATCTCTCCAGTTCTCAACACTTTTACATCAGGGACTTTCACCAGAAGTGGCCTTGCTCAGTGACGGCCTTTGTGGGGATTTCCACCCAGCACTGGGGTAAAACCACTGGAAGAGCAGAAAATTGTGGTTTTCAAACAAAGATTGTGTAACTGACAGGACAAAGATGTCAGACACCTCCAGGTAGGTGGTGAGGATCAACCACTGCCTGCTGAAGAACCAGTTCCAGGGAACAAGGTATTGATTCCTGTTGAGTGGGAAATCACCAAGTGAAGAGATGTTAAACAGCTCTGAGGGCAAACACCAAAATTAGAACCACAGCAGCACAGGACAGCTGGGGTTGGAGGCACTTCTGGAGTACATTCAGTCCAAAGCCCTTGCTCAAAACCAGGATCAGCTGAGCACACTGCCCAGGACCACATGAAACGGGTGATTTTTCAGGTGTCCTGTCCCATCTGTACCATGACATTTGAGATTTCTCAAAACATGAGAAACAGCAGCCAGCCAAGTCTCAAGACAGCCCAAAAACCTGACCTTTCCCCCACAGCTTCACACAAGGCCTTTATCATCAAACTTCTCTTTCACTGTACTCTCTTTTGTACCTGTAATATTTCCCCTGTCTCTCCATGCAGTCTGCTCTGTGCTGCTCCAGTTCATACACAGGGAGAGTCTTCTCCTCCCACTTTTGCAGAGAAATTAAATAATCTGTGTTTGTATCACACCCCTGCTCTGAAACAGAAAGATCAGAAGATGCAGGGGCTCCTTTGGAAGCACTACAATAACACTCCAAACTGCTCACAGCCAGCAATGTGGAAGAAAGGCTGGTCTGTCCCAGGTGTGAGATATGTAGAGGTGGAAAAAAAACCCCAAAAACTGAGCAGTGCATGTTTATACAAACAACATAAAAGAGAGGGGGTAAAGTATCTAATTGAGAGTAGAGTGCACTGCCAGCTTCAGCAGTTGCACTTGAATGGATTCGATCCTCAGGCTTTGCAATTAATTCCCTTCACCACTGCCAAGGTCATCTCTCACATTCCAGTTCTGCAATCTTTGAACTATAAAGAAATGAACAATTTTTTTAAAAGAAAAGCTCAAAATACCTCAATAGCTTAAAAATACAGCTTAAAAATACCTCAATAGGTGATGCCAGGCACAGGCAGGAATATTCCAGGAATGGAAGCATAACTGGGGTCTGTCACCTACTGACTTTAGCCAGACTTGTTTTAATTCCTTTCCGTTTAATATTCCATAAACACTTCATCCTGTGTCTCTCTGCAGCCTTTCAGTTAAAATACCAGGAGCACATATGCAGGAGTCCCACTTCCTTGGGCTCTGACTCTGTCAAAATGTCATTTTTTTTTCATTTTGATCTAGAAGTTACTGCTGAATATGTGCTGAGATGTCTCATAAACAGCAGGAAAGTGAAAATTGTGCAATATATTCAATGTTTTGAACTATTTAGTGTGGACTCAGCAAACAAATGATCCAGCCTAAGGTCAGGAACAGCACTGCCACTGAACAGTTAATTTCAGTCAATAGATACATGTGGGTTGCAGCTTACTGGCCTCTGAAATAGGGTTATTCATGTCATCTCCTTGTGAATGAGCACCTCAAAATCACAATTAAGGCTGACATTAACTGGTCAAAGTCTGAAAAATGCATGGTAGCAACCTCTCTCCCTGTGTTGGTGAAGGAAGTTGATCTTATCTGTTTATAACCTTTTTATTCTACTAATAAATCTAGCAGACTAGGCTTTCATGGATAGCAAATAGCTTTTTTTTTCCCTTTAAAGAGGAGGCACATTTATATGTGCCCTTTGCACAAGCAATGCCCTAATGACACAGTTCACTGTAAGGCTTCCTTCTCTTTCCCTATATTTAATCACTATATTCCTATCGAAACAGCTCTGGGGGAAAGAATAAAATCAATGGACTGTGGCATGGGGATGGGGCTGGAATGTGTGGACACATCTTTCTGTTGACTTCAGGGATACTCTGAGTGGATTTAAGTACTGTCAGATTCTGCAGGATCACAGCATTTTGCTCTCTCAAGGCAAATGACTGGATCAGGGTCTGCTTTTATTATTCCTGTCCACCTATCTTTGAGTAGTGAGGCAGCTGCAGACAGAATGGAAAGATACTCAGAGCTCTCAGACAAGAGACCCCAGAACTTGTTTTATTGCAGACCTTTTCAAAGGAACTAAGTGTATCAAGTTCTGCTCCTGATACTGCATGGAAACAATAGGGTATGGCTGTAAAATAAAAGAATTCAGACATAAATACATTAAAGTGGAATTAGGAAAGACTAGGCCACAGATAAATCTAAAAGACAGGCAATGATGTAGCTATGGCACTTAATAAAATTCCATAAACCTGCAGTTAAAAGGAGCAGAGGGGGAAAAAGCCTCATGACAGATCAGTGAGAGTCTGGAAAGATCCATCTGGAGAAGAGATTTGTCCTGCAAAGCCTCAACCAGCTCTGAAAGCAGGGATTCCTCCCAGTGATGTTGAGGATGCAGCTCAAAGCAAACCCAGGTCTCAGCAGCAGGCTCTGCAGGTTATTCCTGATTTTCCTTCCTTTCCTGCCAGCTGGATGCCCATGCTATGCCAAGCAAGACTTTTTGGAGACAATTCCCACTAATAACTGGGCTATTAATATTCTCTTTAATCTGAATGAGAATCTTTGCATAAATGTGATCCATGTGACCGAATCACTCCTGTCTCAAGCAATTCCAGAAGGAACATTTAGTCGTGGCAGGCATTTTTTGAACACAGGAAAAGAACCCAGTGAGCCATGAGGGAAGGAGCTGCAGGCTCTAATTACTTCTAATGAGGCACCTAGAAATCATTGAGTAAAAAGGAACTAGGTAAGATCAAAGTCATATGTTTTTAAAACATGGAATTTAGGAAATATGATGAGACCTAGGATCACTAGGGATTAAAAGCCAGCCATGCCATAGGGGCTCTTTATTTGCATTGGTCCCTGCAAAATCAATCAATCAGTCAGTCAATCAATCAATCAATCAATCAATCCTGCTTGGGCAGGATTTTGACACTCTACCAGGAAGAATTAATTTAGACCCAACTCTGGTTTCTGTTCTAGCCAAAGTAAGTCTAGATCACACACATGACAAAAACTATCAAGTGTTCCAGCCAATGATGATTTAAATCAATAGTTCAGATGTTGGAAAAATAGAGTATTTAAGCAAAGAGCACTGAAAACCAGCATGAAAGGGCTGCAATCTTTGCTTTTGTAGCATTGATTCATCTTCCTTCAGAATCAGATGCAATTTTCACCCTTTCCCAATAAATAACTTTGCTGGGAATACTCCACAGAGAAATCCCAAGAAGGCAGCTCAGCTCCTTCCTCTTCTGCCCAGCTAATATGGCACAGAGGAGTCCTTTTTTTCTGCCTGATCCTCCTGAAAAATATGGTTTCCATGTTTATCCTTTGGCTTTGGATCACGAGAGGTAACAGATGTAATGGGAAGACTCCTGTTGGAAGCAGGAAACAAATCCAGGTCACTTTTGAGCCTGGTAGGCAAGAGCAGCCACTGAGCTGAAGGCAGGATGAGCAGCAGCCTTCCTGAAGGATTTTCTGTGACAAGGGAGAAACTGAGTGAGGCCAGGTTTGTTTGCAAGCAGCAAATCTGGAGCCTGCACATGGCAAACACCACAGAGCTTTCTCTTTTCTTAAGAGGTGGCCCCTGGGCTTCTTCCAGTTTTCCAGCTTAAGAGCTGTGAATTTCCTTTAAATTGACAAGCCCCAAAATTTCACTGCTGGCAGCTGACAAATCCTCCATCGGCTCTGGAATTTCCCCGGCGTTTTGCTGGATTTCCACTGACAAGCTCAAGATGGGTACAGTCTGTGGGCTTCTGCAGATGTAAATTGTTTTATACTCCCTCCCTGATGTCTGGGATAAAATAATGCACCAGCAAACTCAGACAACATGTAAAACTTGGCACTGCTGCAGCATGGACATCTTGGAAAGGCCTGACACGGCTGGATCGACAGGCACTGATGGACAAGCCTGGAATGAGCTCCACAGTGTTCTACAGACCAATAGTACCAACAACAGACAAAAATGTAGAGGGTTTTTTTAATAGGGCAGCTGGAAGGGGAAGCAGCCCAGCCTACCCAAACCCACAGATAATCAGCTACACAAGGAAGCAGGATCCAACTTTTTTTGCCTGTTCTTAGGTATTAGATCATGCTGACTTTCCAACAATAAGTGCTGCAGGCAGATGATAACCAAAAAGAGACAGGATGAGGGCAGTCAGTGGTGTCTATTCCCAACTTTAAGGTTGGACCACTATGCTGGCCAAGTAATTAGCCCAGGGCAGAGCAGTCCATTCAGCAGTAAAATGAGCCTAAATATTGACCTCGGTTTGGGCTCTGTGGGAGCTGACAAATACTCCCCAAGATAAGCATCACTGCGAGAGCATTCCTGCCTTGACACACCATTAAAAATAAAACAAAAGCTTTATATCCCACTTGGGGAAAAGTGAAAAAGGAGAAAGGAACTTCGTTTACCTTTGAATGGCTCTTCTCAAGTCACAGTATCCCAAACAATCCCAGCAAACATGCTCAGGGACATGAGCTCACACTGCAAGAGTGCTCCCAAGCTCAGTCTGCCTGACATAAGCAATGGGAGAAATCCCAGAGCAGGAACAGAGTTGAAGAAAGCAGAAATGCCACGTGCCTGGTCCAAAACCACATAGTTTGACCCCTAACACAACACAGACTAGGATCTCAGAGAAAATAAAAGTACCTTATTGCCCAGCAGAGGCCTTTTTTGCAGCAGCAGCACAGACAGAACTCTGCTGACACGGAAAAGCTCCGAGCCTCCGGGCACTCAGGTGTATCCTCACTGAGCTAGTGCTCACCTCAGGGTCTAATTCCCTTGCCAAAATATTGCACAAGTGGCACTCTGTGTTTGCAAAACGCTTCCTCAGGTGTCCTGTTCGACCCCAAACAGCAGATGGTTTACTGTCTGTGCAGCAAACGAGGTCATTCTGGGGTTCTAAGTAGGCCATGGCTTGGTTGCACAGTGAGCAGCTGCATTCAGTTTGGAAATGCTTCATGTTTTGCCTGAGATACTTGAGTGCTTTCTAATTCTGCCTCCTCTTCTCCTGCTTCAACACCTTCACCTGAAGGTGCCAGAAGCAAACATCCCCAACTCACAAACTCTGCAGAGTTTCAGCCTATTGGGTATCCCAAAGCAGCCACATACTCCAGAGCTGTATAGGTGACTCCATCCACCACACTGCTGCAGCCCTCTCCACCTTCCTCACCTCAGGTCTTTTGCCAAGGTGTTTAGCATGGATAAAAACCCACTTGTGTGGGTTGAAACTGGCTCTGTTCACCAGGGTGCCTCAAATCTGCAAGTGTGTCTGTTTTCATACCCTCTGCAGTTTGCTGCAGGGTAAGTGCAGAAGCTCAGCCAGGCTTTTAAAAGCCCTTCACTGCACGTGACAGCCTCCATTAGGCATGGTTTCAGAACTGAATCCTAGACTTGCCTTCATGCTGCAGTGAAGATCTTCCAGATCCTACAGTGTTATGATTTTCACAGCATTCTGCATGGCAGTGTGACACACAGAAAGCCAAAGTGCACAGCGGATTGTCAGGTCTGTGGATGAGCTACTGCAGCTCCTTCCACTGAATCACCGTGTCTCATGGATCTTCCCCAAAACCAGGCCTTACCAAGCCTGCAGCTCTAACAGCCACCCCTCTCTGCTGAATTTCAGATCAATAGATGCACAGATTTAGGCAGGAGTGTGGGGACTGAAGCACAAGCAAAGACAGAACAGGTCAGCGTTACTCTCCCTGCTCGTGACCGGGATTTTTCCAGCAGAAAGCGAGCTGGGGCTGCAGAGCACAGGCCACGTGTGTTCCACAAAGTGTATTCCAGAAATTGAGCACACACACACACACAAAAGAGCAGTGCCCAGTTTGCAGCTGATTTAGCACAGCTCAGGGAAGAATAAAAGAACTGGGCTGCACAGCCTTGCCAAGTCACATTAGGTGAATCAGTGCCCTCGTCTCTCATGCCACGAGTCCGGCACCTCGCACGCAGCCTCGGCTGCCTCTCTCCTCCTCAGCCAGGAGAGAGCAAAGCACCTCCTCTGCAAAGTGCTGCCAGCAGGATTCACCCCCTGCCTCTGCTAGATATGTGCCCAGAGCTCAGGACAGCGAGACACAAACACATCCTGCAGCAAACTGAACGTAGGGTTGGATGGGCAGTATTAATTTCATTTCCAGCTTCCATAAATTTTCAAAGCCAGTACTTTAAGAGCCCAGGTTGTTTTCTTTTTTTTTCTTCATGTCAGTTTTTGCTCTATTTTAATATATCCTCTTTAATTTCCTTTACAGCTAAGTACTGGTCAGAAAAAATGGCAGAAATTTCCCTTACCCCAGCTGTTATAGGATCTAGTGCGGATTTCAAAACAGAACAGAGCTGCAGCCTCCAGAAAAACGCCGGTGAACCATGTGAAGAGCATTGTTTGGGAGCAATTGGAGAGATAACTGCTCTCCTGATTTAACTCATATATTATCCCCAGTGTACAAAACAAGTAGCTACAGTAACATCATTGCACTGAGAGCACTGAAAAGAATACAAAACAGAAAGCCTAATCTACATTTCTGATACGAGCTGTTCAGCAGCCTCAGCTGTACCACTGTGGGAACCAGTGGCACAACTTGACACAATCTGGCCTCGTGAAAACTTTTTTTTTGCACAGTGTGCAAAATAAACGGCCTTGCACTATGTAGGGGTAACCTAGATTAAGGTTAGTGAGCACAAAAAACTGAGCCAGCAGCAGGCTGAGGTGTGCAGCCATGCTTCTCTCTACTCCTATTTTATTCAACTTAATTCCTCCTGATTCTTCATATCTGTACATCTCTTCCTTCTCTTTGTAGAGTTCTGCTCTTTTTGAAAAGATTTCAGGGGAGGATCGAACAGAAAGGCAACCTTTTTTTACTTCTGTAATTAATTATTTGTGTGTTACTAGGATTTCATACAGATTTCAGAAGCTGGGCTGAGTACAGTAAAGCCCAAGGTGGGAAGAAGAAACCATGTTATTTACAAAACTGCAGAGATGTTCTCCTCTCCCTGCTCACCTGTCCAAGAAGCATTTTGCTTTTCTGTTTTATGAGTATGGCCTCAGCACATCAATACACTGGGAAACTTCCCAATCACAGGCTGTTTTTGGGAAGGGCCAGGATAGAGCCTTCCCTCAGCCTGATGTCCAGCAGGCCAAAAAGACATCTAAAAAGCAAGCTAGAATAAATAATGGATAACCAGAAAACAGAACTTCCCATTTAAGATTTCTGAAATGAACAGAAACTTAGATGTGCATTTGGAAGTGGGGAAACAAGTCTGGAGTGGCCTGGCTGTCCCTACAGAATGCAACTGGGGAGCAGGAGCTGCCTGACCTGTCCAGGAACTCAGCTCTGAGGGCTCCTCAGCTCTCCTGTGCCACCAGCCTGTCAGGCAGCCTGCCAAGGGGCTGGGCAGGAAGGAAACCAGGGAGGCTTCCAAGAGCAAAAACATCCCGCTGGAAAATTTCTGACTGCTCTAATAATGGCCCTACTTTGAGAGTTGGTCATGGAGCTGGCAGCAGGCAGGGAGACCCACTGCCTTCCCTGGTTAGCTCCTGGCTTCCTGCAGAAATTTCTTTCTACTCCAGACACACAGCACCAACTGAAGTAACCCTCAAGTAGGATGTTCATAAATCCCCTGTTCATAAATCCCCTGAACCCTCCCCACAGCAAACGCCGTGGCTTTTCCCCAGAACGATGACAATTGTTAATTGGCACCATTCAGGAGGTAACATTTTCTTTGGGAAGGCCTCTCCTGCTTTAGGCAACCACATGTACTTTTGGCAAGGTCTCCAGACAAGCCCTGTTGGCAGCACACTGCCTTGTGCCTCGCTCGGAAAGACCGCACAAAAAACCAGCTCACTTTCCAGCTCCCATTCCAAGGCTTCACAAACTTGGCAGGGCTGACAAGCTAATGTGGCCTGGCTGCAGGAATAAGTGATGCCTCCTAGGTAGCATCCCACAAACCTGCCCTGGAAATTCAGCAGAAGGAGCCCTTTCAGCCTGCTCCGTGCCCGCTCCCAGCTCACCGACCTACCGCTCATTGCTCAGCGTCATCCTCGGAGGGTCCAGGTTGGGATTCTCCATGGACTCCATCTGGGGGCAGCGTAGGAAGTAGTAGAGGGTGTGGAGGGCATCAGGGGACCAGGAGATGGGCTGCTGCTGCCGGGTTTGCCTCACAGGGCTCATGCCGGGCCGGATGGTGTTCAGGCACTGCATGTGGTGCATGGCTCGCGAGACCAAATCGCCTGCGCGCACACACAGGGAGAAAACACAAAATCATTTCTTTATTAGGCACCCACAGTGCTTTTAATCATGCTTCTTGAACAAATCAAAGCTCTCACAGCTCAGAGGAATGTTTGCTGTGTGCACAGAACCTCCTCCACGAAGGCAGAGGGTGTCCTGTCCTTCAGGCTCCCGCATTTCTTTCAAATACCAAGTTATCAGTTAGAAAACATGAAGTGCAACACCTCTCAGTTAGCACACATTCTTTACAGTGAGTTGGCTGGTTTACTGCTGGTGTTCTCCTCTTTCCACCCACAAATAGCAAAATTTTTTGCCAGCCTACAAAAACTACTGATGTCTTTGTAAAATGCTCTCTGCCCAACCTGGCAGTGACAGTCTCACAAGGCAAAGTCAGTAGCACCAATACTTCACTCTCCTTTTTTTAGGAAGTTGCTCCCATTTCTTCCAACTGGGTCATGCTGTTCTACCCTCCTGTCCAGGCACTTGAGACAAATTAGTGACATTATGTTCAAAACAGAAACCCCTTCTTTGAGGGGTCTGCTGCTCCCATTCTCACCCCAGCTGCAGGTTTCTCCAGAACAGCCAGGACCTGACTCTCTTAATAAAAAGCCAATCTTTATCATGCTGGCTGTCTCAAGCTGTGCCAGAAATCTATCCCTCAGCATTATAAGAAATTCAGTCCAGGAGGTCTCTGGGCTTCTCATTCCTCTTGGTTTTTGAACTAGAGCCAACTGCCTCTGTGTCGGAGCACAGTGGACCTGAGGAGGCCTCGACTAAGGTGACCTGGATCATACAGTTGCACTCAGAATTTTAGGACTGCAGGTTTTTAAAAAGCTCCCAGAGCAATGACCCCAAAGTTGGTCTTTTTGCAATAAGCTTGCTTTAGGCACAACCCTGTTTAATCTCCTTGTGTTGTGGTACATTACAAACTCCAAAAAGCTCTAAAAGCTTCATCTTTGAGTAGTGTGACTACCAAACAGTGAGCTGAATTATTACTATACTTAGCTAGGATCTGTTTTTTCCTTGGGAGAATCTCTGCTGCTTTATGCTTCACAGTCCCCTCAAACTCTCACAGGAAACATTGCTCTATTGTGTCCAAAAGTTACAATACTGGGAAAGGATGGAACCAAAATAGTCACCCCATCACAAAGCTGGCTCCTGGGAAAGCAACCTGAGTTTAGTGTTGCCACATATGCATTAGCAACACCTCCCTCTGAAATTCTTAGGAAGTTATTATTTGTTCATTTATATCTAAAAGCAATACACTAAATTTGTTAGTCAGAAGCCCTGGGGTTCTACTGTTATACAGGAGAAAGCCCCACAAAGCTACTGTACGTCTAAACACGACATTTTTAGTGGTTCAGACCAACGGGGTATTAAAAATCTCAGCTTGTAGTCTAAAGCCCTGCCACTCCTTTGTTGTACAGCACATTCAGCTTTAAGGACCCACTTCAGAATAATAAAAAAATCCTTCTAACAACTCTGCCTTTCCACTTCAGTAGCTCCAGGATCCGCACGTTTTACGAGAGCATCACGGATCCTCCAGCACTGGTGCTAACACAGAAGTCTGCACAGTTTATAGCAGAAATGCATCTGGAATTCAAATTTTCAGCTCAGAATAACGTTCCTTCTCCTTTGCACACTCACTCTATTTTTCTGGCAATGGGCAGCAACGTTTTTTTTTAAAAAAAAAAGGCAACTGTATCAGGGGAGCCATTCACTGGATGTACTGACCAAGTTGGCCAGGCAGGGATGGGGGAAGAGGGAGAGAGGAAGCTGTATTCAATCCCACCCCCTTGCTACAAATGTTCTCTTGTGTTCCAGGATAAATAGAGGTGTGTTGAAGGAATTTGAAAACCTCAAACTAAGGCAGGTTGCAAAATAAATGGTGAAACACACAAACTCCTTACTGGCCCTGGCATTCATTAGCATTCAGATGGTGCAGGCTAAGAAAGTGATGCCAGCAGAAACGTTGCAAGGGGGAAAGTAGACCAGGAAAACACAAATCATTTTTGTTTACTTTAAAGGGGCTTTGTGAGTACTCTAGGAATGGAACATTTCATTTGGTCAGCTTTAAAAAAAAAAAAAGGGGATTGAACAAGTTTTTGTTACCAGAGTGCTCTCAGATTTTCTTTTTCCTACGCTTTTTGGTTTTTAAGTAACCAAAAACTTTTCCTTGAATATCCCAGACATGTCCACTGCAGAAACACTAACCAAGAGAACCCTCTTTGCTGTCTTTGGGAGGTTTGCTGTGCTTCACAAATGCACAGGAGAGCCTCCAGAGGCATCTGGGAAAGAGCATCCAATCTCAGCTGGCAGTAACATCTCTACCAAAAAAAAAAGAAGCACATCTCACACCTCTCCAGGTGAATGAGACATTAAACAGACTAATGAAACCAGCTGATTTTCATAAACAGCACCACCAGACGATTACATCTCACCCACATTAATGCTGCTCACGCTGCCAACAGTGGCAGTGCTCCTGCTGCCCCTCAGCAGTGGAGGAGGAGGGATGGGCTCTTGTGCCCGCTGCAAGAGCCCCACGGTGGATTAGAGGATTCCATCCCAGACTTACTCAGTTCCGAGATGCTCCCAACGCAGGTGGCCAGCAGGGACTGCTCCAGGGTCCGCAGCTCCAGCTGCGCGTAGGCGTCGGCCCGGCCGTCGCTGCACACCGAGCCGTCGTGGTAGGGGCTGAAGTAGGCAGGGAGGGACAGCACACCTGGGACAGAGCACACAGCACACCTCTTACAAATCAGCCCACACTTCGTGTGGAAAAGCAAATCCCTCCAGGAGGGATACAGAACTCACACCTTTCTCCGGGAATTTTTGAACGGTTCAAAGGAAATCAAACAGCGCTGTGAACACTGCTGGAATGGCTGAAACGGGCTCCAGGGAGTAAGGCTGGATGTTTCTACAGCCTTTAAGAGCTGGAAACAAATTGCAGTCGAGATAAAACTACATGAAAAGCTTTGGTTAAGTCTCTACTCTTGTTTATACAACAACAGGGCCGCGCACACACGGCTTGCTGCTGAACAGCTGTATGCAGATCCCCAGATAGAAAGGCCTGATCTGGAGAGATGTGGAATATAGCCTGGAGTCCACCTCATCCCTGCAACCCTGCAAACAAAACCAGGGGCTGTGCCAGCCCTTTGAACCTGCCATGCAGTTTCAGGTGCTCAGACTGTGGTTTCTGCATGTGCACGCCTCTGGATGCGCCCAGCAGTTCTGAGGCTGCCTGAATTTTCGTCTCTGTAAATGACCCCATGCGAGAGACAGAGAGAGAGAGAGAGAGAGAGAGAGAGAGAGAGAGAGAGAGAGAGAGAGAGAGAGATTAGGAAGGTAATTACACTGCACACACGTGTTTACCACACACATCTCCTCTCCATCAAATGCACAGGAACTGATTGCTCTGTGTGGCACAGAGAAAAGGGGGAATGTGACCTCTGGAGTGGATGTGAGGCAGGGAGCGTGACAGGCTGGGCTTGGAGAGTGACCTGCCCTGTCAAGGGGCACCCTGGGGTAGATCTGGTGCCACTGCATCCACAGGGCAGGTGGACTCCAAAAAGCCACCTGCAGTCACTCAGCCATTGTTCCTGTGCCCTCCCTACTGCCCCATTTTTAATTACAGATCCATCCCACAATTCCAGCAGCACCTCCTGGCCCATATTTTCCCCGATTCCAGACAAGGGCACTCAGAGCAGCCACGACTGCCTGTGCTCTTAGCCTGCTGCATCCTGTATTTCTGCTTTTTAACTTTGATCCCTAGCAATAGAGTTCAGCTTGGACCCACGTTTCCTTCCACCCTCACCTCCCGACCCTGGCTCAGGCTGGGATGTGGAGATCCTTTACTCCTGTGGCAGTGACCTCCTGTCACATAGGTGCTGGGTATTGTTGCCCAACAAAACCCTGCAACTCATTGTGCAAGACCTTTTGTTTCTTTGTCTCGATGTTCTCTTTTGAGATTTTATGCTGGATTGATCTCTCCTACCCTTTTCACATCCTCTTTGCATCCTGCTTTGTGGCAAAGCCAAGGGCTGTATCAAAAACTTCCTGGACATGATGAGAATAAGGGAATGATTTATCCTGTTGTGCTTCTTCACTGTACATCACTGTTGGTTAATGGAGAATGCTCTGCCAATGCCCTCTTAACCTGAATAATTAGGAAGTTGAGGCTTTAAGAGCTACCAGAAGCCATGCATGCAAACTAGGAGAGCTTTGCTTTAAATACACTATACAGAGCCTAAGCCACTTCCTTTTCCATGCCAAAGCTATGAAAGGATGTTTGAGAGACATATGGATTGAATTTATGGCAGAGGGAGAATGAAAACAGCCTGGTTTGTCAAAACTTTCAAATAGAGGCACATAATTCGACAGAGGCAAAAACAGAAACTGGCAGCTCCACTGCTGAGCCCGGCAGAGGGAAAGGAGTGGGGCACATCTCTGCCAGCCCCTTTCAGTTGGTTGTGTTTTCTAACAAGGAATTAAAGATTTGCAGAACGCTTTGGCTCGCAAAAGGCAACAACATTTTCTCAGTTTTTCAGTTCACAGTTTGCCAGGTGATGCTTGGAAACAGGGAGGATTTATTTACCTTTGGAAAAATGACTCATCCAAGATAGCTATGGACAAGATTAATGCTGTCACCTGCCTTGGCACAGCTGAGGAACATCCTTTAGGCACCAGAGAGGAATGAGGAACTCACCAAGACTTTGGCCATGTGCCAAAGCCCAGTGATGCCACCCTGGGATCGGAGAGGGGGATGAATGACACACAGATTCCCAAGGCTCCCCACATCTGGCAGGTCTCCGCAGGTACAAGCAGGCCTGGGAATGAGGACACTGCTCCCAACACTGATTTTGGGACAGTGGGAAGCAAACAGAAATGTACCACACAGCTATTCTATCTTGCAGCACCCTAACCCTGGGTTTCCCCTCTGATCCACTCCCAGTAACTCTGTAGAGCTGGAAAAGCATCATTGTTGCTCTTCAGATCAGAAATTCAGGCACAAGGACATCTGCAGTCAAGCTTTGCCTAGTGATGTTTTAAGTAGGAAAAGGACTTAATCTTTAATACCAATTAAAAACCCCATTTTTTGATAACAGGCAAGTACCTTGTGCTGATTATTTGTATCCCAAACTATGGTTCTTGCTCTCCTACTTCCCAAATAATGGAATTTTCAGTCAACAGGTGTTAATATGGTATAAACCATGGGCAGTTTCTGTCTGGCATTCACATTGCTGCATTTTCATATTAGTGGCAACACTGGTTTTAATAATGACTAGCAAGATAAGCAAAACTGCAACTGAAATAAATCAATCCATGTCAGAACACTCTCAGTTTGATATTCACCTTTATTTCCTGACTTTCCAAACTGTGTTTTTCCCACAAAACAATGCAGAACAATACATAATTACTGCGCAGGAATGAACCACTTGGGCAGCATGTTTAATTAAGATTTTAAGTACAGGATCCAGGCCCTGGTGGAGCTAAGGAGAGACTAAATTCAAGTGTGGCTTAGCTCAAACCTCAGGAGCAGCAAGAGCTCACAAGTCACCTCTGGAATGGCCTGATTCTCAATTAAAGCATGGCTGGCTAACAATTTTTTCCTGATCTTTCCACAGCTTTTGAAACAGCAGCTGGAAATAAAGCCATATTTATTCTGCCTCAGTTAAATATGAGACCTGTTCACAAGCACTTGCTGCCAACGCTCTTAAAAGGCAGTCACGACTGGGTGAAATTCCAGTTAAGCAGTTCCTTAAACTCAAATTATTCTGCTTGCCTAAAGAGTTTGAAATTGTTGTCCGTAATCTGATGCTTTTTAATAGCAACTGAAAATGTTTCCAGTCTGAGCAAGATCCAGGGAAAAGTCTGTTCACACTCCTGGACATCTTTCTGCTTTAAGAGGTGCAGCAGCTCTGCGGAGAGCTTTGGCTGCAACGTGAGGGCTCCCCCGAGCAGGGCTGGGCAAAGCTCTTGCGTGGTTTCCAGCACGTGCTGGAACACCTCTGCTTTGGAGACAGGCTGGGAGAGTTGGGAATGTTCAACCTGGAGAGGTGAAGGGTCCAGGGAGGACCTAGGGGATGCAAGAGAGCTGGAGAGGGGTTTTGGACAAGGGCATGGAGCGACAGCATAAAGGGGAATGGCTTTGAACTGAAGAAGGGTGCGTTTAGAGGGGATGTCGGGAAGGAATTTTTTGCTATAAGGGTGGGAAGGCCCTGGCACAGTTTCCCAGAGAAACTGTGGCTGTCCCATCCCTGGGAATGTTCAAAGCCAGGTTTGACAGGATTTGGAGCAACCTGGTCTAAGGCAAGGTGTTCCGGCCCATGGCAAGGGGCTTGGAACTATTTGGAACTAAATTATCTCTAAAAGTGCCCTCTAAGCCAAACCACTGCCTGATTCTATGACTCCCCAGGCTGGGCAGTCAATCCAGTTCCTCAAGCAGGACAATTCCTGTAAGGAACCCCAGGTCCATCTCTGAATGTCCTCATAATTCAGAGGCTGGCATCAAATTCTGTTCTTTTGCTCTCAAGATACAGGCAAATGCAGACCTTTCCCTGAATTTTGCTCTGAGATTGGAATGTTTGACTTTTCAGCTACCCACGGCCCCTTCACAGCTCAAACCATTTGTACGCCACGGTTATGCTAAGGGACTTGCCATCATTTTTACCTTGTTGTAATGGTTTTCTCTGGGCTTTCTCCAGTCTGGACCCTTGATGTTGGCAGACAGCTTCCTAGAGATTAACTCATCAGCCATTTGATGGCTTTCAAACACTTCTATGATGTCTAGAGGTTAAGATGGGGCCACTCACAAGTGGCAAAGGGCCAAGGAGTCTTGGCTGGAAAGCACTTGAATTCTGCTGTCTGGGATTCCTCATGGAAATTGCCCAGGGTACTGATTTCCTTATTTCAGAAATGCACTGGCTCTGCTCATGACAGATTAGGCAAAGGATCAGGAATATAATTAGGACAGGGATATACACCATAAACTACTGACACGGAAAAACTGCTTTTTTAAAAATAAACCTAGCAAAATGCATGGGACAATACAATGTGCTATTTATACCTAAACACTTCCATAAAACAAATCAGAACAGTAGGAAAAAAAGCACCTATTTGGCCAAACCAACCAGAAAGCCCTTGGAAAATTCAAAATCATCTCTATACATTATAAATTGCTGCTAAAAGTCCCATGTGTGAAACAAGGAGTGCTGTGAGTATGCTTGAAAAATGCACTAGGAAACCCTACAGCAGGAATCCCTACAGCAGCGTGCTTTTGCAATGTTTGGCTTGGGATAAATTCTGCAAGAAACATTCCGGGGGGTGGGAATGATGGCTGATCCCTGTGAAGTGAAATTCTGGAAGGCCCAAGTTTTGAAGGCGGACAGTGATGACCTCACTGTGCTGGAGTTGCCAAATCCCACCGATTCCAAGGGAGCCTGGGGAAAGCTCAGCCAAGTGCAAGTGCAGTTCCCACGTTGGAACGTGGCCATGACATCGGGACGGCTGTCACCTTGCACAAAGTCCTGCCATTCCTCATGGCCAGGAGCATTCAAGGCTCTCCTTGTTCTCCCTTCCTCGTTCTCCCACACCACACAATGCCCTGCAGTTCCCTCTTGCCAATCAGTTCCCAGTGTGGAGCACCAGCAGGAATTAATGCCAGTTCCTGGAGTTCTGTTTTCTCCTTGCTGACCTACCGCGGCTAGCAAAGCTCAACCCCTCTTTATTTTATGAAATGAGTTGGGATCATTTTGACAGAACATAAACAAATCCCTCCACAAAACAGCAACCAAAGTGTTCCTGATGGAGCTCCCTCAACATTTAAACACATCAGGCTCTATAATCAGCTGCAGCCATGTTATAGATGGTGAGAGAGGCTTGTGATCAGGGAACAATGCACCTAATTGCTCATATATAGGAAAAGAGTGTGGCTTCTGCTAGAAAGCAGGCAGGCATCTCTCCCAGTTTGTCAGCAGTAAGAAAAATCAAACACAGTTTCCTATATCTGCATCCACATTAAACAGTAATTCTGTAATTGGAAACAGGAGGAGAAGCAGAGGAGGGAGAAGCTGCAAGTGGAGGAGATTTTAAAATTTTCTGCACGTGCTACGCTGGATCTCTCCATCAAAGAGCTGATGTCCTAAGGGGACACTTCTGGACATCTCAGAGTCACACAGCCCTCAGTCTTGGTCCTACTGCTCAAATAGACAACATTCTCTCCAAATTAACAAAAAACAGTTTTCCTGGACTTCAGGAATGTTATCAGAGAATGAGTTGCCTTCGTGCTCACAGTCTTCCTATAGCTCAGTGTCTACAGGCATTGCTCAAGTAAAGTACCAAAATAACCCAGGAGAGACTTATAAAGCACTCTCAAAATTCACCACTCTTTCCTCCGGGGGTGCAGGTCACTGCAGAACTGGAAGTCTAAAAAGCAGGGAAACCCACAGAGCATACAGCCAGGGAAGGGGCAGGAGCCTGTGGACCATCACTAAAAATGCCTCCCTAGTCCTGGGAAACTCCCTGTGCCTGTCTTCATCCCACACATTTTGCTAGGAACATGGTGGAATTGGACAAAGGTAGGAAGGATCTGTATTCCATTTGAATCCAGCTGTGATATATGGGCTTGCAAATGACTATAAAAGTAGGAGAAAGGCCTTGGTTTAATACCGAGTCAGAATTTACTGAGTCACTAATCCCACTTCCATATCCCTGTGGTCTTCTGGACAACCACTAACCTGGCCTGGCCCCAAGCACTTAATTGAACATAAGCACAAGGGAACATACCCTGGGCTTGCATTGTCATAACTGCCAAAAAACAGCACAATGACTGTCCTCATTCCCATTTCTGAGACGGAGAAACGCGGGCAAAAGGAAGAGAAGCAACCGCAAAACTCCTGCACCAGAACCAGCACTTGGCAAAGCCCAAACCTCCCAGTTCAAATTCTCAGTGTGACAAACTGGGCAGCACAGAGCCATTGCTCCCTGTTCAAAATTCCCAGTTCAAATTCTCAGTGTGACAAACTGGCCAGCACAGAGCCATTGCTCCCTGTTCAAAATTCCCTGTTCAAATTCTCAGTGTGACAAACTGGCCAGCACAGAGCCCTTGCTCCCACAACCCGGATGCAGAGTCTGGAAATAAATGGAATAACTATGTGGCTTTAAGTCTAGGTTTGTAGAATTATGCTTCCTGTTTTATATGTCCTAATAAAAGACCTTTGGGGATATAATCTGTAAATATAAACTGTAAATGCTTCCTACTATTATTACTTCCTACAACTACTTCTGAAGAGGAGTATGTGTGCCCAGATGTCAACAAGTACATCCCTAAAACTCGGTTGATCCTTTTGGAATTTTGTACATGTTATTTTCCAGTCATTGGCTCTTCTATGCAGGGCCCAAGGGCAGGCAAAGACCTGCACTACACTGTAATATCAGTATTAAAAAAATACACCAGTTATCAATAAATCCGTGTTTCCATGGATTCTTATTTTCAGGGTCCAATAAGGCACACTAAAGAGGAAATCCCATACTGGGTTAGAAATATCAATGAAAAAACAAAGTTTTATGAGGAGTGGTATAAATAGATTATGAACACTGTGAAAGAAATAGAAAACCAGAATCCTGTGCCAAAAAATTACTGTGGTCCAAGAAGCTGAAGTCTTAGAATTCCCTACTTGTGTAAACCCCGACCAGTTTGAATAATCTCAGAGTCTCAGTCTGCTTATCTGGAAAATGAGGATATTGCTTCATTCCTGGTAAGGGTGGCGTGACAGCAGCAGTGTTCTTGCTTCATTTCTCATCCTCAACTTACTCCTTCACGCTGCTCAACATTTAGCAGTGTCCCCATTTCCCATATGTGTCAGTAGCACATTTTTTGCCCCTTACCAACAAGCCCTTTTTTCATTTACAAAGCCCTTTTTACCTTCAATAAGGCTCCCCAAGATGCAGCTACTTCTGAGATGAAAGTACAGATATTATGACAATATTTAGTTGCACCTCAGTGGAGCTTATGACATCAGAAGAGAAGCTTTACCCAACTCTGAGAGGGTTAAGGAAAGCAAAATTATTTTAGCCCTGTAGAGATGTGAATGTGGACACAATACTGGACATTTGTTCTGACAAACAGAACAGATGTACCATAAGAAATTATAAAGAAACAACATATATATATATATATATATATATATATATAGTTATGCAAGCTAAAAACAATAAGCTTTGTTTTTGAAACGGAGAGAGGTATGACTGGTAAGCAGTGGTAAGAGTCCTTTAGTGGCACTGCTGTGGGGATCAGAAGGCTTAGGAAGAAGAGGGTTCTGTCTCCATTCCCCTGGAATTCTTCAGAAGTCTCCAATTTAGGTGCTTTTACAGTAAAACCAGCTTCATTTGGTGTAAGCAGTGGGACTGCAGCAACTGCAGGCACCAGCTCGAGCCCTCATACCCTCCACAATACCCTCTTCTAATCCATTCCTTATTGTTCACTGTCCTTCCTGTAATCTGGCCTTTGAATCATGCCCAGTTCCCCAGATGTGCTCTGAGTAAGCTCTTTGTACATCCCATAATGACCTCTCTTTACTTGCCTTCAATTCTTCTATTTATACATCCCATGATCTGTATGCTTGCCAAACAAAGAGGATAGTAAATTTATATCCTCAGCCACTCCCAGTTCCTTTTCTTAGGGAATGTCATGACAGAGACTCTGACCAGGGAAGTACTCCAGAATAATCCAGTGCAATCCCTTCTAACGTATTCCAGAGCAATTTTTGGGAAGAAATTACCCCTGCATGGCTGCTTCTTCATACAGGTGAGTCCTTGGCCTGATAAAATCTACCCTCCTTAGCCTCTCCTGGCTGTTGCAAGCCATTAAAATCAGATTTCAGAAACCATGGTCACTTAATAATAAACATCAAGACTACAATTACATCAGTTAATGACCTAAAATATCAGAGTGTCGTAAGAGCTGATTACTCTCAGTTTATTTTTAAAAAGCCACGAGGAAATAGGAGCTCAGAAGTAACCAACTCACTGCTCCTAAAGGAATTTTTTAGGCAACTCAGGGCCTGTCTCCTTCAGCTGTCAGTAACAGCAGCTTAGGTTTTGTCTGGGTGAAATATGCATCTGTCACTCAATATGAAATTGAAATTTTATCTAAGAGAAACACAGTGCAGCGCCGAGCCCGTGAAGTCTGACCTCAGGAGGGCAAGGCTTGGAGGCTCCCCAGGATGAGCACATTCCCACCCTGCCTGCAGACAAAAATGATTCAGCTTTGGAGTCACCGGCCAGACAGCACAAAACCTGGGGCGGGTGCATGGTGAGCAGTTCAGGAGAAAAGAGCCAGCACCACTGTAGATTCGATACCTCCAGTTTAACCTTCAGTATTATTTCAGCACAGCAGCGTTTACGTGCATGAGTAAGTCATGAATCACAAGCTTTGTCATTTTTTACCCCAGCTCTGGCCGCAGCCCATATAAGTGCAAGCTTTTGGGACGAGACAAACACGAAAAGCTTCACCATCCTGATAACAATGTTTGTGTTTGACAAGCAGCATTAGGCAGGGTTTGCTCTCCAAGAGTATTTTGATAGCACTAAAGACCAGCAGCAATTCTAGCCCAGGACAGAAGCTATGCCTCTCGTAATTTTCATTTCCTCAAACAAACACTTGGAAGTATTTGGCAGTTCCCCCCTCAATACAGCTGATTAGTCTCTTACTAATGACAGTATTTTGCAACTTTCTGCTTCCTCACATCAAAGCATCCTGGAGATCTTGTCAACAATGACCAATTGTTTAGACACTCAGAAGTGAAGCTGAGGAATTCCACTTACTCACCAACTGCTCAGCTTTACCCTCAATCTGAAAGATCTGCAATGCTCGAGCCCATTTCTCGCATCGTGTGTGGCACTCAAGGACCATCTCATACCATCCACATTCATGCCTGGCCTCCTTCCATGACGTCTTGCTCTGGTTTCAGCACCTATTTTACTCCCTGCTTCTGCATCTGAATTCCTCTTTCTTGTCCCTCATCACCTCTTCATTGTCATCACACTTGCATTCAGGCTCCAACCTTTTCAAGGCTCCACACCCGTCCCAAAGGAGAGCAGATCCAACATCTATTTTTGAAAGTGCCCTTCAGGGGTGGCAACACTGTAAGAATTTGGCAATATTTGTAAAGCTGGCAGGCAAAAGAAAAAAAAAACCAACCAAATCCAACTGTACTACAAGGCTCTGGCCTGTCTCACTATTGCACAAGTGCCAAGTGCATTTCAAAATCTAAGTCTCTTGGTTGTAGCCATTTATAGTTTGTATAAAAAGCATAACTTGTACACTTCCATTAGAGCCCTAAATATAACTACCCTGAGCAAGTTCTCGCTGCTCAAACAGGACCTCTTTGAATTTTGTTTCCAAAAGAATGTTGCTGCCACTATATTATTTACAGACATTTACATTAAGATCTGAATACTTGGTCAGGAAACCACTCTGATTAATGGATCTCCAACATTGTTTTATAACTGAAGAAAACCAGTATTTTTATTTTAAAACAGCAAATTTTTTTGCATAAGCGTAAAAAGCAGCAGTTCTCAGGATGGCCACGGTTCTTTGAAGAATTTGGAAACACAACCACATGTTCTGGATTTTTAACACAACATGTGTGTAGGGGAAAATTAGAATCCTAATCTTGTATTTTATGTTAAAAATACACTTTGATATCTCTATCACAGCCGTGCAGCAGATCCATAATGGATTCAAGCATTCAGCCCAATTGATTTTGACAGCCTGCTGCGGTCTCAGGGCTTTCCTGCACAGGACTTCCAGTTACCCCATTTCATAGCATGCAATTATTGTCCTGACACTTGGAACACTGTTATTTGTAGAGGTGAAATGAAGGAAAAAAAAAAACCAAAACATTTTTCATCATTTCAGGAAAATTATGGAAAAACAAGGAAAATTGCCTCACAGCAGAAGAAAGTGAAATATAAACGAAAGAACTTTTTAGAGCAAGCTCCTTTAACTGACAAAAACTAAACAGCTGGAAAAAACTTCTTTATTTTAATGAACAATCACAGTGTCACCTTTGTCCATAAAACTTCTATAGTCATTAAGGTACAAAATAAAACCTCTATTTTCTATTTTGTGGGTTCTCTGTTGTTTTAAATTATGATTTTCTCTCTGAGGGCAATGTGGAGCATCTCCACTGCTGCAAGGCAGAGATGCACAGCATGGAAGGACTTGAAAAGCAAAGGTCCATCCCACACAAATAACCCCATCCCACAGAAGTAATCATTTTTTGGATCCAGCTGTTTGTCTGCAACTACTATATCCCAGCAATAGTAATAGCTTTGATTATTGCCAAGGGAAAAAACGTCTTAGAAGGCTTTTTAGATTTGTCATGGAATAAAGCAAAAGGCAGAACCATGGCAGAGGCTCATTTGGGGAGGCTCAGCTGTCTAAGAATGCTTTTTTTCGTTCTTTTCACCAAATTATTGAAGTGACAGCTCAAATAAGAGACTGTTCTGTTAAAAAAGACAAGCTGGTAAAGGCTAAAACTGGGCTGCCCTGCAGCTCCACTTCTGGGTGGGAACAGACTGGAATAGGAGATAGGGAACATCACTTGGAACTGACACAGAAACTTATTTGGAGTTCAAACTGTACTTCAGAACAATCTTTTCCCCCAAAAGTAATACAATAATAATAACAGGGATGGTAAAGGAGCACACAGAAGACTCAGAGAGGCTGGAAATAGATATATGGAAGAAGGACGGTGAAAAAGTAACAGGAAAAAAACCGCAAACTCTAAACATTCCCTGATGGAAGAAATTAGTGAAAGAATGGGAAACAGTCCTATAAATAAGGCAACATTGGAAATATTTTATTTTTCCTCAAAATTCTTGAGGAACATGTGACACTCTCTATCCTTTAACCCCCAGGATCATTTCTCTCCCTTTCCCTCATCCCATTCCTTAAGAAGTGGCACAACAAACAAAGGGTGATTGAGCAGAGCTGGACATGCCTTGGCCCTGTGCTGATGGAACTTGATACCCACTGTAGCTGTGTGGGCAAAGCCATCCAGCTTCCAATACCCCTTCCCTGGCTAATTTCAAGATCACCATAATAAGATAAAAAAATAAATGTCTCAATTTTTAAACACCCTGCTTTGAAACCTGAAGTTACTTGGGTTTGATTTGGGGTTTTTTGCTGTTTTATAGTTCTTCAGGGGAGAATAATCAGACAAACAGAAAAATGTAACAGTCTCCTCACTACCTATTTTCAAGATGATCTTCACCTTCCTGCCCTGTTCTTTCTAATAAATCACTGATTTACTGTTAGGGCCCTGCAGGCTCGACCATTGCTTCTTCATCTCAGTGGGAGCCAAATGATGATTGAGATGCCAATATATTAGGCTGGCCAGATTCAAAGCAGGGTAAGGAACAAAGCATTTGTGGAGAGTGAAGATAAATGAATATAAATCAAGTGCTAAGCCATTTTCTGTGATGGATTAGCACCTTTCTTTGACCCAATAATGTCAAGGGGTCTCCATGCTGACAGGAACTAATGTGGAAATCTGTGCTGTGCAAAGCCAGGAGGAATCCTGATCTGCAGCTGCACTGCTCCTCTGTTTGCATTTTGCTCTCACTCAGGTGTGAGCAATCCATCTCCTCCATCTCCCCTTGGGAAATGTCACCACAGTGCCCACTAAAACTATCTCTAGAGTATAAAAGGTTTCTTCTATTCTGACTTTCTGCCTGTAATCCCATTCTTATCAGTAAACCAGCAGGTCACAGATGGTACCTAGGCAAGGACTGGATGGAAAAGTTTTCTCAGTATCTCACAGAATGGTCTGGGTTGAAGGGATCATCTCAAGGAATCATCTCATTCCAACCCCCTCCTGTGATCATCTTCCACTGTCCCAGCTTGCTCCAAGCCCTGTCCAATATGACCTGGAAAGATTCCAGGGATGGGGCAGCCACAGCTTCTCTGGGAACCTGTGCCAGGGCCTCAGCACCCTCACAGGGAAGAATTTCTTCCCAGTATCTCATCTAACCCTGTCTTCTGTCAGTGTGAATCCATTCCCCCCTGTCCTGTCACTTTAAGCCCTTGTCTAAAGTCTCTCTCCTTTCTTGTAGCTCCCTCCAGGTACTGGAAGCTGCAATTAGGTCACCCCAAGCCTTCTCCCTGGTATCTGGTGATGTTGCCAAAGTACAAAACTATACAGAGCCAGCAGCAAAAAACACACATTTGGATCAAATCTGGCAACTGCAATTTTGCCAAAAACAGATGTGAGGGAAAAAACATTATTGTACACAGAGAAAACTTCAGTGGGAGTCGAGGCCAAACCTCTCAGTTCTGGCCATGTGCAGTAGCTGGAGCTGTACTGTATTATATTAAAGAGTGGTTAAAATGCACTGCATCACTGGCTGGTGGCAAAGCTGGAGGGTTTGAGAGCAGGAAACACATCCAAGCCCTGCAGCTATTGCAGCTCCCACCACTGGCATTTTCCAGATGCAAAAGTCGTGTATGACTTGTCCAAACCAAGAAAAGAGAGAGGTTTATCCTGTGTCTGTGACCTGAGCCTGGACACTCGGCTCTGTGGAAACAAGGGTTCTGTGCCTGGGGTGCTCTCCCAGCTCGCTCTGGATCTGGGTGCAGACAGCCTGGGAAGCTCAGATCCCACAGGTGAGTGGCACTCGTTTAACCTGCTGCAGACTGAGTCACCTCTCACCCTCTCTGATGAAAGACCATCGATATTATGTGCTCCAGGCTGGATTCCACCCTCGTGTCACCACATTACCCTGATAAGAGGCAATATCTCAGACACCCAAGGCATTAAAAATCAGCTGAAAGTGCTCTCATTACCACCTACATTGTTTTAAATTTCCAGTGAACTACATCCTAAGTGAGAGCAGCCCTGCTCCTCTTTGTCCCAAGCTTTGTGCTCCTGGCCTCTGCTTTTGTCAATATTCTCCCTCAGCAGGATCAGCTTTGGCTACATCAATTCCTTGCCTCAGTGTAAGCACTGCATAAACACACAAATGCAAGTGCAGGCATAAAAGGGCAGTGGGGAAATGTTTGGGGGCAAAAAAGGATGGGTGAGACTGCAGCACCCCCGATTTAGTTCAGCTAAAACCGGCACAAAATCACACCACCCTGCCAGTGCCACCACATCTTGTAGGAATAACAGAAACTGCTGAAATGCTCAAAAAATCATAAATTAAATAAAACTTCTTAAATTTAATCTCTTCTGCTTTCAGACAAAATAGTAAAAGACTTACTTTTAGAAGTCAATAGAAAACTTATCCACAGTTTTGGCATTCTGAAGCAAATGGAATTTGCCAAGTGCAAGAAGTTGTTTATAAGAAAAGAAACAGAGAACTGGAAGTGGTTCCAGAAAATTTATTATGACCCACCTGACTGTAGCCAAGAATATTACATCAGCCCAGATAGCCTGAGAACTGAAACAATATTGCTCTCAAATTAGCAACTTGTTGGTACCACAGGCAGGGAGAAATGGTTTTGCAGGAGGTCTGGGTTCTCTCCTCAGCTCTGATGGGCAAGGCTGCTTCTAAACTCACTCCCTGTGACCAGAAACAAAGGATTTCTTCTCTTGATTCCTGAGGTTGGTTGGTTGGGGAAATGGTGTTTGTTTTTACAACATCTTAAGATTCTTAGGGCAGTGAGCATCTCTTAGTAAGGCCTCCAGAACTCTCTGTACTCCACATGAGCTTTCTTGGTTCATGCTGAAAGAGGAATGACTACAAGGTAACTCCAGCCCAAAAGCCACAGAGCTCCTGGTGCTGATGGTGAGTTAGAATTAAGTATAGTGCCAGCAATCCAGGGAATTCTGTGGTGCCACGTTCAAAAAAGGAAAGCACAGCACAGGCAAAAAGGGCAGCTGACATTTAAGTAATTCAAAGATCATAATTAGAGAACACCTCTGCAATATTTAGACAATTTCCCTCCAAAATAAAACACAGCACTGAGTAGTTTAGACATGACAGCTCATCCAACAACTTTCTCTTCCTCTCCCACTGCAATCAAAGCCTGAGTGTTCCCCACTGCAGCTGCAGGGTGATTTCTCTCATTTAGTAGCACTGATAAATTACCTATTTTATGAAAGTCTAAGAAGCCAAGACTCATAAACTCTCTGATGGAGCTGGCATGACATCATTAATTCTGAAGCAGCACTATAGATGCCTTTTATCTTGAAGCATCTAAAAGAACTTTCTTATACATTAAACAAGGTGGTTCATCAGCAGTGCTTCCTGGACAGAGCCTCTCCCTTCTCTTTCTCTCCCCTCACACTGGAGCATTCTGAGGAAAAAAGGTCTGAAATGAGGTTCTGCTTCTGAACATTTAGTTCTTACAATGGTGAATCCTCTTTAACAGCTCCAGTAATCTCCTATTAATCTCTCACCATACTCTGGGGCAAAAATATAATCATCTTTAATCCTTTGGGGCTGGGGGAAGTTCCAGGATACAACCCTGAACCAAAAGCACTTAGTGCCTGAGTTAAAGCTTTCAGTACATCATCCCAGGATGAACAGGCTCCCTCCAAGTTATCAGCATATCCTGACTCAAAACCTCCATGAATACCATGGTCAGACCCAGATGGAAAAATGCCACTCAAGCATTGACTCCGGTAAGAACCACATTGCATCCAACCACAGAGAGCTCAGTTCTTATAAGCTTGGTCACATCATCCATAAGGCTCATGTTAGGTCTAGATCATGCCATAGTTCATATTTTATGTGATTTTTTTTATCTATAAAATACATAAACCACATAAGCAAATAGCTAATGAAAAGCAGAACGCAGGAAATTTTACAGGGCAAACAGAGGTCATCTGTTTCAAAGAGGTTATGTTGTCATTTGTGTTTCTGCTGCCAAATGTCTTCTCCACAAATAAAAGAACATTTATTTCATCAGGTTTCATTCCCAATTTCACTTTCTGTATTTTGTCATGAAAAGGAAATGCACTTTAGATACATCAGCATTTCTCTTCTCCTCACCACTGAGGAGGAAAATCACGGGGGGCTGGTGGTTATTTGTTTGTTTAGGTTTTTTGTTTGTTTTTATCCACACCTGCCCGAAATCTGAGGCGGGGATTTCAAACTATCACAAAAAGCTGTGAAGGAGGCATTTGGGCCCACTACACAAACACAGTGTTTTGTCAAAATTAGGTTGAGATTTAGGCTTCACTAAAGACATCATCATCACCACTCTTGTTTCAAACATGGTTAAAAAGCTGAGGATTAGGTCTAACTGGAGCCTTTAGGAACTATTTCCATCTCTGCACTTCTTAGGTAGGAAGGAAAAGGTCTCTGAATTTATTTTCATGTAACAGACTGAAAAAACAAACTGACAATTCCTCTTTTCTTCTGAGATGCAATGAATAGACCCAAACCACTCTTTGCAGAACACTGATTTATGGATTTGAATCGCCTTGGCCCTTCCTCCTTTTAAAGCAGTTTGAAGTTTTAAACAATACCTGGTACAAAGCAAAGATCCCTATCACTGTCTTTGTTTTCCAGCAGGAGAAACAGAGGCACAGCCATCAAAGCCCTTGGAAACCCAGTGCCCTGGAAGTCAGGGAAAAGGGTGGGAGAACAGAAGGGGTTATCAATAATTCTTTTCCTGTTTGCACATCTTTGGTGACCACATGGCACCTGGTGCCATGTCCAGGTGAAATCCATCTCCCTCAAGCAGATTTATGAAATATCCTCCATGGAACCTGCCTGACAGCCTAAAAGTTCAAGGCATTTCCATATGGATATGGTTTATTCAGTGTCTTCAGCTGGGAGGTACAACAGAAAAATAAATCATTTCAATGCTAGCCTACATTAGTATTGTTTTGGTTATCCTCTGGCTTGTTTTCTTTATGTGCCCTTTCTCCTGAGAGATAGTGCCAACAAGACATGCACCTCTACCGAAAAGCAATGGAAGAGTCCAGAAGGAATGGGCACATTCACTCTGCCACTCTCCTATTTTCTCTCTTTGTTAAACAAGCACCCCTGTTTTGTTTCACTGCTCCTGTGCACCAGGCTAAAGGCTTCCAAGCTTTTTCCACAACAATATCCAAAGGCCTGTTCCAGCACAGTGTTCTGGATGGTTTTTCCAGTGCACACACATATTCCCCCAGCTGACTTCTTTCATTTCCAAGTTATTGTACCATTAGAATGACAAGATGAGATTTATTGCACAGGCAGACGTATCTTAAATAACCCAGAGAGGCGCTGACATTCCCAGCTCTGGATGGGGCCTGTGCAAACCCCTCTCTCCTGCTGGAAGGACAAGCTGAGATCAGATTGATGTGGAGGTTTTCAGCAGGGAATGATTAAAAATTAAAAAAAAAAAAAAAACTGGGGGAGGGAAGGTATTTTGAAGAAAAACTTCTCTATTCTCAGAAGAGAAGGACAGCTATTTTTGAGGCAGCATTAAAAACCCCAAGCCTGTGCTGAAATAGAGGTTGGAGTGGGAAAAGCCATTGGAGGCTGGAAAGGCAACAGTAGGTTTAGTACACAGCTCCTGGGACCCAGCAGCAGAAATACTGAACTTATTCCAGTCTGCCACTAAATCATGTGGCTAAGGCATTTCCCTCAGCTTTCTCATCTGTTTAACAGTTACCAACCCTGCTTCCACAGACCCTGCCTCAGAGATGCTGGAAAACGCTCTGAGATGCGAGGAAGGAAGCGGCAGGGCAAGACAAAAGCTCTCAGTCTGCGCAGGGGAAAAGCTCTAAACTGAACACTAAATTCCTGATCCACTGAGAGCAAAGCTGAGCATTAGTCTGCTGCTTTATATAAAACATAATGCTGTATATATCAGCCTGAAAGCAAGGCAACTTCAGAATTCTGGGTTTCCTCCGAAGGATTCTGGGGGGAAAAAAAAAACCTCAACCAACACAGAGCAAGACAACTCTCAGTGAACAAAGCCATGACAAAGTCAGCAGCTGCTTCAAGACAAGTATTAACCTGAAAAACAAGCACTTTCTTGTCTATTACAAGGCAGGTGTTGCTGCCATTACAGATTTCTGATATTTGCAATTCAATCTTTAATTCTCAACCAGTGCAGGGACAAGGCAGAGCTGGGGAAGAACCCAGAAGTTCTGTCCAGATCCACCAAAGGCGCTGCTCGTTGCCTCTGTGTTTGTGGCAACATCTGTGTCCTGATAAAAATACAATTTTTTTTAACATTTCCAAAACAAATTACACAGCAAAGAAGCTGCTTTACAACAAATTATGAGATAAGGCTAAATCTCTCTCTGCTCTCTCCCCAGCCTTTAAAAGCCTGAAGGGAGATGAAAGGCGAGCCAGAGCATGCCAGTGGGAGCAGGCAAATGACTTCAAGATCACCAGTGACACACACAGAAAATTCCCTTTACTGGCACTGTCTGACCAGAGAGGGGGGAAAAATCAATTAAAAAAGAAGATCAATCCCTTGTGGTGAGACTAAAAGACACCCAGCTTCATCAGCCATCTTCACTTTGAGCTTTACACAAAGCTTCACTTTGTTTGAAACTTGGAGCCTTGGAGCAAGGGATGAGCACGAGGCTTGCTCTGTCACAAGGTAGAGCACAGAAGGATGTTGTTGTTGGGGAATTATATCCCCCAATTAGGACATTTTACTCCATGCCTTCTTTTCCATGCCTGTGAACTGAGGAATAACACAGGAATTTCTATTCAATATTCAGAGTTTCAATTCTTGATGAGCAAGGCTCATTTCTGCAGCGCAGCTTCTCTCTGAGTTCTGTTTCAGTTTGACACAGAGGCTGCAGAGAGGACAGTTTGCAATAATTCTGCAATGAGTAATGAACCCACAGGGCTTCCATCTGCAGCATGTGAGCCATGGAACTTCCCAGAGGAGGAAAAGGCCTTTCCCTGCAGCTCAGCCTGGCTGGACTCTATCAGCAGCTACTCCCAACCCACGTGCTCCAGCATCTCCCTCTTGCATGGAACCAATCCATGCTGAAATTGCACTTATCACCCTCAGCTTTTACTCCCGACTTCAATTGTCATCTTTAAAACAAAGTTATTTCTTTCCTTGCAGTTTTCCACATTCCCTGACTGGTTCTGAGCAGCTCCAACTCCATATGACATTAATAACATTGCCCCTGTGAGGACCTGCTGCTCCATTCCCCTTGGGGCTGAACTGCAGACAAGTTTGTGACAGGCAGAGCCAAAAAAAAAAAAAAAAAAAGCTTATTTCATCACATAAGAGACTGATTTTTACTTTAATTCCAGACCAATCCCTTCCAAAAATAAAAGGCAAGTAAATGGTCAGTTCAGCTTCTCTGCTGCCTTTCCCAAGGTCATGACCAAGGGCTGGCAGGCTCACAGCCAGGCTGTGAAAGGGATGAATTTCCCCTTCCTGATCTCTTAAAAAGTGTAACATCTTGGCTCACTCTCATGCCTCTTTAATCTCTTTGCTGTATTCATACATTCTCCTCACCAACTAGAATGCAATTGCTGTTCCACAGTCTTTTTTTTTCAAAAAACATTCCTTGTTCATTTTATTATTTAACATCATCTGATCCTGCACTCTGGAAGCAGAGCGCTTTTGGAGTGCCCATAAATCACATCACAAACGAGACTGAAATAACTTTATTTATTATTATTGTTCCTGTTATGTTTTACAGCCTATTATTGGAAGCAGCTTATCCTGCCACGTATAAAGTCTAGATGAATTAACAAACAAACAAAAAACCCCAAAAGCAAACAACAGAAGACCCAGGTACCACCTGTAGCTCATACTACTGGAAGTAAGGGCTGAGGAAGTTGCAAGGAGGGAGCTCTTGCTGGAATTTCTACACTGTCACCTTCACTGGAGCATTTTCTGCTTTGTGCTGACCAAGGAAATGCAAATCATCTTCTCCCACAGTATTCCACCAACTAAAGTGTGCAGGTCTGCATGGTTCAGAACCACTATGGCAGAAACCAGAAGTGAAAAAGGTTTTCTGGCGCTCTCTCTACATCTTCTGAAAAGTGAACTCTATTAAGACAGTGGTTTCCTTCCAGTTTAAGGCAACAAAAGTCAAACTGGGAGTCTACAATACCAAATTAAAGGACTAAAATAAAGTATTATGGGTAACAAAGAATTGGGGGGAAAAAAATCCTCACACCAAGAAAGCACTTGGTATCTTTGGCTCATTAGATCACAAACTGAAGACTCATGGAAAGGGATGGAAAAGGCTTACTCAACACTCAATTCTCTTGCAGTTTTTGTGGTTTACAAGTGACATTTCTCTGCTTCTCTGTGTTTGTGCTCAGGACAGAGCCCTGCCAACAATGAAGTGGTTTAAATGACTATGCAGAGTTTCACTGGAAACAATAAAATTCCAATGGCAATCCACACCGGGCCTCCAGAATATCTGTGCTTTATCTTAGCTCTGTCCTGGAGGCTCTTAGCAGATGCCTGGATCTGGATCCCCTCACAGGCATCCAGTGGGATACAGCACAGTATAACCAGCAAATCAGCCTCAGAAGTTCCTGTCCCCTTGGGTAAGGACCGCTGTCCATGTCCAAAGCATCTCCAGAAGAGCATCCAGTGCAACGCCACCCTCGGGGCCATGGCTGCACTGGAAGCTCGCCCTGATGGATCCCAGGGGGCTGACTGAAGAGAAGGAGCAGGGACACTCTGTGGTCCTTCCCCACAGGGACACACACCAGCAGCTCAGTCCCCAAGGTAAGAGCCCGTGGAAGGCAACCTTCATGTTTAATTCCTGTGAGAAACCACCCTTCCCTGCTGCATGGGAATGACTGAGGGTAAAGCTGTTGCACTTGGAGATGAGAGCAGCCAGGCTTTAGTCACTATTGTCACATCAGCACCTGCCTGGTGGCTTTTGAAGCTGGCACTGTGTAGAGAAGGCTCAGGACGGCGCAGAACCTCCAGGAGGCTTGTATTAACAACTACATTTGGGTTAGTAGCTGAGGAAAAGTGGGAACAGCACAGGGATAGGGTGTAATTGGATCCTGGCTTGGGGAGGAAAGACAAGGCTGTGCTCTGTGTGTAAACACACATGGAGGAAAAGCAAAAGGAAAGCCAAAAAAACCTTGTCAGAGCTGACCACACTTGATTTCCACAGCTGAGGTTTCCAGCCACCGTTTTTTATTACAAAAGAAACAAAATAAATACAAGCAGAGCAGAGGATTGCTGCGAGCATGGTGGGTGTGGGAGCAGGACATGTATGACATAAGTTGGTGGCACAGCAGGGCTGTGAATCATATGGTAATCAGAGAAGTTCCTGCCCAAACAATGCACACAGTGTTGGGCTACAGGTTGTGTAGGCAGCAGCCCTGAGCTCATGGACTGAGAGCTGGAAAAGCCCCCAAAAGAGTCTGAACAGCAAAAAAAAGTGAGAGAACCTGGGCTCTGGAATGGTCACACTTTATATGTCTCCCCGAACACAAGAACCTCAAATCTACTGAGAAAACTCTGGCTCCTACTTCACCCCACCATCCTTCTCTGTTGAAGACTTGCCTCAGAACTTTGTAATAGTGAGTTAAATAAAGATTTACTCAGATGCTTTTGAGCACCACCAAGCTGTTATTTACTACGTTAAACTGCTGAACATCCTGACTACAATTACCGACCCATTAGTAAAACAGTTTTCTGACTATTTTTCAGCAAGATAGAAAAGGCAGCAAGAACTCCTGAGTCAAGCAGGAGGTGCTGAGCCAACCTGGAATCTGGAAAACCAGTACTCAGGAGAAAGACAAAGGCCTGAAAGTCACCTAAAAATAACAATTCAGAGAAGAGAAATGTAGTAACGCAACAAAATGCAAAGAATACGCAAGCTTACCCAGCAAATGCCAGAGCAGGAGACCAAAATAAATCACAGCTGAAGCAAATCTAGTGAAAACCACAGGCATAATAAAAACCAGACAGTAAAACACAACGGAGATGGATCGCTAGCTCCGAGTTTGCTCTGGTAATGTTTCCAGTAAGGCCCAGAAAATTAATCTCATGGTGGAAACGATAAGAACTTCTGAGTTACAGGGCCCTTCTGAGTTACAAGGCTGTACAGATGCATGAAACTGAGAAGGAAAGAGTATAGTCTACAATTTCTACAAAGCTGTGTAGTTGCAGTTTCTCTGGAATAACATCTGTGTGCACTGAGGGAAGGTAGGAAGGAAATATGCTCCTTAAAAACACGCTCCACTTCTTCCAAGCAAAACCAGGTACACACTCCAGCTCTGTTAGCCCCACTATAAGGCCAGTGTGATCACAGCCCCCTGGGGCTCCAGGTTCTCTTATTTTACATTCAACAGTCATGGGAGACCTACAGGAAAAGGCGGGTCCAGAAGGCTACAAAAGCAAACAAATCCCAAATTATGCTCTTCACAGCAGCCCTGCCTTTTTCTAGGAGAGGTTGTGGGACAAACTGGAATTGGATCCACTGCACTGACCACACTTTGTCAGGACAAATACTGCCCTGGTTGAGGATACTCATCTGCCAGGGCTCTAAGGGAACAGGCAGGATCAATTTCTGCTGAGAGCAGTCAATTCTGCTGAACTGAAAAACCCTAATTCCGTAATTCTCTGTACATGCAGCCCCCTTCTCCTCTCCTCAGGCCATCTCCATCCACCTTTTTTTACTTATTTCTTCTCCCATGGTTGTCACAGCTGTTTAGCAGGGTTCATCTAAGACAGAAAGCTCTTTCAGACAGAAAATTCAGTGTCCTGCACTGTGAGTCTTTATATATAGAAACAGTGCCCAGAGGTGAGCTTTGGATTTGGGAGAAGGCTTATGATGGGCTAGTTCTGCTTTGAGTGCATAATAGCTCATCATAAAAAGAGAATCACAGAATCATTAGGGTTGCAAAAGACCTCCAAGATCATTAAGATGAAATACCCCTGTGCCCACTGAACCATTCATGAAGCGCCACATCTACTCCTTCACATTCCTTCTCCACTGCAACAATGGAGCACACTGACTAGTAAACATTCTGCCTAAACTATCCCAAATGGAAGCATGGACATATTTAAGTAGCCCTATTAATTGCCAGACAGTCAATGCTGAGGAGACTCCCATGTGTGTAACAAGGGCACCAGAGATTTCCCCTTTGGATGCTGTGACGCCAGGGACTTGCACAACTTATGGCCAACAATCAGTGTGAGCAAGAGGAGCCTGAGACTCAGACACTGCTCTGGCAGATGAAAGGCTTTGCAGAAAAGCCCAGGCAAGAGCTGAGCTATGCAGGCCACGCCAGTATCTGCAGACATGGTTATTAAAGCTCCAGCAGCCTCCAGATCTCTTACCTTAAAGCAACAACACTGAGAATGTGCCAGGCAATTTGGGAATTGTCACTGGCCAGACAAAACCAGGGTGAGTTAAGGTTGAAAGTGCAACCTTTCCTCTCAACACCAGGAGAATCCCTCACCTCCCGGTTCAGCAACAGGATCCTTCATCCGCTGGGCATTCAGCCAGTGCTGTGCTCCTGGGGCAGGTACTGCCAGGATAATACATCAGGCTTGCTTTTGGTGGCCTGTGTTCATTTCTGCCTCACTTACACATTGAAACTTGGGAAAACCTTGGTGAAACCAAGTGAATTTCCCAGTAAACCATCTGCTCATGCTGCAGAGACTGAGAGTCTGGGTTGGATTCGTGGGAGGAAATGGCGAGAGGCTTGCAAAGCCAGCCTTGCATAACCTCGCTGACATCAAAGGCCTGCCAGGGGTTTAAATCAGATCAAAATTTGACTGTGCAGTATTTGCACTAGAAACAATCAAAACTCAGATATCCTCAGAAGCAATTTTTGATTCGTGCTTACATTTTAACCAACAACTTTTCTCTGCAATTTCAATTTCTTTATTTTTTCTAAAGCAGACCAATTTAAGATAAGATTATTCATATTTAGTAGATCACTTTATAGGTCTTCTAAAGCAATTGCTTAAAATGCCTGAGCCCATGCAGGGAAGACCAGAATATTAAACATCTGACATGTTCAGTGAAGCATTTCTATAGAGAATTAAGAATAGATAAGAAGGGTATGAGGAAAGAGGATAAAGTGCAATCAGCAGGAGGGAGGAAAACCCAGCCTACTACTTGCTGGGTTTTTTGAGAGTCAAATAACTGGCCTGAATGAAACCACAAATACCTGTTCACTGTGTTACGTTTTGCATCCTAAATAATACATACGCCTCTCCTGTACATTGAAAATAAAACTCACTGGAGCTGTCATGGTTACTGAGCAGATGGAGAGTGTCAGGATTAAGTGACATCCTTAGGTTGCACTCGGAAAACGTGCAGAGGTGTAGCTTGTGAAGGAAACAGTTTTGTATTTTAGCTGCTGTCCCAATTCAAGAAGAGCACGGAGTGCATCTAGAGGATGTTTCAGCATCTGCAGAGGGAGAGAGCCAACCTAACCCAAGCATCACAACAGCTCCCAACCTCTGGATTCACAGGACAGGCGGCATAAGGTACGTAGTGAAAAGAAATTCACAGCATGTGTGTGTAAAGGTAAAGACATATTATTACAAAATAGAAATATACGTACTTTAGTGGAGCTGAAGTGACTGATACCCACAGGATTAAAAGTATAGTTTACTTGGGGTCACTTTCTGCACTGACAGAAGTTCAAAAATGCCTTTGTTCTTAGTCAACTGGCTAAGACAAATTTATTCAGATAGAACAGATACGAACAGCAACAAGGATTAATTACAACATAATTAATTAATGGTAACGTCTGGATTAAATGATACACCAGTGGAAAGATTAAAAAAACCCCTGAAGTGTGATACAGATCCTTGGTAACCAGATCCATTATTACCATTAGCACCCAGAGGCAGCATTGCTGTTTCTCTCTGCCATATAAAGTTATAATCAATTATGCAGCACAGCCGTCGACACCTGAGATTCAATTCTCAATTCTGCTCTTCCAGGACAAGACTCCATGAGAGGAGAGAACTTTGGAGACACCTGATACTGCCTCAGCATCTGCTACCTTGGCACAGCGTGTGCTGGAACACAGTGCTCCCCTCCTCTGACACAGCACAGACACAGGAAAAACGGAGGGAGAAGGGTGCATTTAATTTTTAAAAAATGCAGCACTTCAGAGTTGATCACCTGTGTTTTATGGGTAGAACCAGAAAGGCACCAGGAGCTCACAGACTCGTGGCAAACTCTTTGACTGTGCCCTACTTTTAGCACGAGCTTCCTTTTTGGATTGCAAAGTTCCTGGAGTTTGTCAGACAAACGTGAGCAGGTTGTGCTGCACATCACTGACATGAGGCACTCTCTGCAGTGGGAGATGCAGCCTTCACCTCAGACAGTCCCCAAAAGGAGGAATAATAAAAGGGTTGCAAGATTAAACCAGCCCAAACTGATAATGAACTGCAGGTTTGTTTTGAACTGAGTTCACTTTTAAATGGTGTCCCCTCAACCAAGTACTCAGGGGATGGGTTTGGAATCAGGGATGGTTTGAATTGCTGCGTTCTGGATTTCATTATTCCCCTCTGGGCAAGGGGATGCATTGCAGAGCCTGAGCCTTCATTTGGAGAAATCCTGCTATAGCTGGAAAAGCAGGAATCAAACCAACCAGGATGGGATACATATTCTGAGTCAGCATTCAAATTCCTGTTCCACTGCAGCATTTACTGAGTCTGGAAAGGACAAGAGGAAATAAAGAGACAAGAGGCTTTCCTTACACTGCCAGCAGCACACAACCATGTGTGTGCTACAGGAAACAGTCTTGGGCTCCACTTTTCAAAAAGTTTCCTTTCTACATGAAGCAGCTCATTGTATAAAATCACAATTCTATTCCTGTTCATGGTGTATTCTGTGCCTCACCTTCCTACCAGCTGGTGGCTGCAATTGCTGCTATCTCATCTGCTAGGGAGAGGTGAGTGTTTTGCCTTTTGACAGGAGACGTGTTGCTGCAAGTCTGATATATTTAACATTCTTTCTACCTGGTTCATTTACTAACACACAATAATTAGCTTCCAGAAACAATTGGCAGGGCTCAAAGGACTCCTCCACTGAGATTTGTAACCCGAGTTTTGAGTCTGAGCAAACACAAAGGGAAGGGAAAAAAAAGAAGAAAGGCAGAGCGTGTGTTCAAGATGAGACTTGAAGCAAAAGCCTCAGCCCAGTGCTGAACCCCAGGTGATAATAGTGAAGGAATGCACAGAAGCAGAAGGTTAAATCTGCAGCACCAGTGGACTCAAATATGATTGCAATTATGGGGAAGATGTGCTTCTACTCCTCATAGCTCTCCTTTCTCTTGGCTCACACCCAGCAAGAGTCATAGAGGCTTTATGGGCAACTCATATTTGAGACCAAAAATTAATGGAGATACTGACCACACACATAGCATACATTAAAGTAATTTGATTTAAAGCACAACTATTAGTGCTTTTCTTTCTCCAGCTACCTGCCTAACCAAGAAACACTCAGGAGACAGCAATTAGAAAACAACTTGTTGATCCTTAAGGACTAAAAATAAATAGAACCATGTCATAGAATCATAGAATTCTAGAATAGTTTGGCTTGGAAGGAACCTTAAATATCACCATAGTTCCATCCCCTGCCTGGGTAGAGACACCCTCCACCACACCAGGCTACTCAGAGACCAATCCAGCCTGGTCCTGAACACTTCCAGGTGTAGGGATATGTGTAATTTAAAATAGAAGGGGGGAACTATCTATTTTGGGAGGGGTGAACACAGAAAGAAGATTCATGAGGTGGTGAGACAACCCCCAGGTCATGATTTGTACAGTAAAAGGCCAAACTAAAACAAGAACTCAGGCTCAAAGGGATCACCACTGGGGCAGGTTCAAAGGAGCGATTTCCAAAAGTTCAGGCAAGGACAGATCCTGCTCAGGTAGAGCTGTTAGTGGAGCTTGACTTGGACGACAAAAGCTAAGATGATTCCAAGGTTCAAAGAACAGATTAAGAAGCAAGAGATCTTGGTGTTCCCCCACCTCAGACATGGTTTCATCTCCACTCCATCACAACTTGCTGAATTGTCAAAACTCCTTCCACACAGCACCTCACACTGAAAACAGCAAATGGCCCTTGAGAAGCAAGAAATTCAGGATCTGGCTTTGTCTTTGTCTGGCACTTCATGTTTTCATTTGTGAAGTAGAGGCAATAAACATCTCTGTTACTTCAAAGCACTGCAGTGCTTTGAGCTCCTCCTCACAGAGAAAACAGTAGGTACAGTTATGATCTGCTATGTGATCATTTCAGAAACAGCACAAGCTTTGCTCTCCCAGATTTACAGCTCCTTTACAGACCATTCATTTTATTTTGTGTTACAACTGAAGGAGCTGCTGACTAACTTTGCTGAATATAGAAATGCTACTGTACTCCTTGGAGTATTCCTTCCTGCATCACTTTCCCCACCCCCAGACATATGTTAGTAGTTAGAATCAGCTTGCTGAAGCTCCAAATTTGACAGAGGAGGGGGGAAAATGGGAATAGGATATGTCTGTTCAGAACAAAACAGGATACCTAAAAAGACTGCCCTTGTCTCTCTAGCTACATACATACACACACACACTTTTCCCTCTATATGAGATTTTTAGTTAAGGCCAAGGAACTTCTAATCAGCTGAAGCAATAAATATTTCAAATGGCCCTCACTATGTATACCTGTCCTGAATAAAAATAATGACTGAACAACGCAAGAAGTCAGATTTTGGTAATGCACACACACTGTGCATTCACATGGATCACAAGGAGTTATCCCTTAGAATATCCCAAGCTGGAAGGGACCCACAAGGATCATCCAAGTCCAGGTCCTGGTGAAAACCTCAGCACAGTAACTATTGTAGTTTATACTGTGTCTGATTGATGCAGTGGCATCATCGCTGGAAGGCTGAGCCCTGTATCTGAAGCAGAGCAGTATTTCCCAGCAGAATTTCTGAGGAATAACACACAGAAGTAGTAAATGGAAAGGGACAATGCTAGCAGTGGGTTTGCCAGTGTCCAAAGGACAACAGAAAACGTTTTCGTGCTTCTTACTTCTCTCCTGTCAGAGAGATGAAGAGGGCAGAAGGTAAGGGAGCAAGTAAAGAGCCACTGACCACCCCAAGCCAAGGCCAGGGATGGAGAGAGCTGAGGAGGCAAAGGAGAAGAAAGTGTGGCTGGTGGTGGACATGCCACCCAGGCAGAGAATTCCATCTAGGAAGAGCTCATTCCAGCTGTCATCTCTGTGCCAGAGGAAAACACCCCAGCGCCCCCAAACCAGCCCTGTGTGTCCGTACCCATCCCCTGGGAGCCGTGAGCCGATGGGAAGCGATGCCGCAGCGGTGCCCACGGTGAGAACCGCTCCTATCCCAGCCCTGCCCCAGCAGCAGAACCCCCAGCAGGGCTGGCACCCTGCCCACAGAGCACTTACTCAGCCAATTCAATTCGCGTTATCGTGGAGTCACAGCACAGAACCCACGGGACAGCCCAGCTGCCCCTCCTTATCGCGGCCTTTCTCCTTGGAGCAGTGTCAGTGACGGCGTGCAGGGCGGCACAGAGAGGATAAGGGAAGCTGGGACAGCCTGGATAAGTCAGGCATTCTGCTCCCACTTCCAGAATTGGGCCTGGGAATAGAATTGTCACCTTGGCTTTAATTTGCTTTCCCCATGGGAAGCAGCGAGGCTGAGGTGAAGGGTTGAACAAACCCAAAACTACTACAGGCTTTTCAAATTTTCAATTTTCGGTTTTTAAGTAACCAGAATTACATCAGTACTCTGGAAGCTTTGTCGTGGCACGTGTATTTTTATTTTGAAAGAATAGAGCAAATACATTCAGCTCCAGCTCACGAGTTCTCCCACATTTAGTGAAGTGCTTGGCAGCACTTAAAATTATAAAAATGCTGCTGTACGTGTTCCTGTGTCGGAGTTACCCAGCACAGGAACAGCAGGGAATTCTTGGAGTTTCAGCAACACTAAATCTTTCTGTTTTCATTCCACCAGGACTGCTCCTAAAAACCCAGCCATCAACAAGTTAATGCCCCAAAACAGAAGTATCCTAAGAAAATAACCTGAAAAGGTTGAAATCCCACACCCACATCTCCCTGGATTTTAGATCCTCCATCTGAGGTGCCCTGAAGTTTCATGTTGTAAATACAATGTCCGGCTAACCACAAATCATGACCACAATGTTAAGAGCTGCTCTGCCATGGCTGAGGCTTGGTCTGGCAGAAAGCTGTAGATAAGCCATGAAATGCTGACATGGGAAAGGGAATGGGACTGAAATTCCATTCCTGGACTATTACAGGTTGGGAACAAAACCCTGGAAGGTTCATCAGCACAGGGAATGGAGCTTGGCAGATCTCATGTGCTTATCACAGATTAAAAAAAAAAAAGAATTGTGTTAACCCTTCAGACTTTTTCCCCCAGAAATTTAAATGCTCCTAGTTAAACAACTCACTTTGGTATTTCCCATGCAATATGATTACAACTTCATAGCTGTCATTTCTCACATGTGGTTTCCAATGTGCTGTTTTGTTTACAAAGGACAATTTGATCCAGCTTTCAGATCAAACCCAGTGTGTGGCAAGTTAAAAGCCGTGACTGTTTAGGTTGACTTCTTCCTTGCTCTACAGAACAGAGCTCAGGATTTGCCTGGTCTAAATAAAGTGCCCAGAATGGTCTGATTTTAGGACTGCAGCTTATTTAGCTGGCAGGAATACTGATTTTTTGCTGATACTGTTTTCTAGAAAAAAGGCTCAGCTGACTGCTGAGCGCTGCAGAGATGCTCATGATAACTGTAAACAAGTTAATCACTGGGAGTGCAGTAATTGCAACAGCACAGCACTAAATATGGGTTAATATACCCTGCTAGGGCTCCAGGATAAATCTGCCTGCAAGGAACTCCAGGGCACCCCAGCTGTCCTTTCTCAAATATTCAGGTCAACTCTATCTGCTGCAGCATAGGAACACCTGGAATCTAAGAGAAACAAAAATATTTAAGAAAGGGAAAAGATGTTCAGAATTAATTGGGAAGTTAGGTGAAGTAGAAAACCTCCAGGAAAATTAGTTTTTCTCTGTAGTTTCTGAAGCTTTTAATAGCTTTTCCTATAATTACAGATCAGAAGGACCCTGGAAGCCTGGGACAGCATTTTTGGGTTTGTGAACTATAGCCCATACATGGAGAATGAGTTAAAGAGCTGTATTCCACTCTTGGGTACTCCAGGGTAGAGAGGAATATCCAGGGCTGTGACCCTTCAGGACTCACTTCTGAGTCAGTCTAGATCCAGATTACTCTACAGATTTTATGACAGAAAGGGAAAGCTTGCTTGTGAGCTCCTACAGCATCTCTCTGATTTGAGCTCTGGGGCATTACTGATGTATCAATTGTCTCTCTAATTACAGTAATTGGAACAGACAAAACTCACTGGGTTTCATCTTCATCTCAGCTCAGGATTTCTCTTCTATTGAGAAGACTTTTATGTTTCCAACAGTGGGGCTTTCACTGTTGGAAACATAAAAGTCTTGCTTTCCCGCAAGTCTGCTTGACAGAGCAAGACATCCACTGTCAGGAAATCCTTTGGTATTCAACTTGAAGTTCCTTTTGCATCCTCTTTCCTCTGCCAATTACCTCTCCAGAGTGCACTAAGCAAATCCTTCACCATTTACATCTTTCAAATAATATGGCATAATTAACTTCAGGGGAACAGCTTTCACCAAACTACCTGTACTTATCTCTTTTAATCTTGTGCTATTAATTTAACCCCTCCAGCCAGTCCCTGAGTTGTTTGGGTTGCTCCCCTGTGAGCTCCTGCCAATTTGTGAGCTTTTTTCTGGTGACTCAATTGCATAAAGCTCACAGCAATGTGGTAGGTGTGGTCTGTGCTGAGCCACAGGCAGAGATCTCCACGGTTAAAGTCCATTCTGAACCATGAAGGACGACAGCACATTAAAATATTTTGGAAGTGGAAGTTAATTCCCACATGTCTCTCTGAGAAGGGAAGTGTCTGGCCTGTTCTACACATTAGAAACAACAAAACATTTTACCTCTGGCCACAAAGGGAGAGTCAGTGTGAAAACACTGCCTGAAATTCAGCATTTCACCATTAGTCTTTGACTATAGACCATTTTCATTGGTCCATAAAAGAAACTGAAGGAGCTCCAGAGAAGAAAGTTTCAGAAAGACATGAATTTAGCCCCAGTTGTCCTGTAATTCTGCTCCTGGCTCTCTGGTCATGCATTATTGTATTGGCTCTGCTGCCGAGTACCATTGTGCTTCCCAGGGCCCTGTTTTGATACTTGACTTGCCTCCCTCATTCTCATCCATCTGAAACTGGAGTCTGAACCTCCAGCCCTCTGGAGCCCGATCCCCTTCAGCTTTGAAGCCAAATGTCAAAATACTCAACATCAAAGCACAAAGCCTGAGAACGCACCACACCTCCGAAAAGCCACAAGTGCCTCTCCAAAACTACAAGTCAAAGATGTAGATTTGTAAAGAGGACTGAACATAAAGCAGTTCAGCGCAGGATCCCTCTATTTGTGGGGGAAAAGCCCCGTAACATTATGAAGTGTTGGCACCATTCAACTCGTGCTTCATACGTTTCAGCAGTGCTGAGCTGTTGTTGGTCTTGACAGACTGAGCAATGCCAAGTCCTCAGGGAGCGCTGCAAGGAAACTGCTGCATGCCTGGCTGGAGAAGGAGCAGCTGTAGACTGAGACCAGAGACTACAGAGAACATGTTTCAGCTTGATTTTTGTTTTTTAAAGCCATTTCTACACCTTCTACAAGCAGCTTGTTTCCCTTGTGCTTTCACTCACACTCTGAGAATGGCTCTTTTTTGTGCCTGGGTTTTTTTTGGGCCACAACTACTTCTGTAATCTGTCTTTTTTCCAAAAAGTTTGGCAGAACTTTCTAAAAACAGAACAAATATCACAGATATTTGATCTGTCTCACCATGTTAGTGGCAGCTGCAGATGACTCTGGTGTAGTATACCTTTGATCTGCTAAATAGATGTGCATATCTACATGCTTGATAACTAATTCTATTCAAATCCAGTATCTGGATAACCTGAAGCAGTCCATAAGGCATGTGCGCACTTCACATCCCCTGCCTGTACAAATTTGGGAGCTCACACAAGATTTAAGCCTTCCAAAGCCAGCACTTCTCCAGTGACACTCCCTTCCAAAACTCCTTCAAGGTGGAGAGACACCAAAGTGTGGGACTCACACAGTGCTGACTCTGTTCTCTGAACGGTTTTGCACTGACTGTGGAAAAAGTCTGGACCTTCCTCCAGCACTACTCATGGAAAACTGTAAGAAAAGAAAATAAAGGGGAGAAGGTGCTTGAGAGATCCTACAAGAAAATATCTCCCAGAAAGGCAGACTCTCCTGATGACATAGCATTTCCAACCCAGGCAAAAACAAGACACTTGTACAGACATGTAAATTAGAGCATAAGTGATAAATATTTTCAATTCTGCTTCCTCCCAGGTATTCACTAGGCCTGTACCCAAACAGAGAAGAACTTTTGAGGGGAGATTTCATTTCTCCTGGAACCTAACCTTTCCCTGGGGTCTCTGCTTCACAAACTCAAATACAATACCTCTATTCATTAACCTCTCTAACTTGCTTTCCTTGAGGGGTCCATTCCCTGCTCTGCCCTTTCCTCCAATTCCCCCTCCTCTTCCCTGCACTGTCATTCCATGAGCCATGTTCCTTCCATTCTGTGATCCCGGCAGCACAGATTTGATGTGCTTGGCGTAGAGAGCCGATGTCTGTTTAGATTAAAACCATGTTGTAATTTCCAGGGAAAACATACAAAGCCACGGCTGAGCGTGACGGGAGAAAGCCATTCCCAGTTTTGGAAGCTGCAGGATGTCCCTCCTGGGAGCAGCTCAGCCTCGTGTTTATTACTTTAACCAAAAAGAGGGGAAATGGCTGAGGTTTTGCTGGGCTCCACACTTAGAGAGGCCAGGGCTCATCCCCCCCAGCTATGCCGAGGTGAGCATTTTACACACGCTCTCATTCCTACTTAATGGCTCTTCCATCTTTTCAAATAACCCTCTCCACTCAGGCAAGCATATGATTTATGGGAGCCCAGCAAAAGGAATAGATTACAGGGCCAATGAATGAATCAAACAAACCCAAGAGGGGAGATCATATCATCAGCTGCGTGGGACTCACTTTTTGAAATGGCATTTCTACTACTTGGGTCTTTGTGCATGGTTACACTGAGGTTTCAAAGAGCCAGGATCCAGACAGACACTGAATTGTTTAAAAAAACTCCAAAACTGTGCAATTTTTCAGTGTGGATCTGCCCCCACTGACATCTTTCATCAGTGTTGTCTCCATCCAAATTAGTTGCCACTGATGCAGAAACTTCTGTGACAGCCTCTACAAAACTTGGGACAGAACAACTTCGGGAGCATTTCCCTCTCAAATACACCTATGGCATCAGGCAATCCTAACAGGACACTTCTCTTGGAAAATATCCAGGGCTGTGAAGTTCTATTTGCTCAAACTTCTCCCTTTTAGTCATAATATCAGCCTGAACCTCTAAGCTGGTTTGTACCCTAAGCACAGTCTGGAGAGGTTGGGATACCTGGAGACTCCAGCAAGAACAGCAGACTTTGCCCCACATTTGCATTCCAGCAACTTTCCGTGATAAAAGCTTTGCCTCTCCACCAGCCCAAAGAAGTTCTTTCAATATCATGGCCTAATAGGTTTGTGTCTCAGCAGTAACAAAAATCTCAGCACAAGCACTTTCTCATCCTACTCTTTATTTTCCCAGTAAATCTTTGTGGTTTTTTCCTACAGATTATGATCAAGCAAATCATAATTTACACACACACAGAGCTAGTGGTTGCTTTGGATTTGCAAAATCTTATCCTGCATGTTTTGCTTTTATGTGATCAAAATCATAGGTGGACTTGATTCACGTCTAACTTTATTTAAAAATTAAAGACAGTTTTGCCAGAGAGTGGAACTGAGGGTGGTGGTTTAAATATAGTTTAATTTATTCTTATTTTTGAACACTGAATGCATATGGGAGAGAATGGAAATAAGTCTAATTCTATCAATTTACTTATTGAGCTATGCATACAACTTCAGGCCTACTATCAAATTGTTCTTATAACATGAAAAACTGGTTTGTTTTGATTGAAAGTTTCTTCAGCTTTCACATTAAATGCAGGCAAATTAAAAATTTTAATTCATATTGACATTAAAATCTTAGCCTTTTAAGTCTAAAATGTAAATGTTTTAAACTTTCCAAATTTTAATCCTACTTATTAGGCCAATGCTCTGAATTTGATGAATACCCATTTTGAGCTAAAATTAAATTGCACTTTTGGGAATGAACTATTTGATTAATAATTCCTAGTGTTGCCTCAGTATTTATTTCTTCCCTCCTGCCAAAGGAGGGTCACCAGAGGGAATGAAGAGCTTTAGCTGAGAATTAGTTTAAGATAATTATTCTACATCTTTCAGGCTCTTTCTACATACAGGAGAACAAATATTGTGGAAACAGAAGTTGTTTTGTATGTATAATCTGAGAATATATTTTGCAGAATGAGTGAGTGGGATATTATTTGGATAATGCCTACAGAGCTAAATTCATTAAATAGGATTTTTTATTAGTACTAAGAGAAATACTCTCTTTCAGCAATGCCTTGTGTTCATCATACCTAAATATTTCCCAAGACTCATCTTTTCGCTGCCCAAACACTGAAGTTTTTACTTTACCCAGTCTTGTGAGATTCAGCATTTCGCTATCAATCAGATTTACTGCTAGCTGCCAGCACTGAGATGACAAAACCTGCTTCTATTCCTGACTAATATAATTGATTGGACCCTGCTCTGCACTTTATGCCATGTGGAAAAATAAGTGGCAAAGAGTATTTTTCCCCTTTCTTTCTCCACAAAGCCTGACATTTCATTTCATCCGAGCCTTTTATTGGTTCTCACATCTGGATTATATAAATTTAAAGCACAGTTTTCAATATCTCAGATGCTTAAGGTTACCATATTTGACAAATCCTATTCGCCAGGCTGTCAAATTAAATTAACATGGGCAATGGAGGGGGAACAAAAGAATAAAGAGGCTGAGTTTGATTCCCTTGTGTTCTCAAAGTGAGACAAAATTAACCCCTCTGAAGGGGAAGCACCAGCCCTGACAGGCAAACCTGCCAGAGTGGTAACAGGCAATGTGACAGAAATACAGGAATTTTGTTGGCTGGCATCCCAAGGATCAAGTGGCCTTTTTTGTGCCATCAACTCACGTTTTCCAGCAAACACACCAGGTAGGATCCATCTCCAATTCAGTCACAAACTCATTAGTGGGCCATGAAGACTAATTGGTCCCATATACTTTTAGCATCCCAGGGGATGCTGTTCATAGCACTCCTTTAAAGATTCTTCCTCTGCAGCTGCACACACAGAATCTTTTTTATTTTGTGCTCCAGGGTGGGTTTTGGGGGGACACCAACTTCAGCAGCCAATTCCTGGGGGGGACACTCACCAACAGCCAAGAAAAATACACACAAAGCCCAGAAAATTAGTAAGGATAGAAGGAAAAGTCAGGGCACTGCTCTGCTTAATTCCTAACAGATGCTTAAATCTGGTGTAGTGCTGCTCAGACTTCCAGGTGAGACTAACTCAGAACAGCAATCCTGCATGGGACCTTTATCTCCTTACATCCACTAGGAAAAACCTTGGATCCTAGGCTGTGTCAAGATGGCACTTGAAGGTCTCTGCAGGGGGCAAGAGGGAGAATTCTTTCCTCAGAACTACCTGTGCTCACTGCAATTGCCTCTGCATGTCTGAGATGAACTCGGGTAGCCACACCCCAGAGCTGAAACCTGGAGGTCTCATCTTCACTCTGCTCTTCCCATTTTTGTCCCTGCTGGTTTCCTGCATCCCTCTCAGTTATGGATGGACAGACTCCACACACTCTTCTTCATTCACAGCTATTATGGCATTTCTTCCTACTATCTGCATGGAATTTTGGGGCAAACAACTGTTTAACTAATGCTTAAAGTCTATACAAAATAATTAACTTCAGTAACAACTTCCTATCTTAAATATCTTTGCCTTCACTTTACATACATTACACAGACCCCCTATTGAGCAGCCCCATTACACTGAGCAGGACTCACTTTTTAGGAAATTAAGAAAACCACATGGCTTTGTTATCATCATTCTTGCCACTGCCGTGCTGCAGGGCAATGATGATTGCTCTTTCCAGCTTCCAATTTGGAATGTGCTTTTGCTTATCTCAACTATCTGCTGACAGCAAACACCAATGTGATCATCTAAATGTACACATTGGTACATTTTTTTTTTAAACCACCACTTTATGGCAAAACCAACGAACTGACAGGCAGGTAAAAAAGGAGAGAAAACATATCAGCAGTGATGCTGTTCTGAGGCACAGTAAAGCAAGACACATCTGTCATGAGATAAGGGACCACAAGTGTAAATCTTTCTTGCATGTACATATATGCAAATATATATTTGACAGTGATCATGATGTCAGCGTGGTACCCAGGCTGTCTGGAAATCCTGAGGAGAACTGGCAGCTCTTCCCATGATCAAAACCACCTCTCAGCTGAGCTCACTTAACACTAGAGCCACTCCTTGGGGATATTTTTAGGTTTGTAATAGTGACATGAACTGATGAATCACACTTTCTGTCCTCTCAACTCATGCAGTTTCTGCTTCTACAAATTATCCCTCACACTCCCACTGCCCCCAGAGTTATGTACTACCCCCAGTCATCTGAAACCTCCAAACCAATACTCATTAAAGCAGTTTAGACACCTATTTTCTCCCTAAGAGGATGACAAGGTTCAGACAGCACATGACTGGGGCCTGTGGTTCAAAACTGAACCAGCCATGGGTGAAATCAGAGGCACAGCCTCATCACAGGGACATGGCAGCTCCCAGAAGTTGTTCCATAACAAACATTTACCAAGGGCTTTTTATGGGCAAAAGGCCACACTCCAAGGAAGAGACAAAAACTAAAAGAAAGCTTTATAATCAGATTCTGAGTATTTGCAGCTGTGAGAAGGTAAAAAGAAATTGGTGAAGAAAGATGCTTGAAGGAAGGGGAATAGAACCTGATCAAGTCTTGAGAATAGAAAGAGGATTTAGGGCACGTCACTGAGGTCAGTTCAGTGGAAGAGCGCTCAGCTTGCACAAATTAAGTGTGTTTGGAGTCATATCGGGGGAATCCACTGATGAAGGCTCTCAACAGTGGAAAAGTGAGGTTGAAATGGAGGAGGAAGAGAAGCACAGCTAAGTTTGGAGGAGGAGAACCTCAGAAACACAACAGGCACGATAGAAGCGTTAGGAGTGACTCCTGTGACAAAGAGGCTTTTGGACGGTGTTCCCTTTGTGCTTCCTTAGATTCCAAGCTCATCCTAGCACAGGCAACCTTTTGAGGCTGAGGTATCAGATGAGATTCTCCTTTCCCAATGGGAATCTAAAGTTACAAAGTGACTTCAAAAAGAGGCAAGACCCTGCTTATTTCCTTATCAGTGGTTTCTGAAGCAGCTCCTTATCTCTGCAGGAGGGAGTGGCCCTCTGAGCTCAGCAGCCCCTGCCCTGGCTGATACTTCAGATGCCACAGCTGAAGGACCTGGCTGTCGAGTTCTGCTCCACACCTGCCTCAGCAGCCTGCTTTGAACCTTTCCTAATCCGCTTCTGCGTCCAGATGCACTGCCCAAAACCCCACAGAGCCCCAGAGCCCGCCTGACAGAGCTGCAGTAAAGCAGCAGGGGAGTTGTTCAGCATTTATTTCTTGGAAGGATTAATTCTATGCAAGAATCAGAGCTTGAACAGAAACCCCTCAGCTGATCGATCAGTGTCCGCGATTGTGGAGGTTGTAAAACTCCAGTGAATGAGGCAGATCACTCAGGACAGACAGAAACACAAGTTCCTCCTGTGCTCTGCTAGGCTGGATAATGTTACACAAGGCTTCCTGGGAACATTAAACTCCAATATAATGGTCATTATCTGCCCAGATCTGCAGTTCTTTGGGGGGCATTACATTCACTTGGCACAGGAGAATCTCCATCTCCACTACACCCAGAGGAACATAAAATAAGAACAGTAGCACATGGCAACACTCATGCTTGGTTAGAAGATTTAAAAAATGAGATGGTTTAATGGACTATTTATTCTAGAAAAATTCTTTTTTCATTAAAATCAGCTTTATCATAGATCACTCACAGAGGAATTCAAAACAATTCGAAAGAGCAAAAGCATAGAAAGCAATATGAATAATCAGCAAGGGACTGACCAACAGAAGAGAATTAGAAAGTTTTGGAACTTCAGAATGACAACATCCTCAACTGCAGGTCCTGGAAATTATTACATTTAAATTTGGCGAATGATGGGGAAAAAAACCCCACAACATCCCAAACCAAGAGCAACCTGCACTCCTACCCCTGAGCATCAATACAGAGTAGGGCCACATGTCACCACAGCTACTCCTGCATGTTCTCTTCCACACAATTATTGGTTCTACTGTCACAGGATCAAAGGGAGAAGGCAAGATTCCTTCTTGGGTGGCTCCAATCCCAAATGCTGCACATATGGCAAAGTACAGCAAATAAAAACCTGATCCCATCACCCTCACTCTGGAATGAAAAGGGTTTTTTCCAAGATCTGCTTTTCGTGGTTTGCTCCAGTCTGAAGGGAAAACCAGAAAAATGCACATTCTGCAGAAAAAAGAAAAAAAAATTAAACCCTATTTGATAGGGATTGAACCAGGAGGAGGACGGTCAAAAATGCAGAGGAACAATAGAAAATATTCCAGCTTTTGAAATTATCCACATACCAGCTCTTTATCCTACAGTGCCCAGATATCATGGAAACTAAGTGCAACACTCTCAGGCATTCCCCATTTCTCCTGGACATTTATTATTTAGACATCATTTCTCTTTTATGGCTTCCCTGGAAGGTCGACAGATTTTCTCCCATCACCTCCAAGGCCCAGGTTGGTAATGAAACACCTACCCAACAAAATAATTGCTGCATTATAAGCTATAATGCTTCATTGGAATAGGGGGACATGGAATAGCTCTATCCTTCAGGAAGCAGGGCTTCCACTCACAACACGAAGAGCTTTCACATTTCTCTCTTTTTTTTTTCCTTCCTGTTCTGTAATATCATGAATTTCTAGCCAGAGGTTATGCTGAAAGAGATCAAAACAACTTTGCCACTTTCTATCCCTTTCACTGAGCAGATCTGCAAAGCAAAAATTAAAAAAATCTAGTAACTCTAAGGAAAAGACACATTAAGGAAAAATAATTGTATACAATAATAGTAATTTTCTGAATGTAAAACTCAGTACTAGTAAACAATATCTCCAACAGAGGGCCAATCAGAATTATCCATCTGAATTTCCTGCTCTCTTTCCCAGTGTCAGAGCACAGCCTCTGTTCTTGCTTCCAGTGTTGTGACACTAATTTCAATTTTCATTAAAAAGCCTGGAGTTTGGCCTTCAGATTTGCATTTGTTCCTTGTACATTAACAATGAACCATATTAACATGAAAAAGCAGCTTCAGAAAATGCACTTGTGAACCATGAGAGGCTGTTTATTATTGTTACCCCAATTCTGTACCTGAACAAAAGCAGGTAAAGCACAAGGATTTGCACCATGGCCATAAGATATTTTTGCATGCTTTATACAACACACTGGGATTGTACATTTTGCATTTCAGTGCTTGGCTCATATTTGATAGCACAATTTAGATTTTTTAAACAATTTTTACTACAACATATGTGCTCAAGCCAGTAAACTGAGTGCCTGGCAAAGGAAATTGTGAAGAGCTGGGAAGAGAGGATTTACTGGGAAAGTTGTTCCATGCAAACTCCTGTTTGTGGAACACCTCACCACCACGGGCACAGCTGCAGGACTGGATGGTCCTTGCAAAAAACAGGGAAATGTTTAAGAGAGACAGATGCAAGAACCAGCTACAAAGCAGAGTAACCTGATAAAGCTCTCTTGAGCAGCTACTGTAATAAAGAACCTTGATCTGCAGCACACAAAGCAAAGTGAGTTTCTGGAACAGTCCCCCTAAAAATGTGCAAACATGGGCTGAGTGTGGCTTCACTCCTCTCAATGGGAAGAGCTTCCAAGAGCAGCTGCATCAGGCTGGGTCTGCTCACAGGTCTGGGATAGATCTTACTTGGATATTACTCTCTTAAAAACAGAAAATTAATTTATTTATTCTACTTTCCCCCGCTGAGGGGTGGGAGAGTGATACAGAGAGCTTGATAACTTCTTACTAAATGCTTTTTGTAGCATTTATTCCCACCATAAACCTAGTCCAGAAAAAACATGATTTCCACTGATTTAGTCTGGTTCTGCAGTGCATCTCTCCCCAGGTTACCTGTAGGGACTACTTCCAGGAATAAAGGGTAACATTCTGCTCTATGAACACCTTGATTTCAAACAGAACTACTCCTGATGTATATCAGAGTGAATGGAAAGGGGATCAGAGCGAGATGGGATCTTGCATACAACTTCTAAGAGAAAAGGAAGCAGTGTGTCCATTCACTCCTTCATGTAGCACCAATCAGGAAGACAAGATTAGTCCACAGGAGATGAGAGGATAAAGCATTTGTTGTCATGCTGGAAATTGCAGTTTCCTGCTGGTTAAGTGTGTCACCAGCTCAAGGGGAAGCACTCACCCAGAACTCTGACCTGGGCTGCAGCTTCCTCCTGCTCCTGACTCAAAGCAAGGTGTTTCAAGACTTGTTCCACACCCTCTGATAAGGCTGCAGGGAAGTTTCATGTTTATCTCATCCTTCTCTAGGAAATACCCATGATGTAACAGCTGCTCAGGACTGCAGGTGATGCATTGGCAAGGGGTGAGTCAGTGGTAAAAAGGACAGGATATTTGCCTGTCAAATTCCACCCATTCCAGTGTTTCCACATGCAGAGCTATCATCACACAGGGCAGCTCACATCCAACAACAAAGAACCGAGATCTCACCTGGAGGTACCAAATGATGTCTTAAAAAAATCTAAATTATTCTGTAAACTTCAGCTAGGTGTTATCAGAATTTAATCACCGAGGTCACATCACGCCAGTGCTGTCAAAAAGTGAAATCCTGCCTTCTTTTTCCCTTAAGGAGCAGATTCATACCCTCAGCCTTGCAGAGTTTTGTGTCTTAAAATCCAGTCCAATAGAAAAATTGCTTTTATAGTTTGGAAAGCAGTTTTCCATTAAGTCAGCAAACTGATCCAGCTTGCCCACAGCCAGAGCTGCCAGAGCAAACACAAACAGAGGGAGCACACGGCTGGCCCAGGGAGAACAGGATCTTGTTTCACTGGCAGCCCAAACTGGGGCTGAACTCCATGTAACACAAACCTGCACCCTGAATTGTCTCTGACTGACTCACAGGACACGGAAGGATCTCTGGACAACTACAAAAGTTGCTGTGCATGAGGCTGATTCCTCTTCTCTTCCAGATGGGAACATGGAACAGATGTTAAGGATTTTGCTGCAACAGTTTTCATATGTTAGTGGTGACAGAGGTTGGCACAAAGCTCTGGATAAACAGAGGAACAACAGATCCAGAAAGCAATTGTGAGACTTTCCTGATGAAACCTTGTCCACATGCTATGGACTCAGGAAAAACAAGATTTATCAAACTACCATTTGTTATTATTATTATTATTAGGGCTATGCAAGGTCTTAGCAGTTTTCAGTGCGAAGCCAAGGCTCCAGAACAGTCAGGAGCTGCCACTCTATTGCAAATTTGGGGCTTTCTCCAATTCTCAAGCACAAACGTTAAATGAGCAGAAAAATATTCTTTAGAAGAACAACAAAAAAGGCAAAACATACATATTCTTGTTTTTCATAGGTAAGGACAATTTAAACACTGCAGGCTAAAAACAGAAAACAACCACAACTAAACAACCAAAACCTAACCAAAAGTAAGGTTTTTTTTTGTTTTGATCTGTATTTAAAAACAAACAAACAAACAAACAAACAACAGGCTCCTAACTTTTGAATAGCCGGGCCAGGATTTTAGAATAGTGAAGATGCTAAAAGAGCCAAGCCTTGATCCTGCAAATAATAAGAACTCTTTAGCATTCCAGGACTATCATCAATATCAAATCAATATGTAATGCATTTTCTGCTAGAAGGGTCCTTCTGATTTAGTTGAAAGGCTCCAGTAATTTATATTAAGTTTCTTTTATTAGTGTTCTTGTCTTCTGTGGTTAGTATCTTGAATATTTAAAGGATGCCAATTATAAGTATTAAAACTTTTATACCATAATCTATTCATGTCTTCTTTATTATTATTAATTTTGGTATTTTAATCTTATGCCAGCTCTGAGGAGAAAATCTGGAATTTAGGAATTCACATTGTAATTCTACTATTTCTGCCATGCAGGTCTTTACTGCATGTCCCAGAAACTCACCTGGTCAAACAGAACCTGCCCAGCTTGAGTTAGGGGGTAGTTTAAATTCAGGCTGGCCTCTTCAAAACTGAGCAAAAAGGTTAAGCTGATCAAGATGAAGTCCCCAAGCAACACCAACACCAGCACACGCTGAACCACGGGCACTTGGCAAGGGAGGAAAGAATCCCAAATGGCAGCAGATGCTTTTTGTTCAGATGTATAATTCTGCTGCAGAATATTAAAGTTCTTTTTCAAACTCGAGTTTCTAAAGATGAAAAGAACTGTTAAGATTAGAAACAACCCAGTCAATCTGACAAGAGAGTCAGATTTGGGGTCTAATTCTAGAGGACAACATCCTTTAGCACACAGGCACGTTTTACATGGGCTTTTTAAATGGCTTTCACATTTATTTTGCCTCTCCATCACTGACAACACAATACAAAACTGCCTGAACTTAAAATATGCATTTCATTTCCACTACAATGGATTTATCTTTCCAGCAGATGTTGTGTGGAATATCCAGTGATTGCAAGAGGTTTTGATCTAAAGTGATGACTAAAATGTGCACCAATAACCCCCTTTCTTCAGGAGATTGGTTTTTTGCAAATCTAGTTCCTATAATCTGTGAGACAGCCTTAAAATCCAGGCACCAAGATGAAGTGTCCACAGCACTATATTCTAAAAAAATACTGATTAAAGAATGTTGTTTCTGATCTCTAGGCCAAGACTTCTCAGCAGATCAGGTTTCCTTATTTTGAGGAATGGCTTCTTTGGAAACCTGGAGCATTATTCCTCCCGGAATGCAGGCAGTTGTTTGAAAAGCAGAAGCTGACCTGGATTATCAGTGTCAGGGCAAGAACTTCAGCTGCTTGATGTAATTTTTAGCAATCAGGCCAGGGAAAGTGCAGAGTGTTTGTGACAATAATTGCACAAGCACTCCCCTAAATTGTTGTCTCCTTGGCTTTGGAAATCTCTGCTGCAGGAGTGGAATGTTTGGAAGAATCATGGAGGTATGTGTGTAAGCAAAGCCCACAGTAATACGGTGTCCTATTAATACAATGCCTTACATCCACTGTTCCAAGAGCTTTGGTCAATCCTGTATGCAGGATTGTTATTTCACTCTCCATAATTTTTCTTCAAACCCCCCAACATATTTTCTTAACCAAGTGATGGTTATTTGACTTCTCTAACTCTCACTCTGGTCTCTACCATGACAGTGTCCAGGAAATGCAGTTTCTGTCCTTCATATATATATATATAGAGAGAGAGAGAGATAGATATATAAAAATTAAAAACAACTTAAAGACTTGAGCAGTTTGCCTCTTCTTGCTAATTTTGAGATTTTCTGAGAGCTTTTAATTGCTTTTGCTGGCAGTGATTTGATGCTTCTATGATAACTTATCTTTGTCCAATGTTTGTTTAACAAGCCTTCTCCAACAGACTGCACATGTGAACAAATAAATTTTTAAAAAATTGTGAAACAAATTACACTCTTGATTTGCAAGTTCAAACCTACTTAAAAAAAAAATCAGACTGAAATCAGCTATAAGCATAGAGAGCACAATTAAATTAACTCCCATCAAAAATTTTACATCTGGATTTCAATTAAGCTCAGAGTTAATTGTTAACTGCCTTAACTCCTGACCCATCAAAGAGTTAAAAAAATAAAAAGGAAAAAAAAAAGAGAGATCAGGCTTTGATGCCAGTCTGGAAGTTGCTGAGCTATTAATCAGTGGTTATCAGTTTGCCTTAGATGACTAAAACTCATTAATATAAACGAGAAGCCTGAAAGGATCACATTAGTGTGTTATCAGTTTCATCATTTACAACCCTGGAACAGCTAAAAGAGTTAAGCTATCACACACTGCACTGAAGGATAATTTGGCATCATTAATTTTGTTCTGCCATTTGCCAAACCTAATTGGGAATGATAGGGGCTTGGAAATCTGAATTCACAGCTTTCACCTACATCCCTTTATTTTTTTTCTCAGAGTCCTGGCATTTAATGAATGAAAAGCACCAAAACCATTCAAAGGTTTTAATAACTCAAATTTTGGTGAATAAATTTCACATTGCCTTTGATTTCAGAGATATATCCATCATAAAAGAACAGTGCTGTGGCAATTATTTCCAAATTTGTTCATTCTTAAAGGGGCTTTTACACTTTTGGCACACAGGAATGTGATGAAATGGAAACAGTTTCTTCTTTGCTAGTTAAAAATAAAAAAAAAAATTGTGTATATGACCAATAGTAAGTAAAAAGCACTCTCTCCTCAGCCTCATTCTCACTGCCTTTGAATAAAAGCTCAGTATTTCAATAGTTTGTGAATAAAAAAATAAAAACTAATGCATAAATGTTAAATATTACTCATCAGATACAACCTACCTGTTATTTCAGACTTGCAAACAGGTAGGTCAGGGAGAGCAATTCTTAACTAAATTCATGTGTGGAAAATGCCTGTTCCTGGTCACTATAATTCAGCTAAAGGTGTCATGAAAGCTAAAAGAAGGAAGGTGTTCCAATGGCAGAGGTGGATAAATGTGCTGGACCAGGATTATGGTTATTGACTTCCACTCCAGATCTATGCTCAGGATAAACTGAATTAGCTCCTCTGTAGCTGCACCCCTTGGATCCGAGAGGCTCCGCTAATTTCAAGGAACCATTCCCAATGAGACAAGAACAAATCATACCTGTGCTTTCTAAAGAGATGTCATTCACTGCACAGAAGGAAAGCATTCATCTTTCACATTTTGGCACTTGCCAGATAATCCCTTTAGCCTTTGGGTTGATGCACTTTATAGAAATTCAAAATAACCATCCACCAGACTTATTTCATAGCACAGCCTTTTATGACGCTCTTCAAAGAGCATTCTTATTCCAAAGAGATAAGGGAGTTCTTTTGTCACATTGACAGAGAGACTTTATTATCCTTTAATGGAAACTTCATCATCTGTGGCAGTTTTGAACCTTAAGGAGGTTGTGCTATTAAGACACAACAGACGTGCTACTTTTAACCATTAAAAGTTAACATTCAAGAAAAGCATTTTCCACTTTCCTTGAAATATTGTGATGCTATACAAGACATTTGCTATTTTCTTGAGTCACAAGAACACCCAAATTACAGTCCTCTTCCCAAAATTTTAGGGTTTTTTGGTTTTTTTTTAATAAATTGTTTTGAAAGCAACTTTTAAAGACAGGGATAAACAAGGGCTTCTCACAATTCTGTGTCCTGAAATTCCATACCATTAGCTCGCTTCACAAACTGAGAAATAATCCTTTATTGGCTTGCAGAAGGTTAAGTCCATGAAAATATTTCAGAATATTTAAACTAAACCTCTTTTGGTACAACTTGAGGACCTTTCCCCTTGTCCTGTCCCTGTTCCTGGGAGCAGAGCATCTGGCAGCTTGCATCCTCCTGTTGGGGAATTGTGCAGAGCCAGAAGGTCCCCCCTGAGCCCCCTTTTCTCCAGGCTGAGCCCCCCCAGCCACTCCAGACCCTTTCCCAGCTCCATTCCCTTCTCTGGACTCACTCCAGCCCCTCAATGTCCTTCCTGAGTGGAGGGGCCCAGAACTGAGCACAGTGTGATTCCTTTTACATTGGCATGGATTATTCCTCAGGTGAAGAAAGTTCCCATTTTCTCCCTTACACAGAATGCAAGATGTTAAGGAGGAACAAATTCTTTCCCAGGAATCCACCAACACTGAAGCTTTGTTAACCACAACTCCTTGGATTTACATAATCCCAGAGTTTGAAAAACGTGAAAAAGCATCCACCACCAGGGTGGTGTTTGTGAAAGCATCTCAGGGGAATAATTTTGCAACCTGCTGTCACTGTGTAAACACACAAGAGTCTTGGGGGAACCTTTTCAAAAACTTGTGGTGCATTTTCACTCTGGCCAAGTAATGCAGCTCGCACCAAACCACCCCAAGGGGGGTTAACAAACATCCTCCATTGTCCTGTTTGATACAAACCCATGCTCAGTAAACAGCAGGTACAGGATGTTCCTTGTAGCACTAGGAACTGCACAAGTAGGAAAGAACACAACCAGTAACCTTCCCACGGTAGCAGTAAGCTCATTTTGCTTCTTTGTTTTCGAAGCGAGGACAAATTTTACGTAACAGATTCTGGAAGACTCACAAAATATTTTATTTTCATTAATACAACTGGCTGAAGGGGAGTTGTTCCCAGACCTTCAGAGCTCTTGCTGTTTGACAAGGAAAAGTTCAACTTCATCTCCCACTGAGTTCCTGGGATTCCTCTGCTCAAAACCTGCATCTTTACATGCAGCAGCTATTAGGGATGCCTTTCCAAGGATGAAAACAAACCTCACCAAACCTGCTTTGAACCCAGTCATGCCTAATAACTACACATGCACTTCAAACCACAGTGCTGCCACCAGGGGTTAATGAAGAGGCTGAGAGAGAAGTGCTAATTACCAGGGTCAGAATGGTATCCACACCCATTATTACTTTATACAGCACAGCAATTCCTTATTTCTACTACTTCCAACGCTGGACACTAACTAGGTGTCTTGAAGGTTTCTTCAAGAATGGAAAAAAAAAAATCAGTGCAAGGTGTCTAGTGCAAGGTGTCCCTGCCCATGGCAGAGGGTTAAAGATGCTCTTTAAGGCCCCTTCCAACCCAAACCGTCCTCAGAATCTAGGATGATCTTTTTTCTTTGTTTTTTCTTTCCCCCCTGCACTTGCACAGTAGATTTAACAGGATCCAGACTTCTTGGCCCACATTGCTACAACTCCCATTACTTCAGAGGGTCCAAGTCTCGCAGAAATGGAACAGGCAATATGAAATGTAGGATTAAACCCTGGCCACACCACAGAAGCAAACAGGTTTTGACATACAGAAGGCAAGTAGGGAGCATGTAAGCAGAAAAACGAATAAAAATGGGAAACTGCAAAGCAAGAGTTTCCACGAGAAGCAGACTGTTTCCAACACAGCCAAGCAAGTGGAGTAGTTTAATACAGGCAAAGCCACTTAGATTTGAGCTAAAACTCCAATTCAATCCAGAGATTAGATTCAGAACCCAAATTTCACTACTGCATTTCTGAGGGGTGTCAGTGACTTCCTGAAGCTCCAGCAGCTCTGCCAAATACATTAGCTCAGCATGGATTCAAGTCAAGAGATGGCATTTCAGAATTGCTCACATGATGTCTCCAATTCTACTCTGATACCATAAATATAAGTCTGTTTGGAGTATAAATCCATTCTGGAACTGTACCTGATGATAAAAGATGACAGCATCTACTTTAAATGCAATTATTATTTGAAAGGTGCTCGTTAGTGCTAAATGATTCCTCTTTGATAGAGCTCAGTACCTGCAGCACAGACTGGTATTGCACTGGAATTCCACACTCCCAGGAGTGAGCAGTTCCCTAAACTGCTAATTAACGTGATAACACCAGGGCTCCTCTCAGATACACTGTAATTGAACTTAGGGTACAGAAAGAACAAGCTCTGCCATCTGTATCTGTGCAGAGGGAAGTGCTTGATTTGGACTGGGATGGGGATTTGTTTGGGATTTGCCTCTCTTTAGCCAAAGGGAACCCTCTCACAGGGGACTGCTTGCTGAGAACTTGAACTCAGAGTGTTTGTGCTGATGGTGTGGCAGCCCCTGGTGTGCTTTGGAAGTCTGTCAAGCTTTGTTTGCAAATTTTCTACATATTTGTAAAAATCATTTGTGCCACTGTTCCCTCCCCCCCTGCCAAGCAGTTCTGAATAATTAAAGCGTTTTTACGAATTTTGTAATTAAAAGACCTCCTGGAGTTACTATAGTAACGGGGCCTTTAGAAATCAATTCAATAAAACAAAAAAATGGGGTTGATTGGTTGGCTTTGATCTTCTCTCTTTGTTCACTGGCATTAAGAATATTCTGAAATATCATATTTTTCTCCCTCTCAACTGCAGAGTTGTTATATTCCAGGATGTACAGTGTGTAAGCTTTAGTAATCATCATGAAGCCATGGCATAAATGGGGATGACTTTCTGGGTGCCCTTTTCTTTCTGGGACCAACCCTGCCAAACACAGAGCAACTCTATCTATTCTGTTTTAAGACAGCCTTATCAAAGGCTTACCACTGCTTATTTTGCATTGAAATCAACACCTGGAAAAACTGTCAACCACGACACTCACTTTAGTGAATATTCCTCCAAAAATACAACCCAGTTCCAGTTACAAGAACAAAACTCAGAGCTGATGAATTTCAAAGCAGGATCTAACTGGATGGTGCAGTTAACTTGTTTTAGTGCAAGTGTTCAGTTTTACTTCCACCAGCACCTGACTCGTCAGGTTCCTGTTTCAGGAGTGTTTCCACTTTGGAAAAAAAATCACTTTAAAGCCATGATGAGATCTTCTTAACAGCTCTGCTCCTTCTACAGAGCCAGATCACTGCTCTTAGGGCACACATCATGCCTTTTGCACTTTTCTGTTCTTTTACTTGAATTTCTAGCCAATTAAGAAAAAAAAAAATCACACCAGAAATTTTCCCTAGGAAAACATTCAACAGGGTGACACACCAATTAAAAGACCACAACAGTCTGGATCTGGGGGCATGAGGAAGAGGATGAGATGCTATTTACCAAGTGCTCTCCTGCTGCAGCTGAACAGAGGTGCTGCTTGCTTTGGGATCCCAACCCCTCCTCAGCACAAACACAGCTCAGTGCAGCTGCCACCCATGCTGGAAGGGCAGGATTTGCACTCCAGAGCCTCTCCTGGGAAAGGATGAGCTCAGTTCTCAGAGCCAAGTCTGGCCTCTGTTGCAAGCAGCCTCCTCCAACACTGTTTCAGTTTGCAGTGTTGAAAATGAAACTTTCCCCCATAAGGAACAATTAGCTTTCATTAAGATATTTCTGTTGTTTACTGGGATCTGTTTGGAAAACACTTTCACAAACATCTCATTGCCTTGCAGAAGATGAAATTACAAATCTGAATGTCAAAATCCTACCCACAGATATGGAATGCTCTGCCTTATCTCTGGTGTCACCTCTCTCCTGGGATGCTGGCATGGCCCCACTTGGTCCTCACCCATCAGTCGTGCCCAACTCCAAACCAGCACCATTCCAGGGACTCCCTGCAGTCCCATTTTCCCAACTCTGCTGGAAACTCCCGTTTTCCTTGGAAGAACATTTGGGTACCCAGGTAACCAGGCAGACTGGGGAGGAGGTGGAGAGATCCACACTCAAGTCCTGTCCTGCCTTGTGGTAGGTAGGAACACCAGAAGGTGTTAGACCAGCTCTGCAAGGCACATCAGGATGAATCCACCCCACAGCTTACACAGAACCAGAGAGACCAACACTTCAAAATTATTTTCCTCCAGAGGAAGAGACATTTTAGAACAAATTTAGCAACAAGGAAATTCAGCTGCACATAAATCAATAACATTTCCAGAGGTTTAACATGACTTATGTAAAAGCTGTTCTTTATGTCTAATTTAGGACTGTTGTTACAAACTTACTCAACCAGATAAATTTATGGTCACACACATTTATGGAACAAGCCTAAATCTCCATACAGAACTTGCTTTTACCTTAAACAACCAATTTTACTGAGTAGCTAATTTTTATTGGTCTGAAGGGCCATTGTTTAAAACAGGTTTCTTTGTAGATAAGAGATAGGAGCCCAGATGCTCATTTCAGATACATGACTGGAGCTCAGATGAACACCAGATCCATTTGGTAAAGTCAGAGCCTAATCTGAAAGCAATAAATCACAACTTTTTGGTTTATATTTAAGTTATGCTTGTGAACTTCCTCAGGCCTTTGGAATTTTCTATTTGTAATTAAAAAAAGAAATCATTCTTGGCTGATTAATGACAGAAGCTGCTTTTATCTGTGCTAAACCAGTTCTTATTTAGTGTAGCACTGAATTGAGTTGCAGTTCTAAAAGAAGTCAAAACAATGGGGGATTGATTATTTTTTGGTGAAGTTTTATAAAATAAGACACTAATGAACTCTCTATACAGCTTCCATAAAGAAAAATGCAGTAGCAGATGCATCCCCCTTCACCTTCAGCATCTACCAGAGGGCTGGAAAAGAAAGAACTCCTTCTGGGAAGGGCCAAATGGAAACAGACAGATTTCCCTTTCAACATGGAAAGGAGTTTTGTAACCAAATCATAAGTGATGCACTGAGAGTTGGCTCAGTCCAAAGAAGGCAGTTCCCATTCTCACCTTGCTGCAGGAGCATCTCTCTCCAACAAAATTCCCTGCAAAACCTCTAACCAGAGTAATTCCTTAAAATGAACAGTCAACACTCCACAGCCTAAGGACGGCACAACCTTTTGCTCCCTAAGTCTCAAGCAGACCACCCTCGGAAAACTTCCCAATATCCAAAGGCATTTCAGGAAGACAGCATCCCATTTCTTGTCTGGGGATAGACAGGATGCTGAAGGGGATAGAGTAGGATGCTGAAGATGCTTTGCAGTGTCATTTCACCCTTGCACTGTCTGTGGGCTGTAAATTCATGTAGTCCTGGGGTTGCTCTGAAAACTCCTGAATTCTGTTGCAGCCTCACAGCACGTTCAGGACACCTCTGCTTCAATTCCTGAAGAACTGGTACAAGTCCTGAACTAACAGCACTTCTGGCCATTAGGCAGCACCACAACATCAACTCAGATTCAAGGATTCTTTCCAGGTTTGCCACTTTTTGGTGTCATTTTAAACAAATCACTTCTGTATACATTTCCTATTTTCCTTTTTGTTTAAAACTTGCAATACCTTCTGCCTTAATAAGCACTACAAAGCTTATTTAGTACTTGCAAGACGCCAACAAGAAATACTTCATTAAAAAACCCAAGTTATTTATTATAATAGTAAGTTTTATAGGCTTCTTCATTTAAGGCTTGAGCACTTGCAGTGTTTTGTAAGCAGGGTGTGAGGTAGAACCAGCACACAACTTCTTGTGTGTCATCTTCTCCACCTCTACGCTGCCTACAATGCTTGGAAATCTCCACAAACACCCAGAGGACCCACACAGCTTTTCCATATTGCTGAAAGGGGAAGAGAGGCTTTCCTCATGTGCCTGGTATGCCCTAATTCTGCCCAGCTGGAGAATATTTTAAAAAAGAACCATGACAGCCTCTGACGTACCCGGCAGAGTCATCGCCAACCATTCAGAGCCATGCAAACTGAATCCAAAAATAGAAGACTCAGCTTCAGAGAGAGAAAGAGAAAGAGACCTTCCCATCATTTGCAACAAGGAAACTACCTTGGCTTATCAGAAAAGAGAAGTTGCTGGGCTGAGGCAGCGTTTGTCACCAGGCAGATAACGTGGAGGTTGCTGCTGGGGAGCTGCCCCAACATGTTCTGTAATGAGGCTCACAGTGTTCTGCTTTCCTACAGCATGGAAATGTTACCCAAATATGGCTGGCGGTACACAGGGTATTCCTCAGAATATTCCATCATGATACACTGACTTTCAATCTGACAGAATGCCACAGCTGAGCTGAATGGAAATCCCCAGTTATGTGGCTACTCAGATTGTCACTGCTCTTCCTCATGGCTGTCCCGGCCTAGCAGGCTGCAGAGAAAGCATCAGATGAGCAAGCAGCTCAAAGCAGTTGTGGAATTTATTGCAAACATCAGTGATTCTAACTGCAGTAAGGTCTTGCAGTTATTCTCACTGAAGGCTTGATGCTCATGGTATAAAATCACTGCTAAAGATTCCCATCATCAACTGGTGCTGTTCCAAGTGCAACTTGTCCTCTGGAATGTTAAGCTCTAAACTTTCACACCAGGAGAACACAAAAACTCAAAACTTAAACCAGACAAAACATCTAGAATTCAATCCCAACTTTAGGACTGACTTAAAAGATGGTCTTGGACAGTTAATTGAGTTTTCAGTGCCACATCAATATAATGGGTAGGGTGCTGTACTAACTAGCACCAATATTCAACTTAATTTAAGTCAGGCCTTGCTGAAAAAATAAAAAGGTACTCAAAATACAAGAAAAATCTATCCCACACATGTCTTTATTTTCATAAAGGGATCTGCTTTCCTTTTCCTTTTTTCCCCAAAGGGATTAGTTTTTCTTTTCCCACAGAACAACCCCAGCAGTGAAAACAGATCCCATTTTTTAAACCTTGTCATGTTTATTCACCCACAATCTTCCATCCACTGCTACATTCCCTAGAAATAACATGGACAAACCTGGATAGGTTTGCAAGTATTTCCAATATTTCAACTGCATCCAGGCCAATTAACACAAAAGCAGGAATAATATTTGATCCCTCAGGAAAGCAGGGGGACACCCCTAGTCCTCCACTCACCTACATGCTCTTCACAGGATTCTACTACAGAAGTAACTACAGTGTACTACTATTACAGTAAATCCATTCAGTGCTGGGTTCCGTGCTGCTTGGTCATAATTCTCATTCTTGGTCATCCTTCCCTTTTTTTTTTTTTGTGAGGAGAATGAAGGAAGAATTCTGAGCAATTTGTTTTGCAATCTCCACCTCCTGCTTGGTTTCCAAACCACACTATTCACACACAGCTCTTCCACAACCGTATTACTTACGTATCTCTGTCTTCTTCCCACCAGAAAATTGCCTTGGCTTTAAGTGTATGAGGGTTTTTTGTGGGCAGTAAGTGTTAAGTTTAAAGTTAAGCTGCTGTTCATAGACTTACTGGTACCAGTGAAACAGGTTTCTCACAGTGCATCACAACAAGCCTTCCTAATGAAATTGTTTAAAGCACATTGCCAGTTTCTTGGGTTTGTTATTTATGATAAAAATGTAAAGATGAACCCCCTCAAAGTCAGAGCTAAGCTATGTACCCAAATTCATGAGCTGTTGTGATTAAGAGCAGCTGAGCGGCAAAGGAAAAAAAAATTACAACAGAATGAAAGAGAAAAGTGCCAAACCAGATCAAAGAAGTGAGTGAAGAAGCCTGGAAAGACCTATTTAGCTCAGAATCTGAACAGCTTTTTAGACAAATAACAAGAGATCCCACTGCCTTCAGAACACAAGAGACCTTCATCCTAGCACTGCATTTCTGCTATGAGGGTATTTCACAATTATCAGTATTCCCAAGAATGGGAGCAGGGGGGTATTTGCGGCACAGGAGCTTGGGAACCAGTTGGGTGTACATCCACATCTGGGGAGCAATGCTCCTGTACAATTTGTCCCAGCTCTGACCCCAAATCTCTCCAGCTACTCGCTTGTATTTGCACCTCAAATGCTTTAATATCCTGTTAATCTAGTCTCAGATTAATTTATTCTGAGACAAAAGCTATAGAAGAGAACTTTCCTTCCCCTTCTGCAATCCCAAACTCCAGTTCCACTGTCTATGGTCGCGTTTTTGGGAAGGCTTTTTGATATTTGTATTTCTTGTAAAGAAGACCCCAGATACAACTGAAGTAGGATCAGAAACATGTAAGTGCATGGTGTGCTGGATAAAACTTTACAAATTCCCTCCTAATACTTGGGGAGGGAATTAACCAGCAGCAGGGCTCAGTTCTGCAATGAGCAAAGTTTAATTAATAGCTTTCAGCACAGTGCAGAGGTGGTTGCTCCAGAATCCTGGGACTGGGAGAAGCTCACTCCTGTCTGGATTTACAAGCAGAGTACCTGTACAAACCAGGAGCCCAAACATCCCACCAGCTAAATCCCAGGACAGAGATGACGAGTTACACGGGGAGCTTGCATGGGGTTGTATTGCTTTATAAAAAGGGTTTTACTAGCACACGTTTCAGATGACTTGAGAGCTCAGTAGTGGCTTCCTGAATAATGTGGCTGGCTCAAACTCACACCAATAAAACTTTTACACTGGCCCAAACTGCCACCTAGTATTTTAACATCACACATTATGCAGGGAAGCTGTTTTAGAGAGCTTTAAATGCTCTGTACTTGCTCTACTTCCTCACGTCTCCAGCGATTCCGTAGCTGCCAGGAGCAAATGGCACCCAGCTGCACAGTTAGAGGCACAAATGCAACACTTCCCAGGTCCCTCGAAGGGATCTGGTTATTAAACAAAGATGAGAAGCATTGACAGGCTCTGTCTGGTCAGGAAAAGCCCATTTCTCGCCCTGTGTTTAATATAGGGCTCGCCTGTGACAGATGCACAGCCCGAACCTGATTTCAGGGATGCTCTCCTGAATTAGCAGAGCTGCATCCATCGGGACGCAGGCAAACCTGGCTCTGAGCCACCTCCAGCTTCTGAATCCTCGTGTGTGCGAGGAATCAAAGGGCTGGTCACATCCCCCGAGCGGAATGAATTAGTTCCTGACAAAAGATAACATTTTCCTGGAGAACGCTGCTCCCTGAATGAGAAAGTGTTGAAAGGGGCTGCATTTCTGTAACGTGAGCGCGCGTTTAAGGGTCCCCTCCGGATAATCCACATGTAAATGAGGCAACACTTAGTTGCAAGTATCTCTCGAAACTTAAACTGGCTGCACATTCTGAAAGTTAAGTAAAAACAGAACCACGGGAGAGAACCCCTAATTACCACATAGCGAGGGGACTGATTAAAACCATCAGGGCAGGGATCCTGTGTTTCATTAAATAAATATACCAAGTTGGGCTTTATTGTTATTTTAGCTGATGAAGGAAAAATAAAGTCTACCCTCTGCATGCATGAAATTACCTATATTCAAAGTCTCACTGGCAATAAGGATAGTGCAGAATTTCTCCCCCCCCAATGTTTGTATTTAAGTAGCCCACTACAGTTACTCAGATTAATATGAAATGTTGAAACACAGTTAACCTCGGCATTTTTAGCATCTACACAAAGCCATTTCTTTGGATTTCACATGGCAGAGTGTAACTAATAAATGCAACATTAAAATACAATTTTAATTATTTTTTCAGCTGAAAGCAAGAGAGGAATTACAAAGCATTTTGGTGTAAGGGACAACACCATCACCTCACTCATTCTCTAGCACATGGGGGGCTTATTTTGCTGCTTTCTGGCTACTGCATTAAGTATTCAAAACTGATTGCCAAGAGCTTGAGCAAACAGCTTTGGTGAGGTCATTTCTGGGTAGCAATTTCACAGGGGGTTTACTTCAATTAGAGCAAGACAGACATGAATTTGTGTGCAGTTCCCTCTTGCTACTACCAAACCCAATTTAGTTCTACTGCCTCAGACAGGAGAACACCATTTTCTGGGATATACCAATATTTGCAGTCTATACCTCATTAGTCAGCATTATCTCTGCTGACATTTTCCAGAGTTTTTAATTATGCAAAAAAAAGAAGTCTCTACTCTTTTTCCATCTTCCATTCCTCTGAGGGAAGCCTGCATCCAGGAATGGCACTGCTGGCTGATGGCATCCAGCCTCTTCAAGGAAGGGTTCGGCACAAGCTCAACTTTTCCACAGGAGAGAAAGTTACAACTCTTATCAGTTATTAGTACTAATTACTTCAAAAGCTCGAGATTTAGGAGCTTTGTTCAAGAGCTGAACAACTTAAGACAGAATAACTTGCAGCGTCACAGTCTCCATACCCCTCTCTCCCCCAAAGTTTATAACCCTAGAAGCAAAATAAATGAAAGTTGGAAGACAAGCAGTGTGGCTACACTGAAACTTGCCCAGTCGCCAGCGTTGCTATTTTAATTGAAATAGGATCCTCTTCAACTGCTTGCTTTTATGTTATTGGTCTGTAATTTTTGGTGGTGACGTTATGTTTTTAAGGGTTATGTAAAACTACAACATAATCCCATACCTGTTTTCCTGGGCAAGCAGTGTTTAGAGCCACATTTTTCCAAAGAGATGTTGAATGAGCCTTCGGTTTTTTGTGAAAGCTCCACAATGCAGTGGGTAGAGAAACTAAAATATTTGTTTCTCACTTCTCCAGTTGCACAGAGTGCCTCAATTCTCCAAGTACACGGAGGCAGCATTCATGTAAGTGACTGCAAATTTAGAAAGGGCAGCCAGTGGTGAAGAATTACAAAAGAGAATCTCTTGTAACCTTCTTTCCCATCTTCTGAGCTTAAAATCATCAGGCAGGTTGTGCCTTCAACTCTGGTTGGGGGGACAGGAAAGGAAGGAGAAAGAAAACAAGCACTGAAACCTGACACCAGATCTTAGGCAGAAGCAGACTCACAGCCAGACTTCAAACCCTTGGTTTTGAAGGTGTCTGGACACTGAAAACACTGATATTCTCACCCACTGCAATACCTGTAACTCAGGTGAGTTTGCAAAAAAACCGTAATACTCAATTGCCACACAGAAGACTTTAAGGATTTTTGTTGGTTTGATTTTGCCGGGTTTTTCAGGGAGTTTTTTGGTGGTTTGGAGATGCAGTGGCTTTTTCATTTTTGTTTCATTTCGGTTTTTTTAAACATCAGAAATAGTTTTGACTGTACCAATGGGTACAAAGGAACTCAAGAACCCCTGCTTGTGGCAGCAAGCATCCCAGTCATTTCCACAGAGAAATGAAGTCATTTCTCTCTGGAAACTCCAAAGGGCTCTCTGAATTTCATGCTCTGACAGAATGAAATCTACATTTAAAACTTCTCTTTTTCCACCTCAAAGAGCCTCAACCACATAATTCAGCAGCACTTTCCAACCTGAAAGGCGTCCTGCACTCAAGGTGAGGCAGAGATGAGAGCAAACCACCCAACACAATGTACTGATAATGGTCAGAGAACAGCAGCTGATCCTGAGGTCCAGCTTGCTCAATCCCTTCACCAGCAGCCTCAGCAGGTTTGTGGGGAACACAGTTTTAGGCTCCCCACTTCAAGTGGGACAGGGATAAACTGCAGAGATGGTCTCTGCCTGGAAATTGTGAGGGTACAGGAGGTGGGCTTGTAGAATCTGGCTTTGAGGACACTAAAGGCCAATTTTAAAAGCACCTACAACTATTTGAAGCATGGCTACAAAATTCTATGGAGTCAAATTCTTCTATAAAGCAGCACATGGGCACTGGCACAAACAGTGACTTAAGAGCCTCATGCTGGACATCAGGAGAAACTTCTTCACTAAAAAAGTGAGCAGATTGCTGAGCAAGGCTGTGGGATCTATCACAGGGGTGTTTCCAAGATTTAGAGATGCAAAGCCATCACTCAGCTGATCTAGTTCTGGCAGGAGTCAAACCAGAAGTGGAAATTGACTGAGCAACCTCCAGGAGCAAATCCTAACCAGCATTTCAGTGACTCTAAGGTGCACTGCAGCTGAGGTTTCCAGCTTGTGAAGTTTGATTTCTATTCCTCCTCCCACCCTTTCTCAGCTTTAATTAATCAGCTCACAATATTTTCACAATGAATCACAAATACTTGAAAAATCCCCCAAAAAAACACAAATAAATCCCAAAACACATTGAACTGCTAGTCCATGCAACTTCCCTGATGCTGAATGTAACAGAGCACATATCCATAACATTACTGGGGAAAAAAAGCCTATGGGATATTTCTACTTGAAACATCTCACTCCTTTATTAAATACTGCTTTTATCTTAGCTTGTCATAAACTGAGGAAAAGAGAGAGGCAAAGGAAGCACATAATTCCCCACCAATAAAAATAAACCTAATAAATGTTCATTCAACGTTTTGAGCAGACCCAAACACTTCAGCAATACTTAAAGCCTTCAACACCGCTGCCTGCACTGTCTGAATGCTGTTACCAAAGAGTGGCTGATGACTTGCATTAGGAAGCTGAGGCCAAAGAATAATGTATCCCAAAGAAGCCAATTGGAAAAAAAAATAATAATCAGTGAACAGCTGTGTGATTGCTGCACAACAGTTGTGGGAAAAGCAGTGCAGCAAGGTCAGGTTCTGATCCATTACATCACTGGGAATCAAGACAGGCTCTGTTGCAGAAGGAAGCCATTAAAGATGTGAAATAAGCACTAGAGATGTGAAATAAGCTCAGAGTCCAGTCCACAATCTGCAGGACGGGCAGCAGAACACACTCATTAGCATAGGCACATGAATGCCATTATTCAAACAAAATTAATACTACTCTGCTCTCAGCCCCAGCTACTCACTGTGCCAAGCCATGCGTATTTTAAGAGGAGGCACAACTCAGACCCCCAGAGATCTCATTCTGGTTCACCTCATGCTTTACTAACCCTTCTATCCAATTAAGGCTGCCAGTTTTATGAACTCCTATATATTAATGACCACACAAACCTGACTGTACCCTCCCAATAAAATAAAAAATGCTGCTGGAGTACCCTCCTTAAATAAAGGCTGAATAGAAGCTTGGTCCCATGCTTATGATCCCATCTTGGCTTGCAGGAACAGATAATTGTATTATTAGACAGTTAAAGAGCAGGTTTGACCAAATCTACTGATCCCTTCCCCCAGTCTCAAAACTAATCTATGTTTTAATGGTTGATCAATTTACTCCCACTCCTCAAAAAAACCCAACTCTGTAACAAGTTAACGTGATTATAATGTAGTAAGCTCTTCTCATACCATTAGGACTACACAGGGGATATATAAGAATGACATCCCCAAGGAACTTGGAGTTTTAACTACAGAATAAGTCCTGCTGTAAAATAAGCACTGGGATTTTTGAGGGGAGAGGAGATGCAGAAGCTGGTTAATGCACTGAAAGACTTTTAGGAAAGTAAAGTCTTTTGTGTTAGCAAAACTGAACAAAGGGAAGAAGCCACTATCCCAGGACAAAAATTTACACAAGAGGAGAGTTCAGAGCAGTTCTTTGTGCAGGTATTTATACAGCCACCTCCCACTCCTAAAAATGAGTAAAAGCAGAGTCAACACTTAAACAGGAATCTGTTCTGGTTTTACTCCCAATTATAACTATTTGATGCTCTTAACCTATAGATCTGAATAGACAACATATGTCTTAGGATCCCTGGCATTTCAAAATGTACAAGAGATGCAATAAGTTTTTTTAATAATAAATGAAGGTCAAGCTAAGTGATTAATGAGCTCTCTAATGTGTTATGCTGATTTTGTTCCAAAATAAGCAGCTGCTTTATATGACCTGCCTCATTTCAACAGCAAATCACAAAAAAAGTAGAAGAAATCACTCCCACACGTGTCTCCTAAAGCTCGTTCTGTTCATCACAGAACAAGCCCAGAGAATAACCTGCTGTCCCTGAACATCAGAAAAGTGTCCTCAGTTGAACTGTCCACACAACAAATACTACACATTCTTCCAGCTATTCCCTGAGCAAACTCCTCACTAACAGCTGAGAACAAAAAGCAAGGTTAGGAGAGCAGTTGATTATTAATGCAGATCCATATTCAGATCCAGAAGTCAAATTAGAATGTGTCTATCAAGCCCCAATTAAGACGAATCAAATACAACTTCTCTGTCTCTTCTAGAAATCACTCTGGGTGACAAAGTCAGCTGAAGCCAGCCCATGCAAGCTCCATGAATATTTTAAAGAAATATTGTCTTTCCCCCCCAACTGGCTCGAGGGACCTGACAACAAAAGATCTCGTACCTCTAAGCAAAATACAGATTTTAAATACAAGTGACAGTAGCTTCTCACCATTGTGGAGCATCAGAAAGAGCTGTAGCCCACAACAGATTGTTCCAATCAGCCTTACTCAACCACTCGAGCACTCCTTTGTTATGCACTCTCATCAGAGAAATACTTGGCAGTGTTCACATGTAAATCACCAGCAGCTTTTTGGATCACTTCTTTTAATGTAGAATCAGCTCAAACTTTTCAGAATTGGGATGTTTCCCTAGAATGCTCTTTCAGGAATACAATGCGCTGCTGAGGGCTCAGGCAGATGGCTTGGCTGAGACAGTCTGCCATTTGAACACTGTCTCCCGTCAGATTTAAATAAAATCAAAAAGGAAAAGCAGCAAATCTTTCTGACATTATATCGCACATAAAAAGGCAGCAGTTATTGGAAGATGCAGGGTCATGAAATAAACTGCCTCAGTCGCTGATCCCAGGCCCAGGGTTAAACCCTACCGAAGTTTTTAATTTCTAATGGGATTAATTGGTAGCTCCAGTCTCATTCTTGACAAATATATCACCCAGTGCATCCAGCAGTATTTGGCAGTGTAGCACACAGACCTCACCTTACTCCTGGTCACAGGTCCGTTCTTCCAAGCAGCTGGAGAGTCACTACATACACAAGCCAAACTGGAAAATACCCGGTGAACAAACCACCCTCTTATATGGCTCCCTTCAGTCAGAATTAAAAACCACACATGGGCCTTGGAGAGAAAGTTTTAAAGCAGGTTTTTACCACAAGAAGTTTGCTGAGCTCTTGTTCTGTCTGTCCAGAATGCCTCCCAAGCATGATGCTCAGTGTGGATTTGCTGGAAATTTTAGTCAAGGAGTATCTCCTTTACTAAAATTAAATTAGGAACTACTGGAGAAATTATCCTCTCCCCCATCTGTCAAGGCAGCATAAGCTGACCAGTCCTACACTACACTTGAGACACACTAGAAGCTCTGCAGACTGTGCAGTTCATTACACACAGATTATTGTGCTTATCTCTCATAGGCAGATGATAAAACTGTTTGCTCGCCAAAGCAAATCACTCCAGTATTGCCTATTTTAACCTACAGCTCAAGGAAAATGCATTAATAACTCTGACCCTGTGATCTACCCAGGGCTAGAAAGTGACCCAGCTCCACTAACCAAGCACCTTCTGCATCCCTGTCACTTGATGGGCCATACACATATAGCCTCCCATAGCAACACTGGAGTGCACAGAACCCAGGCCTTGATCCCTGAAAATAGAACTAAACCCCCAAAACGAGACCCTGGAAAGGAGAGGCAGGGGCTCCTCTTCTGCCTCATGTGCCCCAAGCTCCATTTGATTACTCCTTTCTCCTCCACTTTCAGCCCAGCACGACCAATTAAGCAAAGGCTGAATCAGGCCCCTCGTACATCAATGGATCATTTGAAGTTCTGCACGTTACTTTACGCGGAAAAAATTCCAGCTTTTAAAAAAATGAGTGTATAAAACATACCAGGACATTTAAAGCGCACGGGCACACACAAGGCAGCTTTGCTTCTCCCTGCCTGGTGAGCAGAACAGATAGCCTGTTCTCTCAAAGTCCCTTTTAACTGCAAACCTTATACAGGCTGTGTGTATTTTGGAGCCTTTCCCATCCTACCATGATTTCCTGTCTGAGTCTGCAGCCCATGGCAACAGCAGAAAATTGGAGTGCGGGCTTTGCAGATGGTGCAAGGCCAAATGCCCCGTGCCAGCTCGTATCTTCTGCCATAACTTAAGAATTATCTAAGTCTTGGCTGTGTGGCAAGGGTTACCTGCATGCTAATAAATTATATTCGTTTTCATTTATAAGTTGTGCTTGCCTTAGGGGAGCTCTGGCCTTCTGCAGTGAACGTGAAAAACCACAATCACACAGCCTTGCATATACATCATCACACTATAACAGGAGAATTTTGAGTATTCTGAACTGCTGTGGGGGTACAAGAAAACTCAGAGTTTAATCACTCAATTCCAGCAGGTCACAGGTCACATCAACTGTCTGAAAACAAAGCAAGACAGCCCCCTCCCCAAATTTATAAATGTGTAGCACATACATCATCCCACAAAATAACCTGTGGTGAAAGCTGCATTTCCACATGTCTGCTACAAAAACATGAGCCACAGAATTACACACACAGGGAAGAAGTGCCAGAAACGATTCCAAGGTTGCTATCCACAGAGAAGTGTTGAGCATGAATCTTCCTTGAATGGCTTTAATAGGAGACTCTGCATCTGGCGTTGACCTTAGAGAATGGAGCTGGAGAATGGATACACTTTTCCAAATAATATTAACATCAACAAAATAAGATTAACAAAAACCTACCAGTCACCTACATTGCACTCACCAGCACAGCTACAAAACCTCAGGGCACAGATGCTTTAAATCCCCCAATCCAGGTTTTCCATGGAAGAAATGGTCACCAAAGCCAAAGCTTCTCCCACCTCAAGGTGTAAATCCCTTAAGTTTATTACAAAGCACTAAAACAAAACCACCTCAGACAAACATGTGGCCTCAATCCAAGCAATTTTGAACCCAGGCAACTGCTTCAGAAAGGATTCAGTCTTCCCTGCTAAGCAAAAATTGATCAATATCTATTAAAACAAGTGGAAATTATTCCTTAGGCTGCAGCAAGGTTTAACCTCGAGGTAAGCAGCACTTCGTGCATGGACTCTGAGCTTTTTTTCAGCAGCAGGTCATTGACAACAACTCTGAGAAATCTCCTGATCTTATTTCAGGTTTGAGCAAAACTGACATCCATTCAAGCCAAAGTTTCAACATATGCTGACAAAGCATAACAGAAATTTTCATAACACTTCCCAGGGGGGGAAGTTTTAAAAGTCTTTATATATTGACAATAGAATGAGATTGTTTATTCAAAACAACAATAAAGATTATGAATTGGTTACTACCATTATAGCTTTTCACCTTCTTCCCTCCTCTAAGTCCGACTGTCCCTACAGTGCAAATATCCACAGACACATTATAAAATTCATATAACAGCTTAAAAGTACCAGAAACCACACTAAGATAGTAATAAAACTGTATCAATGCAGCTCAGGAGACATTTTTATGATCTCTAGACTAAACAAAGTCGCCAGTGCAAGCTGAGCACAAAATAGGGTGGGGGGCTGGAATGAAGATAACATTCAACCAAAGAGCAGAAATTCAATGTGCAATTCAAGAGAACTTATATCCACCCCCTCAGAGGAAATACGTTTCATTATATGTTATCTCTCATATTATTACAACAAACACCCATCCCTAAGGTTTTGGTTAGGCCTGTGGTGTTATCTCAGGAAATTGCACAAAAACTGGGAAAAGAAATAAAAAGGAACCTCACAACCACTTGTAAGAGGAATCAAAGATAAAGATGAGTGAACTGCCTAAAAGCAGCTTGAAACCCTGGGTTTTGCTTTCACCTGATAGGAGTCAGAGCTGCCTGGAGTACTGAGTCGTCATTTAAACAAAATAAACAAGAAACTGACTTCTACTAAATTCTAGTAAAACATCAAAAACCCAAATCATCTGAAGAATAAATATGAGGCAAAACTGGCCCAATTCCCTACTTTAACTGTCTGCCAATATTCAACTCTTGTCCTTCAGCTCCAATAGTAGTGTGCTTGGTTCACAAACAATAAAATGTAAATATTAGAAGAAAATCTATTCACTGTCATCTTGGAATTAATAAGGAAAAAATCCAGAGCTATATAGGATCAAAAAATAATAGATAATTATGCCTCTGCATGCTTATCTTTTTAATGTATAAGTCCCAGCATAAACAGAGTTATATTTTTTCTTTATTCTCCAGGTCCCAGGCAACAGACTCCAGATTGGGATAGAAATTAAAGTGACAGAAGTATCCAGCATGGACTGTGATGTTATAAACACTGAAGAATGGAACAAGCAGATTATGTCTTCTGTAGTGTTCCTTTCCTCTCATCCCCAAAATATCATAAACAACTTTTACTTTGATCTTGCACAGCCCCACAGCAAATTTATCAGTTGTTATAAATCTACATCCACAAACTGAAAAGCTGCTCTGAAATGTTTATTTGGTTTCAGTTCTTGGTCTCTACCCCAGGATTCTACCACAAACACTCTTCATCATCTCAAGCATTTTAATGTCACTACACAAAAACTACAGGAATTGTTCAAGTACATTTTCCCCTCTTTTTGGGTTTTTTGTTTTTTTTTTTTTTTTTTGGTTTATGTCAAGGCTTTTTAATTTTTGGACAGGGAGAGCCAAATGCAGCCTCATGACAGATTGCTCTGGCACTTTGCTCAATTCAGACTTGAAGCAGGTCAAGTACAGCAAGATGTGAACATCAAACAGGTTTTAAGAAAGAGATGGTCCAGGTGTAATAATTAAACAACCAGAACAAGACTGACAAGTGCTCAGGTGTACAAGTGACCTCTGAGTGTCTGGGTCAAAGCCACACCAAGAGTGCCAAACCATCCCCGAGACCCAATTTAATGATGCTCCCAGCTTGCAGCCCAGCACCTCAGGCTCTGCTGAGGGGCAATTTCAGAGAAATGCTTCACATAAAATCACAGCAAAGACCAACCCAAACCATTGCCCCACAGAAGAGCTCCTCAAACAACCAGCAATCACAGCACTAAGGAACAGGTTTTGAGCAGATGAGGAGGAGGAAGTTTACCATTCCAAGGGGTTTTCACCCGCAAGTACCACATAACAAGTAGGTTTCAGAAAACAAGGATTTTATAGGTCAGAATTCCATTTAACTTCAATCCTTAGTGTTCACTCCTGAAGAGCACATCATCCCCTTTCCTCAGAAGTTACTTCCATGCTATTAATTCCATCCCACATGTCCCAAGCTCACAGAAGTGCAGCCACCACCCTGGCAGGCTGCAGGCAGACACCTGAATTAGGGGTTGACAAAGCCACCTCTGCCTTGCCTAGCTCAGCAGGTCACCTGCTGTATATCCCAACCCTTCCCAAGGAGCAGGCTGAGCTCACAGATCCTGCCTGGCTTGTGACCCAGGGCCAAAGGCAAGTCTGGATGTGTTGGGGGTGAAAGGAACAAACCTTTCCTCTTTCTATTGTTGCTTTCTTGGGACAAGTCCTGTGATGCAAACAAGGCAACTCCACTTCAAAGGCTCTCCTCACTCATGTGGTTGAAAGGTCATCCTTCAGGTCCCTTCCAACCTGGTATTCCATAAAAATCCACAACTTGGAACCCTTAAATTGACTCATGCTCTCAACAAGGTCCACCAGTTTTTTACACATATATATACATATTTGTTCTTTGTTTTTTAAATGTAGCTGCTCTTCTGTACAGAAAAGAATCAAGAGTTCTGTTGAAGTACTTTGGGCCCAATTTGTAAAAGAAGAAAGCATGAAGCCACCACTGTCCTGGATGTACTGGTGCCTCAGGCTTGTTTGGATTTATTGGAATGTCATGTTAGGCACTAAGAATCAAAATACCACATAAGTCAATCCCAATAAAACAAGGGAGCACCAGAAATTCAATTGGTTTTACCCTTTTGTTCATCAGCCTGAATTCTCATAGTTCAACATGAGCAAATGGACATTTCCTCCTGCTGTCTACTGGTGGGGCAAAACTTCATCAAGGAGAGAGAGGTTTTCCTTAATGTCCAGCTTGCAAAATCCTGAGTCTCCAACAACAGGAAATGTTTATAAATAAGGACCACATACACAGACTGTAAAGCTCAGCCCTGACCAAATGCAAAGTGAGAGTTCAAATGTAAATGGAGAATTATTTTCATCTTGTTTCCAAACATTCAGGAGAATTAAGACAGCTGAGAGATTAACTGGGCACTGCAGGAGTATCCAGTGGGGTTATTGTGTTTACAAGCCTCAGTTTCTCCTCTGTTTAATTCTGCTGGCACGACGGACAAATTGCTCAAGAAAAAGTGAAATGTAAAATGCATTAGCCTTTAAGAAGGGACAACAGCTAATTTAGTGAAGATCACAGGATTAATACCACTTTTGGCCTTATTCCATTTTCTTGCATTGCTGTAAAATGAGTTTTTTAACAACTTACTTCTAGTTCAGCACCAAGATTTTGGGTTTAAGCTCCCAACTGCAAGCGGGCACTTTGCAGCTTCGGTTTTCTCTGCAGTTAATTAAGTGTTTGAGTCTTCACCCATCCTCCCCTGCAACTTGGAATTGTTTATTGTAAATAAATGTTTCCAGTACTTTTACTTATGTTTCCTGCATCAGAGGACTTCATAAACTGAAGCATTTCCTTTGAGTTGTTGCAGACCCATCCATTACAAAGCAAGCTGGGGAAAGGGACAGAAAAATCAAACAGATGAAGAAAGCTCTAAATGGACCATTAACTAGAGTAATTGAATAATATGATGTATATCAGCAGAGACAAATTATTACAACATGAAAACATTGCAATAACATTACTACCCAAACAAGATTTTTCAGTGTAAAAAGATGTTTCATCTTAACCCCATTAATAGAACAAAATGTATTCAAAATTCACCACTACTCTTTGTTACTACTGCAGTTAGTTTTGGAATAACTCCAAATTAGGGTGGATTAAGATGTCATAACAGCCAAAATATATATATATATATGATATCCATAATCCTATAGATCAGTTATGGAAGTTGATTGACAATCAGCAACCCTCCCTTGATCAGGTGAGTTGCGTTTCAAATCACATAAGAAATTAGATGGGGTACATGAGAAAAAAATCCCACTCTGGTGGCTCAGTTCAGCAAAATCAGCTGCAAGATCTCTACTTTAGTTCCAGTTATTCCAGGATCAGAAGACATGTACATCAAAAACACTGCATTTTATTACTAATAACATGAACATTTAGAGCTCATTCTTCATTTTCTGCTGACACACGCACAAAAAAAATTACATCTAACAGCACCTCAGATACTGCACACGTGTTCACTGCTAATCTTTGAGCTAAACCAGCTTTTTTTCACCTGGAAAATCAATTAATCAATGAACCAAAGACCAGAACTCTCTTGTCACTTAGGGATAAAATTCTGTCCTGACCCCAACAATATTAGCTCGGTTCAAACTTTAGCAGTAACAAAAGATTTCAGCCTTGACAAAAGAGGTCACAGAGTTTTCTCTCCAAGAGAAACAACTCCTCTGTTTCACAGGGTTAAGTTGCCAGCAACAATGATTTCACTAAAAATCTAAACATCAGCAGCATTTGCTGGTAGTTACAGACAGAGGGATTTCAGCACTTGCTCTTTAATAATTTTACTGAAAGGACACAAATTTTATTGCCATGAGGCAATATCAGCAATGTGAAGGATTAATTTAAGACAGAATCATTACATCATTCATTTTCCTTTGCTATAACTAAAAATATATATACAGACACACTGTAAAGTGGAAAAAATAGGCAGGTCAGCCTTTCTTGCTCTGTACTTTAACATAAGATGCACAATTAAAAACACAAACATCTGCAGATATGCACCTGGTGGTTTGTTTTCTGTAGGAGAGGAGAGCATGTGTGTACAAGCATTAATATTTAGGCTTAAAGAATTTGTCCCTGTGGGTTTGTGGATAGAAATCCAAGCTCTTAGCTGTGTAGGAGCAGAAGCACACAAGGTGGGCTGGGGGTCCAGAGGTGAATGAAGCCAAAGTTGGAATAGGATCACAGCTACACCCAGCTCACCCAACATGGAAGTGTGTACATAAGTTACCAAATTCCTGCCCAGGAATCCTCAAAATTGCTTCAAACTCCTGCTTCAGACAAAGTAACACGGAAGACAGAGTTACTTGATTATTTTTTTCTGAAACAATTTACAAGCCACCTTGTAAACTGTACCTGCTGTAGCACCATATGAATCCTGTATTTCCCCTAAAATTCATTTATTGATTGCAGCTCTTTTCCCCAAAATGCCCCCCCCTTCCACCATGCAGCGCTTTCCTGAAGACTTGTGAAGCTGATAGCTTATTAAAATTGATGAGGCTCTTGATGAGCACACCAGTTTGTTCAGCTCAGATAACAAAAGGACATTCTCCTTATTGAAATGTCATTATTTTTTCCCCCATGCTGCATTTCAATACAGTACCGTGACTATGCAGAAATAAAGTTACTTCAGACCACGCGACAGGTATAAAAAGGAATTTCCATCACAGTGTAGCTCTAAAAAATCCTCTGTTAAAATCAGCTATAATTTTTAACTTGTAGTGTGAAATATAAAAAAACACAGGTTGGTGACAGTAAATGCTAAGCCCATGTTTGATGTTTGGTAAGGTTTGTCAGTATTTAATATTAGAGAGAAGAAAATTCATGCCTTGTTTAATTCTATAGAGTCCAAACCACTCCCTCACACTGTGAGGAAAGGTTACACATTTCCCCCCTCAACCCTTCCTAAGAAAAATACCTTAAAACACAAGTAGAATTCTTTCAGACCCTATTTTTCTTCATCCTCAGGTGAGCAAACCACAAGACTCATTTGTGTATTAGTTTGTCCAGGGAGAACGTCAAGTGTTTGGGCTAAGAGGTACATGAAGAAACAGCATTATCAGGTTAAATTCCAACCCTTCCCCCTCTCCTTTTTTATTTTCCTTTGGCAAAACATCTGTCAACACTTCTATCTCCAGAGCACCAGGATGTGCTGATGCATTAAACAGCACAGCAGGTGGACTGGCAGACAGAGGAGTGCCTGACCATAACCAGAGAGTTCACTACAGCCCAAGTGCTGTAATTAACAGGGCAATGATATCCAAATGTATTTGCAGTGCTGACAGCTCAGAGTCTAAAGAACCATGCACCAAACACAGGCAGATCAAGTAAAAGAATCACATTCCCAAGCTAAGTTCAGATTTCAACTTCTCTCTCCAGCATTTTCAATTAATAGACACTAATATTCCTAATTAGAGTGTCTCAAAATCCCTGTGAAACCACTGGGTGCATTTTCCACCACTGCATATATAGATCTCCACATAAATAAAAATAGAAAAAAAAACCTGCATTCCAATTTACGCTTGCTTTACCTTTCATTAGCTACATTGTTCAGTAGCTGTTTATCTTTTTTGCTGCTTTTGTTTCATTTTCTTTCCAGCATTGCATTGGTTTTGCAACACTCCCCCTGAACTCTGCCCAAGAGGACCCTTACCCTTGGGGGCATTAAGAACTCAGGGCCACAGGCTCGGGTCATTCCTCCTCCTTCCAAGGCAGAGCCACCAAGTCCCAAGCACAGAGTCAGAACTCGCACTGAGGGCAGAGAACGGCTCACAGAAGCAGCAAAAAAGTTGATTAAAGAACAGCTTCACAGAAAGGGTAAATAAACAAGCAAGCCACTGATTATTATTTATTTAAAATAATATTAAAATTCCCCCTTAAGCATTGACGGAATTTTAAACTTTACCCTTCACAGAGCAGGTGTTGATTAAAACACATTTGTTGTAATACACAACATTGCTCTTTCAGCCTCCAAAGCTTCAAGTGACTGGACTGTGGTCTTTGATGAGAGATTAGTCACTGAAGAAATACAGGTCTAAACCTCGCTATCATGAGAATTTAGGAAGATTTATGTATTTACTTACTGTTTCTTTGACTCCAAAGCAGCAGGCTGTCCTGATCTAATAATGAAAATGGTATTCAATAGATCATAATGCCAGAAATGTCCATTATGATAATCCCATGCAATCTTCTGCATAGGACAGCGCCACGGATTTCATCCAGGGATTACAATGCTTGACTGGAGCTAGAACTGAACCTCTAAGTGCTTTTTATCTCTGCCATCAAACTCAGGGCTATAAAACAAAACCCAACACACACACACACTCCCCGAGTTTGCAATTTACCAGCGCTCCACTAAATGCTTTTACTAGGAAAGAAACAAAAGTGACAGTAAAGCAAGTTTTTCTGTTCCTTAAACAGGAATAAAACCAGTTATTTCACTGCCAGATCTACTTCAGATTTAAATTAATGTAAAAGACAAGATCATTTGAAAGCACTGTGCAGAATGATGTGAATACTACTCATTTACAATTCCTACAGGGAGAAGAATAGAGAAGTTATTTCAAGCTTTTTTGCATCCATATAAAACCATTTGTGGCCTTCCAACTGCAAGAAAAGCCATTTAGAGGATTCACTGACTTGTGTCAGGTAAAACACTAGTGACAGACTGTCACAGGAAATCACAGGATGCCTTCATGTGAGGTTTTATTCAATTTCCAGACTTAAAAAATGCATTCAATTATTGACAGGATTGATCTGAAAGGCAGGAACAACAAAAGAGGCAACAGAAGCCAATCCTTCTGTGGCCACAGACTGCTTGGCTTTCCACTGTGCAGGAGCGTTATCATAACTGACCATTTGGTGCTCTGAATATTTATAAGCATTTCCCTGCACACTCACCCTTCTTCTTCCCATTCAACACCAGCATCCATTCACTCACTGCAGTTTTTCCAGTGAAATTTCTCTTAAGAAACAGATTAAAGAGAAAAAAAAAACAACTGAGTGAGGGTCCAACTCTTCACTTTACACACAGAACCTGTGTGGCAGAGGTACCGAGCAGAGAAGAGCTGAAATTTACATTTCGGTTCGCAGAACCAAAATATTTTACTCCGGGTTCCCTAAAGAAGGAAAAAGGGAAGGGAAACAAGTCCTCTTCTCAGAGCTGGTGGCAAACAAACACTCCCATGAAAAACGAAGAATGACAAGTGTTTTGGCAGACACATCCTCATACCTCTCTAACCACCCAAGCGCTTTTAGTTACAAGTGTAGATGTCTGTGTTTGACCTTGAAACTTTCAGTTATGCCTTGGAGCAGAGCCAAGAGAACATCTAAAAGGCTCTTCACATTTATTTCACAAGTGTTTAGTAATGCTGACCCAACGGGGACAACTCCCTGCAGTCACCTACTCGTGATCTGAACAACAGAATTGCCTGGGTATGGAAAAACTGCAGGAAATCAATGCACCCAGGGAGGAGAAGGTGAGTCAGCCCATCTCTGACAATTTCAAAGGGTTTTTCCCCCTCAAATCAAAACAGCTCCTTTACTTCTCTCGCTATGAGATTCCCTTCTGAAAAGCCCCTTGGTTTTATAGAGTTAAATCACAAACGTATTAAGCATGAAATAGTCGACCGTAACAGAGGCCAGCAAAAGTCATGAAACCGTGGGTGGTACACAAAATACTTTTCTAAACTGGACGTTTCCTTGAATTTTCCATGGGAAAAATACGGTATTCCTCAGTGTGACTATGCAAAACAAACAGTGCAGCTCCTTAACACAACTGTCACGGCTTAAGCCTTCCAAACTGCTCCTCGCTCCCGAAAGAAGATGCCAACATTCCTCTATCTGCTTAAGTGTTCGGAAACTTTGCTTTCCAAACAAATGGCAGCGGTAAGTACCTTAAACACTGTGTTATTCTCATCACTGAGACACCGTCCTACGCTCACACACGCGCCCTTGTTTATGGCAGGAAAGGACACCACAGGTTTCTGCTGAGTTACAAGGAATTCCAAAGTATACAAGTTCAAAGTTTTTTACTCATAAAGTGCATTTTACAACCGCAAAGGAAAAAAAAAATTAACGTTGTTTTCCCTCTCCAGGCTGTACGTGGTAACAGCATCTTTAAGATGAAACTACCAGATACTCACTGTAAGATAAATTTTGCTTAAAAGAGATACAGGGGTACTTTCTGGACAGCAGCTTGTAAAGCACATTTCATCTTAGGGTTACAGAGAACATATTTACACGCCAGTTAGAGAGGAAATGCTCAAAACAGCAGCTGGTGTAGTCAGATATTTGTTAGGACAACAGGGCTTGGGTTCCCACAGCCTTTTATAACCTGGTACCTCTTAAGGACAGAGCAAGAGGATTCTTGCCTGGCAGGACCGTCATGCCTCCTTTACGCACACACAAACCACGAGCAAGATGCAATCCAGATGCAAAGAAAACCCAGAAAAACCCCAAGTCCACAGAGAGTGAGGACTTTTACAGTAAAGCTTGCTAGTACGAAGACAACAGACCGTAAAAGCTGGATCTTACCATTAGCGTTTTTCCCACAGATGAGGTGCTCGTAAGGTTGCAACACTCCCCAAAGTTCCGCATCGTTGTTGATAACCATCTCCAGGATTTCAGCCGAGATCTCCCCTCCAGCGTCGGGGCTCTGACTCGCCAAAACCCTAGCCTTAATCTCTTCCACCAGGTTCTCCATGCAAGCGGTTAGGGAGATGGCCGCGTACTCGTGGATCCTCACCGAGATCCTCGTGTCCACCATCCACCTGAAAAACCTGCCCACCGAGAAGGTGAGGCCGCAGCGGGCGGATTTGCCTTTCCTGAGCCCATCGCCGGCGCTCATGCTGTACAGGGAGAGCGCCTTGACGGTGGCCAGCACGCAGCTCTCGGCCAGGGCCCAGCTCTGGATGAGTTTGATGGCGCTCTGCACCTCGAAGCGGGTGCACTTGGAGTGCATCACGCTGAGCCGCTGAGCCTCCCGCGACACCCGGATCAGGGCGCGCCGCAGCAGCTGCGAGAGCCGCCTGACAGCCTCCTGCGAAAAGCTCCTGCCGTGGCCCTCTCCCTTCCCTTTGCGCAGGATTCTGCCGATGTCTTCATCGGTCCAAGGGTACTCCTCGAGATCCGGCAGCTTAGGGCACTTGGAGAAGATATCTGCGACCTCGGGGTCTTCCGGCAGCACGGTGTTCACGGTGTCCCAGCTGTTATTCCTACTGTTCATGGAGCCCGAGTAGTACCACCAGTTGCCTCTGTGCTGAGAAGAGGTGAAGGCTTGCGAGTTGGACTTGGAAGAAGAGAGACTAAGAGACCTGCAGGAATCCCCTGCCCCATAACCAGAGTCCAAAGTTAAATCCTCCAGGGTCTTCAGAGTCGAGCTGTATATCCCAGCCATAGGAAAGACGGGCTAAGCCAAGCGGCACGACAAGCGCGAAAGGTGAGGCAGGGGCAGATCCCTAGCGAGCCCCGAGCGGCGCGGGAGGATTGGCAGCGCAGCGGGCAGGAGCCCTCCCCGAGGGCCCGGCTACCTCCATCCCGGCGGGAGGCTGCGCTCAGCCATGTCCCGCTCGGGCCGGGGCGGCGGAGGGCGCGGAGGCTGAGGCGGGCCGGGCCGGGACGAGCGCTCGACGGCGGCTCCGGCGCAACTTCTCCGCCGCGAGCCCTGCTCCGCACCATGCTAATGAGGCGCGCGGCGAGCACCAATCAGCGGCGGCGGGGGTACGGCCCGGCCAATCGCACGCGAGAGGGGCGGGGCGGGAGGCGGGACGAGGGAGGGCGCGGGGAGCGGCCCGTGCAGGCCGTGCGGGGCGGCGGACGGGGGTCGGCGCTCGGCCCGGGGATTGTTCGGGCGGTCCCGGGGCCCGGAGCCCCCCACGACAGCCTTTGAGGCACGGCGGGTCCCCCCAAAGCGGGCTCGGGCCGGGAGCCGCCCGCGCAGCGGAGGAGCCCAGCGCGTCCCGTCCCGCTGGGGTGCGCGGGACGAGCGCGCCCCCGCGCGGCCGTGGCGGGGAGCGGCGGGCAGAGCCGCGGGTCTCGCTGTGCTTCGGGCTCGGGTCCTCAAATCCCTGGAATTTAAATTAAAAACGCGCTTTGCGCGTCTTCCTACAATACGCAGACCCCAAAAGGTCCCAAACGCACTGCTATTTACGGCCCCGATCCAGGAAAAGCGATTAAGCAAGAGTGCATGTCCTTGATAATGCTGCCACTGTGACAAAGTGCGTAAAAACCCCAAACCACAGCTCAAAGGATGACATTTTTATCTGTTCGTTCACACGGATTTTGAATTTTGCTCTCTATTTCTGCCACATACTCACTGCTTATAGGATATATATGAAAGGGTATGAGTAGAAGCCTAAAGAGCACACACAAAACTTCTCACAAAGGACATTTTCACTTCAAAAAGTACTGTAAGGGCAGATCTTACACAGTCCTTAACTACAGATTGAAAAAAAAAATCCCATATTTTCCACAGTAATGTTCCTTACAAGATACAGCTTTCAACACTTGGATTTTCAGAGTTAAGTTCAAAATGACAAATTGTCTTTGCACCACGAGGACAAACTTTTCAGCAGGGCCTGTTGCAATAGGACAAGGGGGATGTTTTTGAACTGACAGAGGGGTGGTTCAGATGATACAGAAAAGAGATTTCCTGCTTCTTAACGACAATGCCTTACAGGACACCCCTTTATCTTTTTGTACTGCAGTATACACATTAGTTAGTGTCAATAAAAATGCATCAAAACTATTAGGCATGAATTAAATACTTGAAAAATCATCTATTTTACTAATGCACCCCTGCTCACAGGATCACGCAGCTTCTGTTTAAACTAAAAGACAAAATATTTAACAAGGCATCCTAACTTCCACTAGCCGAACCCCAAAATTGATATTTTTTAAACATAAGATCATCTTTTATCTTTCTTATATTGAAGCCCAACCATAATGCAGCTCTCAGCTTTTTCATAGCTTCTCCCCATGAAATCATGAACACAAATGAAAAGTTGTCTAATAAAACCAGACCTAATTCTCTCAAAGTAATTCAAATTTATTTGGAAATCTTAACACCTCAGCACCTCATTTGTGCTCCACTGTCAGCTCAGAAATTGGTATTTTTACTGCACAACTGATGCTTTGCTCAGGTGTTATTTTACAGATCAAAGCTAACTCTGCTATTTTGGTTTATTTTTTAGGCTATATTTTAAGAGCTGACAATACAAAACTGACAGTAAACATGGTAAATAGGTCTCTAAATGTGAGACAAGGCAGGACTGATTCAAAAAACCCAGTTTTAAGTCTCATGTGTTCAATCAATACACTTCTTCATAAAAAAATTATCATCTGTCTTCTTACATCTGTATTTATTCCCCAAACTTAGGGTGCCATGGGCTACTGCAAGCCTCTTAAATGAGACTTTTGGTGGGTGACCATGTGGGTGACCTCAAAACCAGGAGGCACCTTATTTTATTCCCTGTTAGTTCCTCCAAGATCATGCACAGAAGACTTGTGTTTTCACAAGGATCACTGAAAGAATGGGAATGGGGCAAAAAAATGCAACGGAGTTGGCCTCTCTCACCAAAAATCCTTCATGCTTTGGTTTGTGATACCACTTTGGAAAAGCTTCCTCTGAAACTCATCCTGTTCTATCTCCTAGAATTCATTTCAATCACAAAAGCAAGGCTAAATTGACACAGAGAATTGCTACACTTGTTGGCAAGTAGGAACTTGATATTATTTAGGAAAAATGCAGCTGTGCAAGCACTCAAAACTTCTGCAAACCACTTCTGTTCCCTCTCTTTATCACACTTCTCCCATGCTCCCACACAGTTTGTTATTCCTGCCATTCCATGTCATTTAACAACACCAAAAATGATCTGGTTTAACAAGCAGTGTCTGCTTTCCCCACTTCCTTCAGCCAGTGTTTTCTCATTGTAGTATTTATTTATAAAAGAAAAACCTTTGCCAGATAAATCCTTCTCTCCTCCTGCTGCAAAGGCATCACCAGCCTTTTCCACAGGGGAAAAAAGCCTTAGAACAGAAGCACCCACAAATGTGGAAAGGATTTTCCTTACTGAAGATTTAAACCCCCAACTCCAAGATGTTGAACCCAATAAAGACATCAAGTCATACATCAAAACACCCATAAAAACAACTCAACATTCCTTGATTTATAAGGCACAATAAATACTCAGCTTTTTTTTTTTTTTTTTGCATATGTTTCAAGTGGAGCCATCAGGAATCCCAAGTTATTTTCACACAATAAAAATCAACTTTCCACAGACAGATTTTCTCATAATAATTTCTCTCTAAAATTAGTATTAAAGTAGAAAGCACCAGAAGACTTCCAGGAACATAAACAAAACATGTAACATTGGAAGTCCCATAATAAACAAAACCATGGGATTCTGGAAGCTCCATTTTCCTTTATATAAAGGGCTCAGATATGAGCTTTTCCAGCTCTGATAAACTACAGGGTTTAAAAATTTGAATTTAAAGTACACCAGAATTAATTAGAAATAAAAAGCCTTTGCATTCTCTGATACACCAAAAGCAACTGGATAAATAGGAAACCTATCTAAAAAACAAACACTTGTTTTAAGGAACTACAGCAGTCAAAGCAAATGTAAAATCCCCATAAACTTAATCTCTACCAAAGCCTCCAAGTCAATACTTTCTAAAGTAACCAATACTGAGATTGGCCTGTTACTGTTCAAGCCACAAAGTTCAGTGAATTTCTAGGAAAGAATATTCATATAAATAGTATTGAGCACCATAAACACCCCTTACCTCTAGGTCCTCTGTAAGCTTACTTTACTCACTTGAAGTAAAGAAGACTCAAGAATTTCCAACAGGAAAAGAAAAAAAATAATTAACAACAAAACTAGCCTTCACAGGGCCCTCAAAGAAGCTGCTTGATTGGTGCCACCAACCCCTCAGAGCAGTACTAAGAAGAGAAGAGCCCTTTCCAACCCTTATTTAAAGCACTTGTGGGAGGGAGTGTTAATGAGCCCAAAGGCTCAACAGCTGGCTGGGCTTCCATGGATGTTGCTGGAAATTTCCTTCTCAAGCTGCTGCTCTGTTTTGAACACGTGCTAATGGCATTTTCCTTGTGCAGCTACTTCATTAAACTGCATTTTATCTGCAGGGTACAGAACTATTTTTGTTAATAAAGAAAGATAGCTGCTGTCTGATAACTGAAAATCAGTGTGAGCCCAGACAGCAGGAGACGTGGGAGAGCAGAGATGAAGTGTGACTAGAGCAGGTGAATCACGTATCAAGTCTAAATTAAATGAAAAAAAAAAGTGTTAAGAGAATTCATTTTGCATCTTTTCAAAGCACCACTGATGGAGAGAAAATGTTCATGTGGTGTGTTTTCTACCATGCAGCAAAATCCCCATCCAGCCCTCAACTTATTGTCTAACTGGAGTTGCTGGTCCAGTACTTGGAGTGACCAAATACTCCCTGCTGACCTCACCATTGCCAGGTTCTTGTATCTTCCCAGCTGGAGAGAAAATTTATTCAATGTGTAATAACTCAAAGTCTCCCCCCATTCATTTTGTGCAAAATGCCCTTTGCCAAGGTTACAATACTTGTCTTTCAGAATGTCTTGATTGGTAATTTAGGTAAATCTACTTGATAGCACTAATTAAAATTTAAAAAGAGAACATAGAATCTCATGAATGTAGAATTTTAGGAATAATACTGTCCCTTGTGTAAACTTTTCAGATGGTTAGAAGTCACTAAAATCAGTGTGTGCTGAACAAATCTTCAGGCTATTAATAATAAATGGACATCTCACCTTCTCCCTGTCTTGGTTTTATTTGTGATTTAGCATAGCCTAAAACTACATTTTGCTATTAACAATTCCTACCAAGAGAAACACTCCTGCTTAACAAATCTTGCCTCATTTTTCCCTACTCTACTATTTAGTCTAATAAAAGACATTTCTTGTCCTTACATAACTTGCCTCGCTTGTATCCTTAGGCTGTCAATTAAAACATAATTTCTATTTAAATAAGATCAGGAACTTAAATTTGCTTAGCATAAGAAATCAGCCCAGATCAGCATTACTGTTATTTATAATGACAGATAAGGCAGAGCTTCTCAAAATTAATACTGTCAAGAAAGAAGGGGTCATGTCTATCATGACTAATAGTGACTGTTAAGCAAGACCATTTAAAAAACTTTAATTGCTGAAGATTTTATATTACAGCCTGCTACTGACACACATTTTCAGGTATGAAAAGCATAAGAAGCACTGAGAATCTATTAAGAATAGCTTTTCTACACTCAAGAGCTGCCTTTTGTAGTAGATATAATTGGAGTGAAAAGGAACTAGCAGTGTAATCTCCTAGTATATCAGATGCCCAAAATAAACAAATAAGTGGTTTTCTGCTGCTGCTGTACAGAGAGCTTCTTCAGAGATCCCTCAAAGCAAACTGGTCAGCTACCAGTCAGGTACAAACTGCTCAGCATCACCTTTATCCTTGGGAAAGGGGTGGAACAAATAAGCCTGGAAAGCATTAAGGACAAAAAGGTGATTTAGAATCACAGAGTTTGGATTGGAAAGGATCTTCCTTCCTTCCACCCCCTGCCATGGGCAGGGACACCTCTCACTAGACCAGGTTGCTCCAAGCCCCAACCTGGCTTTTAAAGCTTTCCAGGGATGGAGATTCCACAACATGTCTAGGCAGCCTGTGCCTGTGTGTCAGTACCCTCACAGGGAAGAATAAATTCCCAATACTTGAGGCTGGATGCAGTTGTTTTTCTGGATTGCAAGTGTGTCTTGCTGGGTTTTGTTGAGCTTCTCATCAACCAACACCGCCAAGTCTTTTCCAGGCTGCTCTCAATCCATTCTCCATTGATTTGGGAAGGGGAAATGATTGACCAATCTGTCAGCTTTCCAAGATGATATCAGTGGTATGATGGATGAGGGAAGGGCAGTTGATATTATCTTCACCACAGCAAGGCTTTTGACACTCACTCCTGCAACATCCTCATTGACAAATTGATGAATTTTTTTGCCTGGATAAATGGCTCCTTTCAATCTAAGTGGAAAACAACTTTGGATAAAAAGACTTGTTGGAAAACAAGTTGGATATGAGCTGGGAATACATCCCTGTGGCGATGAAAGGCAGCAGCATCCCAGGAAAAACACTGCCAGCAGGTGGAGGAGGTGATCCTTCCTCTGCTCAGCACTGACGAGACTCAGATGGAGTTGGAGTCCAGCTCTGGGTTTTTCAGTACAAAAGAGATGCAGACAAACTGGAGTTAGTCCATGAAAGGGACACAAAGTTGATTAAGGGAATGGAGTTTCTGTCATTTGAGAGGCTGAGAAGCTGGGAGTGTTCATTGTGGAGAAGGTGGGACATTATCTCTGTCTGTAATACCCAAAGAATAAAAAAAGGAAAAAGACAGGTGGGCTCTTCTTAGTGGTGTCCAGGGAAAGAACAAGGAGCAGTAGGCTCAAACTGAAATACAAAATGTTCCATTTAAACTTTAACTCCCCCACCTTTTCATTGGAACAGGTGAAAGAGGTGAAAACCTGGAACAGGTTTCCCAGGGAGGTTATGGAATAGTCAGAGATATTAAAAACCCATCAGGACACAATCCTGGACAAGCTGCTTTAGCTGACCCTGCTTTGTGATTCCAGAGGTGCCTTCCAACCACCAGAAGGATTCCATGAATTCTGCTCTTTCCACTGCAAAGTGTAGAGGAACCATTTCCAATACAACTCCCCCTTTCCAAAGTCTGTCTACATTTGGAATGATTCTCCTCACAAGCTTTCAGCACTGCTGCTGAATCCTCTGATCTTTAAGCATTCTGGTTCATTTTGTTTTTAATCTCTCTCAATTCAGCACACGTTGCATACATTAAGGCATCTTTAAATCAAACATTTTCTAAGAATGAAAGTATTACTGAAGATGCTTCCCACACTTTTAGGAAAGAGCCTCCCTCCCCAGCAGCTGTTTCACTTACAATGCATTTGTTCCATGGGGTGTTTTTTTGAAAAAAACTTTGAAGCAGGAAAAGTAAACTAATCTCAGAAACAACCAATGACATTTTACCTAATTTAAAATGTAATCCTCAACAAGCACTGAACATTTCTGTCCTGAAATTTGGAGTGTATGAAGACAAGAGTTGATATAAAAATGCTTTTTAAAATTTTAAGTGCAACCAGACAACTAAGCAAGTGTTATGGTAGGCTTTATTTGGAAAGATTTTGGAACTACAAAAATTATGGATCTATGTTGGATTATTTTGCCCAATAAAATGATTGTGATGACAAAGGGTGGAGAAAACTGTCAGAATAAGACAGATCAGATTAGAAAGCATTACATTCCTGGATAAAAACTTGGTACGGTATCAGACTGTCTCAATCACTATCAGAAATCTTATCAGTGAGGGTTCATGGGGAGAATTATATTTTACCTGGAATCAGATCAAATGAAGGGAGTAAAAGAGTATTTTCTTCATCACAACGATATTCAAGATGAAGGGTGTACTGAAACTTACTGAGGCCTCTTTGCCCACTCCTCCTCTTCTCATTTCACTCCTACTATTAATTACAATTTTACAGTGCCTGCATTTTCTTCCTAATGCAGAAATCAAACAACCAGAACATTCTGAGAGCCATCAGGCATTACCAAATAGCTGCGGACAATGATGTTGTTCTTCAGCATTTAACAGCTTCTAATTTATAACATCCAGCTATAAAGTTACAGCAGGATAAACTTCCCCAGTCAGCCAGATCCTCAGCTCTGATCTAACACCAGGCCTGCCAAGTCTGTGTATGATAGCTACTGGTGTAAAATAATCTTTCTCTTCGGAGGCACTTGAAATAATCTCAGTTATCTGGTCACGAGATCCTCTGCTATATCATGTCTGTGTGGAAACCTGCTGCAGTCCTGTGTGCCAAAACACACATTTGGAAGAACTTCATGTCAAAATTGCACTTATTTACTACAGCCATTCACTGGCTGTAATATCAGCCTGTCTCATGAGGCACTTGATAGAGCCCATTACGTGTATCAATTGCAAAGGATGTGTGTCATGTTTCCTGAAGCAATGTTCATATCCTCAGCTCTCCCCTATTGGCAAGGGACACAGCATTGACAAGGACATTATCAAGACTCTATCACTGTAATTGCAAAGCCAACAGAAATAATAGCCAAAGAGAACAGAAATAATAGCCAAAGAGAAGGAATTACAGCTAAATGTTGTATTTTTCATAACCCTGAACAGTCAGGAAGTTGCCAGGAAGCCAAATAAACTATTACCCTCTAAGAGTGCTAGGAAGTGGATGCCCCAAAATTTATCAGGCCACGCTGAGATCAGTGGTTATTTACAATGGCAAACAGCACTGAAAAGAAATGAAGAGAAATTATTGAGAACACTCAAGGTCAAAACCCCGCCTGCCTTGCCTGGGATCATTCAGAACCATCGGACAACAGCTGCAGTGCTTGTTCTGGTACTGAAATACACCAAGTGTAGCACCAGCTTCCTAGCTACTCCTCCATCATCCTCTACAGCGGCTGTGCCTAAATTCTGCTTCTCCCTGGTCGCGCTTAAACCTTTGTTTTCCCAAGGAATCCCGAACTCGGTAGGATCAGCAGCTTTGCCGCGACACGTAACCCGCTGCCTCCCTCTTGAGGCCGCAGTGCCGCATTCGAACCGCGGCAGGCTGTCCGCCTGCTCTGCTCCAGGAGGAGCAGAATGCGGGATGCTGGGGGGAGCGATGGAGGCACAGCCGTGGGAACAAGGGCTGCCTGTCGCTCCCCGTGCGGTGGGCGTGTGTGAGAGCCCTGGCGAGGCGCTGCCCACGTGGCACAGGTGATCCCGTCCCCACGGTTTGACACTGTCACAAGGTCCTTGCCTCACAGAGGGACCGGCATGTGCAGCACCTCGCACACGAGGGTGTCCAGAGGAACATCCCGAATGTGTGGTAGCAAAGCTGCCGACTTTCTAGTTTTAAAACCCGAAATAGAAATCTGCTTTCTTTCCTCATCCTTAGCCTAAAGCCTCTGGAAGGCGGAGGATCCCATTCTCTCCACTGGCAAGACAGACTCAGCACCGTTGCAGAGATTTTTCCACAAAGGGAACTGAGTGCAGTGTGGTAGTGAAACTTTGCCACTGCTTTTTTCCACTCAACTGAGGAGCAGATCAAAAACTCTGTGAGGCTTCAGGTGCCTCACTTTGAATTGGTATATATGCTGTAAAGTTCAAACATGTTTGTGGGGGAAAAAACCCCCAACAATGAATCATTATTTCCAGCAACAAAATAATTCCTAAAAAAAAAGTCAAATGTGAGAATAAGGGGGAACCCACAACAAAATATCTTTAATTGCAGTATTCTCTTTTTGCTCAGAACTTCTTACCTTTTTACTTCATGACCTCTATTCTTATTATCTCTGATTTCTCTGGTAAACTCAAGAGTTTTTCACCCTTTCCACTGAACACCAGAAAACTTTGCCTACCTGCAAAGAAACCTACAGTAGAATGCTATAAATGTTTCAGTTTGAGGTATATTTCATATTGTTTAAATACCTCAGAACCAATAGCACATAATTCTAATTTAGTAAATAAATGAGTGCTTGCCCAAAATTAGGCAGAGATTTTAATAGTTATATCTAAAATTTATAAGTCCTATGTGAAAAGTGTGATATAACTCACCTAGCATGACCATTATTAATATTGGCTTTTTTAAAAAGAAAAACAAGTCAGAAACCCAAGCTTTGTACCACCAGTAGGCCACTAAAACAGGAAAGTTTAGGACAGAGGAAAAATCTTTCTCAAAGAATCTGTAAAAGAGTTTCAAAGAAATCTCTTTATTCTGTATAATATTGTAACACTATTCTAGGATTCACTACTGAATTGTATTACCCTTATTAATAATTTTAGAAACCTTTTCAGTGGGAAGATTTAAACTCAGTATGTTGAAAGCAGGAATTTCCAGCTGGACATTTATTGCCAAGGGAGTGTATTAATTAATGGGAACTTTCTAGGTGAGTATGTTGGTCAGAAAGCCTTCCATAATGCACTGGTCACACTTTTCCAGCATCTTCCTTCCCAGATTTTATGTGAATGAACAATCTTTTGCCATCTCACCCATCTTGTGAAGATGCAGAACGTGTATCCCACCATGGTTTTGCTACAGCAGAAGAGCAAGTGTAATTCCAACCTCAAAAAGTAAAATCCTGGGGAAAAAACATTAGGGAAGCAATCCCATACCAAGGTTTCAAATCTAATTGTCAGCTCAGTACAGGCACACGTTGTTAATTAGCACTGTAGGCTCACCTTGTCAACGTGCAGCCTGAATAAACATAACACCATCCACCTCCTCGGATCCCTAATTCCAGTTATGACACAGGGCTGCTTGTTATCACATAATCCAGGAATATTTTTCCAACAAGGAGATGGCTGACAGGCCAATTTGTGATTGCCACTCAGGATGAAACACATGCTGGAAGCAATGGGGAGATAATGACCCTTTTTTTCCCTTTGCCTGCATCATTGGGAAGGAATTCCCGGGACACATCACCTGTGACGGAAGTGCCACAGTGCTCTGTAGTATTCTGTGCATGGCACAGCCAGAACCGATCCCCAAAAAATATAGGAACAGTCTGGATGATTCAGTAAAAGTGGGGCTGTTCCAGGAGCCATCAGTACTTAATAAAATGGTGAGTCAGAATGTATCAGGATTTGACTAAAGGATTAAGTTAAACGAAGAATGGAGGGTGGATATTGTAAGATAAGTCATTATGGATCACAGCAAAGCTCCCTGTTCAAAAGTACCAAAATAGAGGGGGATAGACCCAGGTCTGCCACCAGTCCACAGGGGAATACGGGAATACTTAAAAAGAATTCTCAGTACAATGGGATAGGAAATATTGGTTGCAATCCCTAGGAGTGGTGAGAAAGCAAAGGAGGAGACCATCATTGTAGAAGAAGACAGTGAAAAGCCTCAAGAATCTCAAGAAAATCAAGATATCTCAGCCTTCCATATCTTGAAGACTATTTTCAGTTTCAGGAATATGTATGGATAAAAACACCAAACAGAAGAGGGATCAGCACATTGTGAAAACAAGTAAAGAACCTCTCTACCATACTAAGAGCAAAAGAAAAGGAAAAAAAAAGAACCTTCTCAAATAACATGATAACCAGAGGACTACTGAAAAAGAATTGTTTTCACCCTGGGAGAATGAAAAGTAGTTGGTGATCAAAACTAGGCCAAATTTCCGTGCTTAGTATGTTGTAGTGCTCTTTGTTGTAGCTGTAAAAATATATCAAATATTTTTAGACCAAAAGTATTGAAAAAAACTAAGTGAAAAATGTATATTGCTCTAAAAATTTTATAGAAGTCCACATTACAGGTGAAGACCCAATTGTGCTGTTCAACCACTGCCTTTAATCCAAGGAAAATAGGAAATGCAACCAAAGTTGGGTGGGAATGCTGATAGGATAGATCCCTGTAGATCTGTGCAGGAGGGTTTAGTGTATTTATGAGTTTGGTGGTTTGGAAGCTATGATCTGTATTTCATTTTTATGCCCACATCAGAGGTTTCTTGGCAGTGTAAAGGGCTTGTAAACCTCTTGTAAATATCTTAGAAATGTCCAGCCAGGGTGCAGGTAGCAATTAGGAGCTGGAAAGAAACATGTCAACTAACCTGGTAGCTTAGCATCAACCTCCAGGGAAAAAAGAAACCCAAAACACACAAAGAATTTGTTACAGTTTCCAGGTCAAAATAATTATTTTAGCAACTTTTGTAAAGATGAACATTCTAGAAACACAGTTCTTCAAACACATTAAAAGCTGGCAGTCTTTAGGATGTGTAAAAATGAACTAAATATCTAAGTAAAGACACTGTAATTATGGAATTGTTATATGTATATTTTGAGCTTACATAATTCCAACTTACCTATTTGAGGCAATGAATTTTCTGTGAACAGAAAAATGAGGTCAATTGTACAGAAGAGGACTTGGGCTTAAAGAGCAGGAAAAAATCCACCCTTTGTTTTCCATGCACCTACCTGTGCTCAAAACAGCCAGGGGCTTGTCCAGGACTAATTCAGGAGCAGGTCCCTGGCAGTTTGTAAATGTTAAACAAATCAATGGCCATCTCTGCAACCCATAATGATTTAGAACTAATTGCTTTTAGGAAATGACTGGAGCAACAACTCAAATGCTGATAGCTGGGGCAAAGGGCACCAGCAAACTGCTGGCCAGATGGCAGGCACTGGGCTGGAAGAGTTATTTTATATTTATCTAATATCCCACTAACCCCAGGATTTTTTTTGCAGCCTTTCATGTTGTCAGAATGAAGATGTTTAAGCAGGTGGTTTACTTCTTGCCGCTCTTCAATCCTTAGATGTCTCCTATTATGATGGAAAACAGACTGAGAATGGCAGCTACTTCAAGTGGAAAAAAAAAAGGCTAAAATTTTCACATCAAAATAAAAACTGATTTTCAAAGGTACTGAAACTCCTATCGATTCCAGCAATACTAATTAGTGTGCTGGTGTCCTGGGATTAATTATTCCCTGTGCTCTACTTGCTACCATCTCAAGGGACAAACCTAAATGGTTGTTATTGCTCTTAAACAGGACACCTCAAGAGACAGCTACATCCATCTTCTAGAATAAAGCAGATTTTTCAAACTGCCTTTATTTCACAATTCATTAAAATCATCTTTAAAAAAATCAGTTTTGTTTAGCATCTATTAATCAGCTAGAGACATTGAAAATTAATCAATCTAAGTATATTCAAGTGTGTGTGTATTTTCAGGGCCAAAAAAAGCAAAAGAGAAAACATTTTAAACTCTACTTGGATTATAAACACCTAGAAAATGCTATTTCAATGGGATCTTGCAGGCTGTCTCCACACTGGAATTTGCAGCAATTCCATGGGAAGCTGACCCAACCAGTCAGCAGAGTGGATTACTACCCATGTGGAGAGCTTGCTGATGCCCTGGCACACAATGCCATGTGTGCCTGCCAACATGGTCACCTGGCAAGTGCCTTTGATGTCCCTCTGCTTGCAGGGTGTCCCATCTTTCCCAACTCACTGAAACAGAAAGGGATCAATCCAGCATTCCTCAGGACACCTAAACACCACTGGCTGCCTGACTCCAACCTCTCAGCTCTGCCTTGGTGAAAACATCAAATCTGGAGAATTTCTACCTCCTACTGCTTTCAAAGACAGTGACATTTCCTCTCCCAGTACCTCACAAATCCACTTGTTTGCCTTGCCTTGTTCTCCAGCATACATATTTGCTGTGGTTTCCACAAATTCATCTGTTTCATTGCCATTCCACTGGCTGCTGTGTCTGTTGTTGATGGTTTTTCTCCATAAGCTCCCTGTGATGATATTTTATTTTCCAGTCAGCACTGTGATCCCATATTCCCAAGGAAATTCAGAAATCATCACTGTTAAGAACAAATTTTAACATTGTTTAGTACCAAAGTAACTGAAATTTGAGGTATGAGCTGTGCTGAAATCCATCATCACTGGTGTTAATGAATTATATCAATAATCTCTATGTGTCAGCCTAGAGCCCTACTGATGCAATTAGCTACACACATCTCTCCAAACTTTTCAAAGGCATGTGTCTGATTTTTCCTGGCCATGAAACAATACCCTGATTTTCCAGTCCTGCTAGGCAGACAACGTTTTTAATTGCCTTTCATTTTCTGTAGCTTCAAGCTCCATTCGTTTAGGATTCCCCTCTTTCTGCGGAATTGGAACACATGAAATGACACCTATAGTATCAAAGTATCTCTTGGATCAAACATCTATATTTATACATGCAAACATCCAGCATGCTAATTAAGCACTTGACTAATTTAAAGAACATGTGACTAAGTCATACGGAGGGTTGACCCATTTAAAAGCTTAAGAGCTTCTGTAACAACAGAACAAAATATGGCTGTGTTTGGCTTTAAATCTTTTCTTATGCAGAATGAAGCTTTAATGGGCTAAATCAGGTTCCAAAATGGAAGTTTTATGAATTGCCACTGGGTAGATGCTTCAGACAATGCTGCTAATAACACAGAGAACAAACGGAGAAAAACATTCATGTAGGCACTCTAACTTGTAAGGAAATCAAATTTGCATTAACAAAAAGAAAAGTGTGTGTCTATGATGTGAAATCATTTTAATGGCGCAGTTTTGAGGAGTAAAAACACAGAACTGAGGTATCCGGGATGCTAAAGATGTTTGAAAACACCACAATCCGAGAAGTGCTGCATTTCTTACCCTCTTTTTGTTCCTTCACTGATCTCAAGAAGTAGATTGCAGCCATCTTTGCAGCACTAAATATGAAGCACAAATTCTTTGTAACGATGATCACGAGTAGTTTATGAAAAGCAATACATTATTAGTAACAATTAATATAAATTAAGTAAATTCTATTTTTGGTAAAAAAGGACTAGGTCTGGGACCACTAACCCCATACAAACCTCAAAGGTTGAAGACAACTGCTCCAAAATCACTGAAGTCATTCTCATCTACGGAGAATGAGAGAAGCAAGGAAAAACATGTTTGAAACACGTAAATTATTAATATTCTAGCACACTTTTCTATATTTGAGGCTAATTTTTTTTCCTAGTAATTTAAATCAAGACCTTGCCTGAATAACTACAGCAGAGGAGGGTGAAAAATTACAAAACACAAAGCAAAGTTTCCTATCTTCCTTTCCCTGATTTTCTTCTAGGTGATTTTTTCACATTTTCTGTGCATCTCAGTATCTCACTCTGTCCTATGACACTCCAATGTGCTATTTCCCATAAAAGCCCGACTTCCTGCCTGCTTACTTTATTGTCCCCTCAATGATCCATTAAAGCCCTTCTCTTCTGAAGATGTATTTCAGTGTTTTCCATGTTTTCCATTAGATCTGATGACTGAAAACACAAAATTGAACTGGCCACGCACAATGCAAGTTACTGAGTGACTAACTTATCATCAAAGCTGCAAAATGTGCTCAGACCTATCTTAGAGATGCAGAGATCCCCAGTTTATCATTAGCCATCTCTTGTTCCATCTCTCGTGCTCACACAGACACCTCAGCACGTGTCACCCCGGGGCTGGCTGACCTTTCACAGCGTGAACTCCATGGCTGTGTAATTGCCAGCTGGAGATACAAAATTGGCCTGGGTGTGTGTTGGGGATCAGCACAGACAGAACGTTTTGTTTATTGCATTAAAACTGACATTAATTTGTTGTTTCCATTCATAAATCTGTTCTTTTCTAAAATAGAATAGCAACCTACTTCTGTCTGTGGCTGCCATAGCTACCCCTCAATCCTCTGCCATGTCATTATTCTTTGTTGCTCTTTCCATGCTTTTTCTGTGCCCTGATGTTTACACCAGGCATGACAGCAGAAGGATGAGTAGAAAAAGTTTCTGAGGTACTGCAAATATGTTAATATTAGATATTGATAGAGGCCAGCTAAAATTTCAGGTCTTGGGAATAGATTCATTACATTATTTCATAACTGGTCCACATGCAGTAGCTGAATTTGTTTTGTGACTGAAAATACACTCAGTCATATCAAGTATACTTTTATTATGTGAGCCTGAACCAGAGCTTTGATGTTTTTCTGACCTTATTCCTTGAGGCTCAGAGTAGAAAACATATCACCTCCAGATGCATAATTTGGATCCTCTGGAAGATACAAGTTTGAATATTGAAGGGTCAATAAGCCTCCCAATCCTGTGGTAAGTGTTCTCATCAACAATCAGTTTTATTATGAAGTCAGCACACTCTCTCTCTCGTGCTTCTCTTTCCTGATCTCTTATTTTAAAAGTCATCTTGTCCCCCGTGCTTCTGTGGTGGAGTTAAACGCTCTGGCTCTGCAGCAGAGGCACTCAGAGTGTACAGATGTTGTTGTAGGGAGCTTGGGAACATTTGCAACTCTGATTTAATCACGGAACAAGCAGGGACCAAGGCAGCCAGAGAGGGCTGCTAGATGTAGCATGAAAGCTTGGGGTGCTTGTGGAACTTATTTAGCGAACGCAAGAGGCACTATTGACCTGCTACTCAGCTAATTCTGGATCCTTCCTTTGGGTGTAAATCACTGAGCTATGTGTAAACTCTATTTACAGCACAATCGTGTGTGTGACACTGACCTCGTAGTTTGTGTTTAAACTCACTTTAAATACAACAATACACGAATGCTAAGCACTCTGTGTTTTAATCTCCCCAAATCTTAATTAAGGGCAAAGTGTGGTGTGGATCATGCCTCAGAAAGTCATGTGGCAGCAGAGAACCAGTCTCCCCAGGTAAATAAAGATGATTAATTTGGAATTGTTTGAAGTTTGTTTACTTAATGCAGATATATAACAGGAGGCAAATAAAGTGCTGCAGGAAAAAAATATCATCAAGATAGAAGAGGGGGGAAAGGAAAAAAATGAAGACACCCACAGCCAGATACCTGTGGAATTCAAACCAGCATTCACTGCTTTTTTTTTTTTTCCTGAAAAGACATTTTCTAAGACAAAATTAGAGCAAGGTGAGAGGCAAAAGTATTTGTGTCACACTGAACTTTGCCTTTGACATTTCTTATGAAATGCAGTCACTTGGTTTTAGTTAAGCTGAAGTGCAAACACTGTTTGCAATAGGTGCCACTGGTGTTGCCATCTTCTCTCTCCTGAGTTTTGGTTTGGGGTTTGCATATTTCCTTAGCTGATATTTAATCTCTTGTTTGTTTTTTATACAGGCATACACATGTAAATATATATATATATGTATATGCACATATATCCTTTCCTCTAGCATATAATAAGGGTTCATAGGAAAGGAAAGAAGTTTTTGCAAGTTACTCTTACTTTGAAACAGATTTGTGACCAGCAAGTTTATCTAAACATGTTGGTCTGCTTAAAATTTAAAGTGTTAAACTGTAAAAGAAAAGCAAATATTGACTGTTCATGAAAATGTTCACATTTCCCCCAATTCGCTGGTTAAGCAAACTGAAATAGCAATTATTGATTAAAAAAAAATTATGTGGGCAATCCTATTATTAAATCTAGGTGTGGTAGGTGTAGTCTGCTGATGGATATTTTATATAAAAATATGAGAAACATAAGCAATCTTCCTTGCCCTTCTTTACGTTGTTGGTTATCATGCTGAAGCAGAAAAGATTATGAGGCTTCAAGACATGAAAAAAATGTCCCAATAAAGGTTGAAGCAGAAAAAAAAAAAGGAGATTGCTGTTCTTAATTCTGCAGAAAAGGAATAGAAGTAATGATATCCCCTGTATAGTGCAGACCTGAATTTGGGAGCTTTAACTCTAATCCATAATAACACATGGCAGATAAAGCAACTGTCTACTTGAAATAAGTTTGACTGTTCTTTGTATCTATTAAGACAAAGAATGTAGATATAATCTTTCAGATAAGGAGTTTAAGACGGATTATTTGCATTGTTCAAAGGTTTTACCTCAGAAATAGGAAAAATTACCAGCTTTTTATCATTCTTATCATCCTTAGTAGGTGCATGGGCCCCAAGCCAGGGATATTCTGCAGCATTATCAAAACTACTTGTGTCATATTTACTCACAATTTTTAAGTACAACCACATAATCCAGAACTGGGTAGGTTTTTAAGGTTAAAAATTCCAGTCACCTAAGAAATGCTCTTTTGTTGAGTGCATATGAGCAAAGTGAACCACCTCTACTCCATTTCAGGCACCAATATAAGAATAAGCCCGTATATAGTTCCACACTGATGTAATTTATATAGTTACATATTTTATATAGTTATATACCGGTCGCTTTGATTTTGCAATTTACAAATATTTTTTTCGCTGCTAAAGCAAACCCTCCCTCAGAAATTCCCTAAGTGCAGCTTTCACGGCGGCGAACCTCTAACTTTTTCTATCACTGCACAACGCCTCCACCACCAGGAGTTTTAGAAATCTGCGGCATCTCAACAATGGGATTACAGCCGAAAAATCCGTTTCGCAGGGATTCTGGTAAATTTCGCAGGGGTATTGTTAAATTTCCTTTCAATTTCAAAGGAACCCGACAGCGCCGCCAGCCTCTCCCTCACAGAGTGAGGAGGGGGCAGGACCTCCCCGCCCATGATTGACGTGCCTTTAGACCAATCAGACCTCGCGGTGGCGGCTGGCCGCGGTGCTATTGGCCAAGGAGGTAGCGGGGGCGGGCGCAGGCGGGAGCGGGGCTGTATTGGCAGTGCCTCCCGCTACCCGTGGCTGCTGCGGGCGGGACGCGGCGGCGGCGCAGGGTCCCCTCGGGGTGACAGCGTGACCGGGCCACGACCTGAGCTCCCCGCTGCTGCTGCTGCCGCCGCCTCGCCGGGAGCGAACACAGCCCCGCCGCTCCTCTCCGCCTTGCCCTTGCTGCCTCGGGGGTCGCCGGAGACCGCAAAATGGCTGACGGGCGGGACGACGCCGCGAACCAGCTGAAGCAATGGAAGAACCAGCGGGGCTCGCAGGTACCCGCCGGGCACCGCCGCTCCCCGGTACCCCCGTGCCTCGCATCCCGCGGGAGCCGTGGCGCCGGAGGGCGCAGAGCCCAGCGGGATGCGGCGTCCCCGGGGCGGCGGCGGAGGGGGAGGCGCCCTCGCCCCCTCCCGGCCTCGCCACCACGGCTTGGAGCTGTGCCCGGGAGCAGCGAGGCACGGAGGGATGGAGGCTGCCAGCTGGCCCCGAGCGACACGGGCGGGCAGCGCTGCCTGGCCGCGGCCGCTCCTTCCTGGCAGCGCCGGGGCTGCGCTGTGCCCCAGCCGCGGGCCCGCGGGCAGGGATGGGGGCGATGTTTTTCTGTCTTAAATCAGGAGTTTGCGTTTTAAGTTTGCTGTCACGGCGGTAGAGCCCGGTGAAAATGCGACTAGGGAATAATAGAAAGGATAAAGCACGTTCAGCAGTGTGTGCAGGGCCAGGAGTTGGACTCGGTGATCCTTGTGGCTCCCTTCCAGCTCAGCGTATTCCGCATGACCAGACCGAAGGGAAATTTTAGGAAGAAATTCTTCCCTGTGGGATTGATGAGACCCTGGCACAGGTTTCCCGAGAAACTGTGCCTGCCCCATCCCTGGAAGTGATCAAAGCCAGGTTGGACGGGCCTTGGAGCAACTTGGGATAGTGGGAGGTGTCCCTGTGTCCCTGCCCGTGGCAGAGGGTGCAGTTCAATGACCTTGAAGATCCCTTCCAACCAACCCAAACCATTCTCTGGTCCTATGAAGTGGACTGGGACAGGTGGCTGACTGAAGTCATAAGGGCATGTTATCAACAGCATGCCACTCAGTCATCTGAAGATATAGAATAGACTCCAGATATCTAGGTTAAGGTGTAAATGTTGCAAGAGTTCACTTCCCTTCTTCGTCATGTCGCTGTGACAGTTTCCACGTGTCGTTTCTGACAGAAATGTGTATTTGCTACTAAATACACCGTGCTGGTTTTAAGTGGCAATTTTGCAAGATGCAAGTGGATGTTTCAGTTCCCATTGGAGCTGTTAAGTCGTCTTAATTTTATTTTTTCCCTTGCTTCTCAAAGGTACAGTGTGAAAACTACCTGATGACTTGTGACTCCATCATATCCTAGCATGTGTCATAGTAGTTCCTTTTTTATCCATGAGTAATTATTTTTGTAGGGATGTCGGCTTTTCTGTAGCAAAGCAGCGTTTGAAAAGAGGCCAAGGTTAATTTGGAGATTGGGAGGCAACCCAAAGCCTGTGTTGCATAAGGAGTCATGAGACTTTAAGATAGAAAGTAGGGAGGACTTATTAGAATTTTAAAGTGAGTTGTATGAGGTGCAAAGTATCAGTAATGCCTGGAAGTGTGTACTTTGATGTGTGCTGTTTGCCACAGCAGCGACTAAAATTCTCCTGGCTTTCTTTCCCTTCTTTTTGTCATGGCAGGTTAGTGTAATGAAATACAGATCTGAAAGTTCTTACCCATCAAGGTTTGGGCTGTGTGCAGCTCCCAACCAGATGAAAACACAGGCATCAAACAAACTCGGGTCCAAAAGTAGTGTGAGAGTTCTTCTTTAAACTATGGTGTGGGTTTTTTTCCTCTCTGGAACTTACTTTGTGTGCCCCTCATAACGTTATCCTGAAACTAAAGTGACTATCTCCTTCCACTAAGTAAATGAATATTCTTTACTTCTTATGTGAAAACTAGAAAGTCTTCCTACACAAAGGAGACTGTACAGCCACAAAGCTGTTAATTTTTTTACAACCTTAATATCAACAAGTTGTGGTTTTAGCAACTACTTCTGGTGGCCTTAAATATTGGCGTTATAGAATAGTCTTGTCTGTAATAAATATGCAGTGGAAATATACTGAGAACAATTTCTGCTCTTGCATATTTCCCATAAGAAGCTATAGATAACCTTTTGATTTAAGCAGATGTTTGTTTGTTTGACTTGAAATACAAATTTGGCTTTATTTAACTTCCCTGTAACTTTCTGACATCATGTTTATGTTTGTAACCAGTTACTTATTGTCTTTTGTAATGTTTGTGCAGATTTCGGTGTAGGTGAGGGTTCCAGGCATCCCAAAGGAATTGGATTTATGCTTAAAGCTTTATACTAATGAAGTGGTGAAGGTGCAATAAAGAACGTGGATATTTTGGGAATCCAAGCCAGCTGCAGTAGCACGTGCTGCACGTTAGTAGCTACACAGTGGAAATGCACTTATCCTGTCAAATGTCTTTTATGTGGTTATTCATGGACCTGAGTGAAACAAAGGTGTCTGGAACTCCCTGTGTTCTCTGCCTCATCCAGAGCTCTGGGTGTGGATGTGAATAATTGTCCTTTCCTTGTCTTTCTGGGTTGCCTTTTGGGGGGAATAAAGTCTTCTATCAGATGGGGATTTTGTCTGTTTGCAGTAATTAACCCCCTTAAAGCAGAACTTAGGGTAAGAATTGGAACTTTATGCAGTCACTGTTAGAATAATGAATGCTTTTCTCATCAAGAGTTGCTTCTTCCTTCTCTCCACCATCCCTTTTCATTTATAGAACTTTAAAAGGGGGGAGAACTCGTCAGGAAGGGCTGAGGGAGTTTGTGCTGGTGACGTTCAGGTGTGTGGATACTTCTGGATAGTGTGGATAGAGAGGCCATATGGAATTATGTCATTTTAGTGCAAGCTATGATTCTGTTTGAGCTCACCCTGTTGCAAATTTTGTCTTTATTTTCTTTATTTTTTCCTTTGTCCTTATTTGTTTTTGTGTTCTTCTAAGTCCTTTACAGGGGTCCTAACAATAAATGTACTCCAGAGAAAACTGAAAACTGTGACCAACAGGTCTCTGGAGCTGATGTGCCTTTCTCGCTACATTTTCCACAGCACCCAGTAAAACAGGAATATTGCCTTAGAGGAGCATATAACCCCACATGTGATGCAGATAAAGTCTTTTCCACTAGAATCTTTTTATGAGAAAGTAGGAGTGCACTCAGTTCTAGTGCAGGTGTTTCTTGAAGCTGTAGGACATTTCCTGGCAGTAGAGCTTCTTAGGGCTTCTGTTAATCTTAGTCCTTCCATGGTGCAGGAGTCTGAAATGATGATTCCTCAGGTGTTCCTACTTCTGTTGTTTTCCATAACTCTTCCAGACCAACACTAATTAAGGAAACCCCATTTTAGTCTGGCTGTAGCTCTTTGCTTATGTCTCTACCCCTGTACTGACATTACCACCTTCTTCCTCTCCTTTCTCCCTTATTTTCCAGCAGCTACTCCTGTTTTAGTTTTTTTTTTTCCATCCCATATTTTTCTTGAAGCGAGATCAGTAGTCCTGAGAAGAAACATTTCTGAACTAAAAAACGTTCCTGGATTTTACATGACTTAACTCCCCTTCTCAAATTGTCCTAAAACTTAGCTTTGTAATTTAGGTAAACATCTGTATGTTCTGTGATTTCCCGCAGAATCTCAAGTCATTTTGCCACTTCTTGTTGATATGTTCTGTGACATGTAATGGTTGAAAAGTCATGCACATTGTGTGGCTCAGATCCAGAGGGGTTTTAATTCTGGTGTTGAAAGTGTCTTTCTCTTGCTTCCAGAAACCAGATGTCCTGACCACAGGTGCTGGGAACCCCATTGGGGATAAGCTGAATATCCTGACAGTGGGGCCACGTGGACCTCTTCTTGTCCAAGATGTTGTTTTCACTGATGAGATGGCTCACTTTGACAGAGAGAGGATTCCTGAGAGAGTTGTGCATGCAAAAGGGGCAGGTGTGTTTAAAATCACATATTTTCTCTGTGTAGAATTAAAGAGCTTTTGAGTAAATGTGTAGATTGTGGTGCATAAATTACATTGTTGTTTATGATTTAGTGTTACTAGCTATAATAAATCTGTAGAAACAACAGTGGTAAGGCCTGGTTTAAAAGAACTCAAAACTTGAAGCACTGAAAAATTATTTACAAAAATGAGAGAAAATGTGGTTATAGCCGTTCAATTTTTACTGTATCTGTTGTAGTCTCTGCTTCTTCTGTCTGTTCCTCCCCATCTCTATTCTAGTTAATGTTGTTTGCATGTTACTTAGTAGAGAATTTGGCTTTGTCTTCTAATGTATGTCTGCCAAAGCAAGCTGATAATCTTATATTTAAACTAAAAAACCTTAAACCTTTAAAAAATTATTAGTAAGGTAGAATTATTAGTAAGGTAGAATTAGTACCTTGAGTTTTGTCATGTATTGCCCTAGAAAGAGCAAATACGGGGCTGTATTTAAAATGTGACTGTACATGGGAAAAGTTCCTCTGTGGGGGTGGAAAGGATTGTGTTGCTTCACCCAGCTTACAGATGCACCAAAAATTCTGCAACTCGTAGAAGGATTAAAGAAATACCTGCCTTGTTCCCAGATGAATACACAGATCTTGGCAGAAGAGCATCTTCTGTGCTGCTGCAGGGAGCTGCTAACAGTCAGTTAAGGAGGAGAGAGAGAGCAAATAGTTTGTGTTAAATCAGTTTCATTTTGTGAAAGAAAATGGAGTGTTTAGAGCGTTGTTTAAACTGGTGTACTTCCCTTGGACTTTAAATTGTATCTTAACAACAGACAAGCTGGGAGTGAGAGGAAGGTACCTAGATCTGATATTTTGAACTTGCTGTTCTTCAGGAGCCTTTGGCTATTTTGAAGTCACCCATGATATCACCCAGTACTGTAAGGCAAAAGTGTTTGAGCACATTGGGAAAAGGACTCCGCTTGCCATCCGCTTCTCCACTGTTGGTAAGGCTCTAAATTCACTTTGTGTCTTCTGCATGTGTGCCCTGAGAGCACTGTTTGCATTGTGGGGCACTTAAGGGTGTCTGCAATGCTTGCTTCATCTTCTCTGAAATTCACTTACATGGAAGACCTTAAGCAGCTTTTGCCCCTTTCTGTCAGAGCTCTCTGGAGACACTTTTCTGTCTGAAATGTGAGAGAGAGGGCAGCCCAAGCTGTTTTTTTTTCTGACCGAAAACTTGCTTTGTTTCTGGTTGGATCACAATCAACACTAATAAATTAAATACCTATGATCTCTTATGCTGCAGGAATGTTTTAGGGATGAATGATAATCTAAGTAATAAACTAAATACTGGGCAAATAAAAACAATCTGCCATAAATAAACTCTGATTTCTTAAAGATTGGAATTCACAAACTAGCAAAATCTTAAATGCTATTAGTTGAAGCTGATTGTGATCAGTAGCTTGTCTGATAGAAAAACTATAATTCATGATGTGGATGTATTTAAAAGGAAAGAAATCCTAATGAGGATTCAGTTCTGGAAGTATTGGAGAGAAAAAAGTAGTCCAGCAAGGCTCAGGGAGCTGCTGGCTTTGGCCTACTGTCTGTTTCCAGTCTTAAATCCCTTAGGATTTAGAGGGTCCTGAGTGTTGTACAGGGTAAGGACACTGTGTTGAGTTTGAAATGTGGACTGCTGGTGGAGCAGGTTGTTGCATCCTTCCCTTCCCTTTGCCTGCCCTGTTTGGACACATTCCCTCCCTGCTCTTCTGGAATACCCAAGGTTTTTAACGAGAGAATGAGCGTCCTACTGATTTCATCACAATTCAGCATTAGCTGTTCTGAGCATTTCTGGATCACTTCTGCTCAGGTGTTGTGCTAAGCACTTGTGCTCTGGTCCCATTGAAAATCCCATCCTGGGTGAAGCAGGAGGAATTAAAAGGATTACAGCTCTTCCATAGTGTTTTATTAGGCACGCTGGTTAGATTGCTACCTTTCAGATGAGAGCTTTCCCACTGGGATTTGGTGCATGGAAACAAATGTGGGTTGAGATGATTCAGCCTTAAAATCTGGTGATGTCTCTCTTAGTGATAATGCAAATTCCACTCTTAATTGGCTCAAGTGGATATACTTGGTTTTTTCGTTTTTTTAACTGTGGCCTGAATGTTTGATTGGCTTTACACTTTGAAAACTCACAGTGCCTGAAGCATTGTTGAAAATATTCCTACAGTTCCTTGGTGTAGAAAAGACTGGAACAAACCTTGCTCTTTTAGGATTTTATAGCCTATTTTCAGCTCATATTTATATGCATTTCCTATCCTAACACTTCTGTATGTTCATGTTTCTTCAAGCTGGAGAATCTGGCTCAGCTGACACAGTTCGTGACCCCCGAGGCTTTGCCATGAAGTTCTACACGGAGGATGGGAATTGGGATCTTGTGGGAAACAACACTCCCATCTTCTTTATTCGGGATGCAATGTTGGTGAGTAAGCACAAAAGGTGAGGGTACTTTGTGAGAAAGCCCAAAAGCTCATTTATATCTTGTTTTGGCTTCACTCAGAAGCAAAAAATTGGTTGTTGGTCAGATTGAACATTTTTTACTTAGAAATATGTTCTTAAACAAAAGTAAATCAAGAACTAAAGCTTGATAACTTAAGTGTTTTCATACTTTTCACTTGAACTTTTCACTTCAAAACCTTCTTGCCAATTCTTTTTATTAAATCTGGGGGTTTTGGTCTTTTGGCATTAGTTTGACAGCAGCTAGCAGAGGGGTTTTCCTTGAGTGCAGGAGTTCTGCACAGATATTTCATAGTATCTCTGTATTCATTTATGAGTCACATAAACACAAATATACAAATCTGAACAGCTTTATCTCTCACATTATCAAACACAAAATGAAAGCATTCTTTATCTCTGTTTATTCTAATTATGAATGTTTGACATTCATTTTACTGACTGGTCGGTGAGTTCATTTGTTTGGCAGGAAGGGTATGGCAGTAGAAGATTTTTTCTTTCAATGACCTTACAGCTTTGACTTTTTTTTCCCTCTCTTTTTCCTTTTCCCCTTCTGGACAAATTAGTTTCCATCCTTCATCCATAGCCAAAAGAGGAACCCTCAGACTCATCTGAAGGATCCAGACATGGTGTGGGACTTCTGGAGTCTTCGCCCTGAGTCTTTGCATCAAGTAAGCTTCTCCCGTGACTTTATTTTGTATGATTAAGATAATCATGTTATGACAGCAGGTTCTTAACTCTCTCTTTTCCATGTTTAATTTAGAAGTCTACGTAGTCTTATTTATATTTTATTTAAATAGGATTTTAAATTATTCATACTTATCTATGCTTACAGGGGAGTCAGTTTTATTTCATTAACACTTAAAGTAGAAATTCCTCAAGGAGTTCCTGACAACATTAACATAACTCCCAGTGATGCAGATTAACACAATAAACAAACAGTCTGGAGTGAAGACTTTCTCCTTGATATGCTGAGCCCATTCATAGTGTTGGATCCTTCTCTTCAGGTGTCTTTCCTGTTCAGTGACCGTGGCATTCCTGATGGCTATCGCCACATGAATGGATATGGATCACACACCTTCAAACTGGTTAATGCTGATGGAAGAGCAGTTTACTGCAAATTCCATGCCAAGGTATTGATTTTTTTTTATTATTTTTATTTGAAACTATACATCATACTGGATAAAAACCATAAAGATCTGTGACTTTTCGAGTTTAATTCAGGCTCAAAGGTTTGTGGAGTCCTAGTTGAGTATCAGTTTCATACCTTTAACCAGTAGGAGAGGTATCTTTCTTCTTCTATTCTTTACTAGACTGTAAGAAACTCTTATTTGGGCATCTGTCTCTTGTTAATGGAGCACTATCAGTGAACTGATTTTTATCTGGAAGGCAGCTATTGAATGTACTATAAATCTAAACTCAAGTTACTGGGAGTTAGAACTTGGACAATCTCATTCTTGGATTATAAATCCTGTTAAAATCCATTCTTGATGAATCATCTCTGTAGTACTTTCTGCGTGCTGTAACTCGTGCTTTCATTGCTTTTAGACTGACCAGGGCATCAAAAACCTTTCTGTGGAAGAAGCAGGAAGATTGGCTTCTACTGATCCTGACTATGCCATACGGGACCTTTACAATGCCATTGCCAAGGGGAACTTTCCTTCATGGTCCTTCTACATTCAGGTTATGACCTTTGAAGAAGCAGAGAAGTTCCCATTTAATCCTTTTGATGTGACGAAGGTATGTCTGATAATTCTGGGAATATTCAGTTTCAGGTAGTTTTTAAGTGTATTCTTTATTGTAGAGCCACGATGAGCCAGGAATTCTGGAGATGAAGCTGTAGTTGCGTTATATCTGGTGTTACTTTTCCTCAGGGAAATATGGATATGGCTTGATTCCAGGCCTGTAGATCCCATGGCTCTTCAGAAGTGTGATCTCAGATCAGAGTCACACCCTGAGCCTTGCTGGTCTCGTTTTGTCCCACTTCCAATAGCTGCTCCTAGGAATGCCTCATTGAAAGATAATGACAAACTAGTGTTCCATAAACTCTTTTTTGCCTCTAACACCGTTCTCCCCAAGTGGCTAAAGACCTTTGAACTTAAAAAGTGCAGCTCAGATGGCAAAGAAAAGGCCAGTTAAGCCAGTTAAGCATTTTGAAGGAGCTGAAAACATTTGTGCCACCAGTTCCACCCACGCCCTGCTTCCCTAGGCAGCTTTTCAAGGGCCTGTGGGTATTTCGTTCAAGTACTCAAGTACTGAGATTATACTGGGATGATGAAATAAGTTGCATTAATAATCTGTGTTAATTGCAAAAGGCTTCTTAAAATAAGACATTCCTCAATGTTTGTTAAGAGAAAAGAAACTCAGTAATATATTTTCCTAACCTAGACTGAAATCGGGTGAATTCTGCCTGGCAATTAAGCTGCATAATACTGTAATAATGTTGATTTCACTGGATGTGTGTTGTGTCTTACAGGTTTGGCCTCATGGTGACTACCCTCTCATCCCTGTGGGAAAGCTGGTCTTGAACAGGAATCCTGTCAACTACTTTGCAGAGGTGGAACAGATGGCTTATGACCCTAGCAACATGCCTCCTGGAATTGAGCCCAGCCCTGACAAAATGCTGCAGGTAAACAGGAGGTGTGACCTGAGGAGCATTGGTTACTTTGCTGCTCATGAAAGCTTTGAGTTGACATGCCCCTGTGTTTTACAAGTGGTGGTTCATGTTTGTGCTCAATGTTTTAGGGGCGCCTCTTCTCGTACCCTGACACCCACAGACACCGCCTGGGCCCCAACTATCTGCAGATCCCTGTCAACTGTCCCTTCAGAGCCAGGGTGGCCAACTACCAGAGGGATGGGCCAATGACTGTTTCTGACAACCAAGGTAGCCAACTTTCAGTATAATGATGCTTAGTCACAGGCTGCAGCATTCTCTTCAATTCACAGGGGGCTTAATATCCATGTTTATTATCTTTACATACTTGTGTAGAATGTTTGTATATCTTCTCTGTTAATCCAATAAAGGAGACTTGGGATATTTGGATACAAGATGAGAAGTTTTTTCAAAAGTATAAAAAGCAAAGAAAGCTTAATAAAAAGACCTTTAACAGGAAAGCAGTTTGTGGGAGAATACCCACAGTTAGGTTTTAGAGACTGACTTGGCTCAGTCCACTTCACTAAACTGCTTTGCTTTCAGATTTCTGAGAGATTGTGAAAGACAAAAGTGAAAATGCCAAGAGTAGAGCTGTCACTTCCCTTCTACTGAGCAGCTTCTGTTCTGTCAGGGTTTGCCCAATAGTGGCTGTTTTCCACCTGAGAGTAAACAAGGATGTACTTAAGCTGTGGCTCATGCCAAAATATGTGTTCCTCTGGGCTATGAATTCAGACACTCGCTGAGGGAGGAGAGGGAAATATTTGAAAAACAGGAACTTGAGGACAGCTGCTCTTGTCCCAGAATAGATAATGAGTTTATTTTTATGCAGTTCTCTTAGTTCACTAGGTGTTTAAAATACACCCCCTACACAGGGAAGCATTGTAGTACAGATATGTGAATGATTGTGTTTTTATGCTGCCTTAAACTTCAACAATGACTGTCTATTATAACTGAGAAATATTGTTGTGAGAGTGGCCAGCTTTTCTTATTTTTGAATCAAATCAATATTCTCTGAAGAAAGCTAGTGGAAATTCTCTTTGTAGTAGGTGCTGTTAAGTACTGGCTTGAAGGTCTGGACAGAAAAATGCTGACAGCTGTTTTTAATAAAACTAATAGTAACTGAGTAATTGATTTAGATTCCTCCAAGCAAATAACATCCTCTGTCTTCTGACTTACTTGAAAGTGCTGCCATCTGATTGATTTGGTTTGGGGATTATTTTTTTCCAGGTGGTGCTCCAAATTATTATCCAAACAGCTTCACCGGTCCTGAGGATCAGCCCCAGTTCAAGGAGAGCCGCATGTTTGCTTCAGGGGACGTGCAGCGCTTCAACAGTGCCAATGAGGACAACGTGACCCAGGTGGGGCTGTGGGAAGGCTTTGTGCTGCTTGGTACACAATGAGGAGTGTGTAGGGTGTGGGTTAGTGTGAGTTCTCACAGAATCTGAAATTCAGATTTTGGGCATTGTTAGGTAGAGGCTCTGACTTGTTTTCTTGCCATTATTGTCTGGAGAACGAGTTGTTGGCATATTTGCCAAAGAAAAACCCTGACAGATTGGATGCCTTTTAGATGTTTTGAGTATTTTAAGTGTTGCTTGACTAGGAAGTGAAAGCTATTTTTATTCACTTTTGGGACTATCAAAATAAACCTTTATTTCCTTTACGGGCAGGTGCGAGAATTTTACCTCAAAGTGCTGAACGAGGAACAGCGCCAGAGGCTGTGTAAGAACATTGCACATCATCTGAAGGATGCCCAGCTCTTCATTCAGAAACGAGCTGTAAGTGCCCTCTTTGGGGTTTATTCCAGGTTTTCTACCAGCCTAGTAACATTGTCATAATGGCTTCTGGAAAGGAAGATTAGGAATTCTCTGAAAAGGCTGGATTTTTTTCTTACTCAGGAATTCTCATACTCAAATATTTGCCTATTTACACAATATAGCATCAATATATAATATGTTAAAGTAACTTTTTCCTGGGGGGAAGAATGGGACAGGTGTTGAACATATGTTTAGCTTGCTGTTTTAAAATTCAGATGACTGCTAGAGTAAGGTTTTGCTCTAAACAAGGAGAAGGCAATGAGGGCCAAGGAGGGATTGGATCCTTGTCCTTCCCAGGGCAACTTTGTTTAAATTGGGAATGAGCTCTGTGTTGCACAATAGAAATAGTGTTTGAAGATGTTCATATCTTGTTTATAACTGATCAGAATTAAGCTTTTTTTCCTGATGATACCTACTGCTTGTAGCCCAGGAGGTGTGGTAAAGAACCCTCTTGAAATGGAGGAAAAAAATTCTTATTGCCTTTTCTGCTTTGTCTTCCTGTGCAGGTGAAAAACTTCACTGATGTTCATCCTAGTTATGGAGCCTGTATCCAGGCTTTGCTGGACAAATACAATGCTGAGGGTGGGCAAAAGGTATAGTAATGATTTTTGTAGCTGCATTTTGACTGGCTGTGAGTTATTTTGGCTTCTCCTGGAAATCCAATGACATGAGAAATTAGTCTTGATCCCCATTTGAGCTAAAGGCCAGAAGTCAGTGCTTGTAGAATTGCAGAATAAGAAAACACCACTCTAATAACAATTAAATGTTGATTAACTGGTGATGTGCAAAGACTTGGTTTCAGTTGAGGTTTGTAGGGTTTCTGGAAGGTAGCTGCACATGATATAAAATGTGTTCAGGTTGGTTACCCACCCTTTGAGATGGTAAGGAAACATTGCCACAAGCCTTTCTTGGGCTCAGTGCTTGCTCCAAAGAACAGCAACTCAGTTGATTCAATTTTTTCCTGCAGTTCTTTACTTTAAATGGAACTTGCTCTGAGTTTTTCTGTTGCTTTATTTTCAGGATGTAATTAGAACATATGCACAGTCCAGAACTCGTATGTCTGTCAAGGAAAGATCCAACCTGTAAATCTACAGAGCTGCTCTGAATTTTGCATCCTTCCAGCTGTACAAGAACCTGTCCAACGCTTTAATGAATGTAGCAGACTTGGGCCCAAGCACAGGAGTGTTTTACAGGTGTGGTATAATGAGCTCTCAAGTGCTGTCTGTACTCGAAACCAGGTAACACAAGCTCCTATCCTAGTGCCTTTCAACACTAGTGCTTTACTGCTTGATAACAACTTAGGGGATTTTTAAACAACTCATGGATAAGAAATTGTTTTAATTTCTAGGAGCAAACAGAAATTTAATCAAAGTACTGCTTCATTTTTTTTGTTGTACAACTTTCTTGGCTGAATCACACAGTAGAATTTCTATAAGGGCACTGTGATTGCCCTCATGGAGAAACTGCTTAAAAAGTTGATGCTGTTCAGTATTTCTAATAAAATAATTAATTACCTGTCTGTATTTATAAATACATCTCTTGAATTTCATTTTTGGCCTTCCAGAAGTAAAATGATACCCAGTACTTTGAGTAAAATGTTGGTATGTCTCATTCTTTATGAGAGAGACAAAGCTAATTACAGAGTTTAATCTAAATACAGTTCAGTTTTATTCCCAATATATATTTTAAGATCATCTTTGCTTACTAATGCTGTGTTGGGATATAACTGACATAAAGGAGGTAGCAAAGGATATTTTATTATTCCATGTACTGTTCAACCAAATTGATTACACCTTATAGCACTTTCAGGGGTAGGAGAGTAAATTGTACTTTCTAAACTGTAAGAATTTAAATAGAAAATACTAACATGCCAAATATTAATAAATAAACCTTCTAATGCATTAATATTGAAATTCAAGCTCAAGAAATTTCAAAACCATTCCCAGTGGTTGCTGAAATTCTTGTTGTACTGCAATAATTTGCTGTTGCTATTTCTTGATCAAGCCAGGGCTAATTTTTAGTTTGATCCTTTCATTAAGGCAGCATGTTTGTATGAATGTCAATATCTAGTAAATATGTCTAAAACCTGATTTGAGGCATGCTGTAATGTTACCCAGCATTTGCAGTTTAGTTCCATTGTGCAAAAAATCTTGGGACCCCAGTTATGTGATAATTATTATCCAAGCTAAATGCAAAGCATTTCAGAGCCCAGCTACTGCTCTTAACTCAGGCAGATGTAAAAAATGCAAATCATAGCAGTTTGGGGGTGATTTGTCAATAATCACTGCATTTCTGGGTCTGCCTTGAGTTGTATTTTGACTAGGATTACTTCCTGATTTAAGTGTGAATTCCTAGGAATGGTGGCAGGTAAAGAAGAGTAGATACTAAATGCTGTTCTGTTAAATTTCAGAGAATGTTACTTGCTCTGTGATTAAATTATCTACCAACCTCTTGTGAAAAATCAACTGGGGTAGAGGTGCAGTAACATAATATGAACTGATGACCTACTGTATTCTAGGATTCCATTGGCTTTTTACCTGATCAGGCATGTGGGATTATCAGGCATGATGATTGGGTGGGAATATTTTGTGCTGGAGAGAATCCTGACAAGTTTTGGAAAAGAGTAAACAAGGCCTGGTCTTCTAATTTTGGTTGTGTCTGCTAAGTGATTTATATGGTTGTCTTCTTTTATTTCTGAAATAAATGGAATGAAAAATCTCTTGGCAACATGTTTTCTGTGCAAATGTCTTCAAACACTTTGTGTTAATCTAGGAAGTTCATACATCCCTTCATCTGTTTTTCTGGCGGTGGTGCAGAAGCTGTAGGTTGGATGTATTTTCTGCAGATACCTTTGTTTTAAAAACTCACATGTCAACTCCACAGTTGTGTTTAAATGACTTAAATGGCCTGTGTTCTATGCTAAACTGGCCATGACAAGTGTACAGAAAACTTAGCTTTTCCCAAAGCTGTGGAGAGCACTAGGCAACACTGGAAGGACAATAATGTTATTTCTTAAAAAAACAAGACAATAAATCCATTTACACCTTCTTATTTTGAGACTAACGAGACTGTTGACATTACAGAACAGCAGTTTTGTTTTGTTTTTGTGTTCTGTTCAATTAAAATCAAACATTCCTTTGCCAGGTTGTTGCAATATGATTTCAGTGATCTGTAAATCAGAATTGCTCAACATTTTCTTATTCCTGTTGTATTTTAGATGCACATCTCCAGCAGTGGATTTGGGAATGAATTTGAAACTAATGTTTGGGAAATTACAGCTTCTCCAGCAGTACCTCTTCTTTTAATAGGCCTTCATTCCTAGGTTATTTTTCCTTCCCCAATATGTTGGAACATGAATATCCAAAAACCATGAGCAGATTTCAGAATCACATTTTTTATAGTGAACTGTGCCAGGAGATGAGGAAGTTTATGGGATTGCTAAATGTTATGTGGGGAGAAAAAGGGTGAGATAGGTTTCAATCAGACTTTCCAGTGCTTCAGAGATGTTGGAAAAAGCCCTGATTTCCTTTCTGTAGTGCAGCTTATTGATGGGAATTGCCTGCTAAGCAGTGTTTGGGTATCCATAATTTCAGCTTCCAGTAAACCAATCACTTTGTTTTGCCAAATATTCCATACCTGTTGCTCATCTTGCAGAAAAAGGCTGTTTGTTCTCTGTTTGTACATCTCATCCATGAATTCTTGCAGGTAGGTGAGTCACCATTTTCTCACAAAATGTTTTATGAGGAGGATGAAGCCCTGGCTCAGGATTCCAAAGGAATGTATGGGTGCCACATCCCTGGAATTGTTCAAGGCCAGGTTGGATGGGGCTCTGAGCAGCCTGGGATGGTGGAAGCTGTCCCTGTTCCCTGCAGGGGGTTGGACTGGATGAGCCCTCTGTGACTCTCTCTACACTGTGAGTTCAATTGCTGTGGGGCTCCAGCCCAGTGCTGCAGAAGTGAATCGATCCATTGATGGTTGTGTGTTCTTATCTCCTGCTGATAACAAATTACACAGATCTGCAGTGCATGGTAAAGCCTGACCCTTGCCCTCCCCAGGTAATACTGCAGAGCTCAGTCTGAGCTGATGTTTGGGGTCAGAGTTGTGTTGTCATGACACAGGTCGTGGCATGCAGAGGTGGACTTGAGCGTAACCTCAACTCTGACATTGGAGATTAAACCTCAGCAGAGGCCTAAGGTCATTTTGGACAGAATTGGGAAAATAACCGAGGCTCTCTTTTGATTATTGTAAATGATTTAAGGCAGTTTTGCCAGGTTTGTGGCATTCAGGATGATTCCAGCTGGGATGGATCAGTAAGTTGAAGAGGATTCCCAAAACCAGCCCTTTGTTTGCAGAAGGTTATAAAGTGGTGCATTGCTACACATCTGGGGAAGCAAATGAAGGCTGAACAACGAGGCAGTGGTGTAAAAATAACAAGTGAAGTATTTGATAGGTGACTGTTGATGATGACACTTTTCCAGCCTGGATTACAGAGCAGAGCCTGTGTGGTTTAATTGGCTGATGAAAGCTTGGATTTGTCACCCTGGAATTCCACCTAAAGTCAGACTTCAACCCAGAGCAGCTGGAAATCTCCTTGCACTGCAGGCTCTCAAGAGCTGGGCTGAAATTTATTCTCAGATCACAGACTGAAGCTTGATAAACTGATAGTTTTACTTTTTTAATGAAAAACCCTACTAAATATTTTTACATCCTGCTACTCAGAGCAGTTCAAATACTGTAAATCTCTAATGGACCAAGTCAGAAGGAAAACTTCCTTTCCTGTTTCATAGCATGTGATGAACCACAGAAATCCCTTATATAGATTTGCTGTGTCTGTTAATTTCAGTATTTATTCTTTGCTTGTTTCTCTCAGGTTCCCCATTTTTAAACTTTGACTAGGATTGGGAACTTCGTTTTTTTTTAATTGTTTGATTGGGGTTTTTTTCCAGTGCAACAAATCCTTGCACCTGTGATTATTGATTCAGGATTGACATAGAAGTAGATGCACTTTCCTACTCAAACTATTGTATAATTCTCTTTTCCACACTTGGCAACCTTTGACCTTGTGTTTACATGTTGTAAGATTTATTGAGGAAGAACAGTGATGGCAGGTACTGGTTACAGACTCACAGTTGCAACACTCCCCAAACCGAATGAAAATACAGAATTTTTACATAATCATAGCTCCTGTGTTCTCTACAACTCTCAACTTTGTGGAGGGAAGCTGGAAATCCAGGAATGAAGAATTTTATTTTTTTTTTTCCTTATTGTGTGTGTGCAGAGTCCAAGGTGCTTTAGCTACTCGGTACTTTTCGTAAGAGATTTTATTGGAAAAATACTTCCCTTTGAATTTAAACTTTCAGTATTATTTCAAGTAGGAACTGTCTTCCCTGAACCTCTGATTCCAAAATAATAGTGTAAGAAAAGAATCAAATTTTGCCCTTCAGAGTTGCAGGAATCAAGGCTATGTTTTAGAGTAATCCAGTTAATATTTTGTATTGTTTTCATCATTGTTCATATTTAAGGAAGATACTCTACTGCTGCTACTCAACTGAAGATACTCTACTGATGCTGATTTTTTTTCACTCTCTTTTCATGTACCATAACTTTTTTTACAGAAGTGGGTTTTTTTTGTTGTTGTTTTGGGGGTGGTTTTTTTGTTTGTTTATGCTTTTCCGTTGGGTTATATGACTAATTTGTATGTGTTTCCTTCTTCAGGCCTCTCAGTGATACCTTATTTGTAAAATCTCATCCAGCTAGCCAGTATTTTCTTGAGGGAGTGCAGGCAGCCTTTTATCTGAGACTGATACTGCTAAGATTGCTCAAAGATAACCCAGGGAAGACTTGGCAGCTGCTCCTGTTTGCTCTGGCATTCATCCATATATTGCTTAGGCTTTATTTCATTTTTATCCACAGCCCTTCATATCAATCTTGCTCAATCCTCTTGCACACCTGTCCTCATTGGAGCACTTTTGGGTCCTCAAACAATGGAAACATTCACAGCTCTCTTTGTTAATTGCATTTTGACTTGCAGGGGTCCTGAATTAGGAGCCCAGTGATGTCAAAGGTCCAAAAATCAAATTATGACCTTCAAAATCAGGCCTTTCATCTACCCAATATATAATTTTCAAAGACTTCTTAAGGTAATTTTAAAAGGCTTTTAAAAGTAGTGGAAATGTGTTTGCGAGTAAATGATACTGCTGTGACTCCTGCTTTATTTCTTAATTCTCCTACAGAGCTTTTGGGAATTGCTTCTTTTACCCCCGTGGGTCAGGCACTGTACTTTGTGCTGTTAACCTCTAAACATAATTGCACTTTTTTCAAGGCAGGAAAATGGTTTAATAGCAAATCTTTCCCTTTTTCTGGCTGACTGTGCAGGGTTAAAGGTTTTTAAGTAATCAGCCCATCATTGCACAAGTAGTACATAGTCCATTTGTTACATCATCAGAGACTTTTTTATATCTTTTTACCTCTTGAGTTTTCTATTTGTTGACCTTGAATTATTGAAAAAAATATGGTAACTGCTAATATTTAAGTGAATTTTGTTGTTCCCATAGTCTCCTTTCCAAAAGCTGGTCTTTTATCTCCGGGTCTGAGTATGTACTCACTGTGGTACTCACCTGAGACAAAAACAAGTGCCTGGACCAGCCTCTTTCACTGACTCACCTTCTGCCTGGCACAGCCAAAATCTGATCTAATCTTGGTTTAGCTGCAACAGCAACTTTCAGATTTGACCAAATGTCTGTAGATGATTTATTTTACTTTTTGTTTACCTTTCTGTAGTATAATCTTAGTCCTGTAAAGGTGGGGAGTGTGTGTGGAGTGTGCACACATCTCAGCCCAACACAAAGTACGAAAAACCCCCTCAAACCAAATCAATTTTGAAGAGAGCAGAGGCCTTAAGCTGGTTTTAACCCCAGGTGTTTCTTGTGACAATGAGAATGCTCTAGAGAACAGTAATGAAACCCATTCATGTTTTTATTCACTGCATGTGCACTTCCTACAGTCTAAGTGTTGTTTGTAGTTTATCCTAATTTATTGTAGTTTAAGCACATTGCTGGAACACCATGTTAATCCAAAATCCTTTGTAGTTTCAAACTCAAGTAAGCAAATGCTGTGTCAAGCATTAAACCCTCCACATGAGGAAAACAAAAAAACCCAATACCCGTGATCAGAGGCCTCTGACATTAAGTGTGTGCAGCTCCACCAGTCCATGATCTGACTTTGAGCCCATGCCCAGGCTCAGAAATGCTCAGACTCAGCAAAGAGCTCCTCCCTCTCCTAACAATTCACCTTCTGCTTGCCCTGCCCACTCTTAACATATCTGAACCATAACCCCAGGAAAAACCAGTAGAAAAATTCAGGCAGCTTCATCTCTGCTGGAATTTTATCCCTCAGTCCTTACTCACTTTGTTCTGCCAGAGAGTCCCTTGTGGTCCCTGCCCCTCAGCTTGCTGGGAATGCAGCTGTGGCAGGCTGTGAATGGTAGCACCAAGCCTTGTCCTTTATCTGTGCAGGTAGGCATCGTGCCAGAGCTCTCCTGAGGTCTTCAGGGAGCTGGGAGAGAGAGAAAGAGAGGACACATCACAGGGCTGCTCAGGAGAGTCGTGCTGGGACAAGGGGTTGAGGTTTTGTCTCTGCTTATTTCCCAGAATCCCACAATAAGCTGAGCTGGGAGAGACCCACAAAGACTGAATCCAACTCAGCCCTGCACAGCACCATCCCCAAGAGTCACCATGTGCCCAAGGGGTAAAAGTAGAGCAAAACAACTCTTGCTCTTAGGATTCCAGTCTCTCCTGCATCCCCCTGCAGTTTTGGGAGTTTGTTTTTACTCACTGCACGATGTCTGCAAAGGCTGTGAGCAGAGGCTTGCACTGGTACTCGAGGCCATGCTTGGCACACAGGGACTTCACCAGAGGGGCCACCTTCCAGTAGTTGTGCCGTGGCATTGTAGGGAAAAGGCTGTGAACAGGAGACAGGCAAGCTTCACAGGAAATCCTAGTTATTAGTGCTTCCCAGGAATCACCCAGCTCACTATGAGCAGGGTCTGCTCCCAGCTCCTCTTTCCCCCTGCTGTGCTTTTAGCACAAGGAACTCATAGAAATTTCCTGATTTCCCCTCTGTTCTTTTCCACAGTTTGTCTCCAGATGAAATTATGTTTATGGAAGAAACTACTTTCCCCTCCATCCCTTTTTCCAGAAGTAGCTCTCTCCATATCACAGAGGAGATGAGCCCATCCTTCATCCTTGCATATCTCACCCTATAGAGTTAACAGCATAAAAAATAAGCAGATGTGGTTTTAAACTCCTATGCCAGACTAAAAACAGGTGCTTTAACCAGGACATTTCCATTGATCCCTAAAACTTGGGATTGACGCTATTGCTGTTCTTGCACTGATCCTGCCCCTGTTCCATTTTCTCTTATCATCCTGTGGATCCAGTGGAAGTTTTGAATTGCATGATTCTCTTTAAGAGTTTCAAGTTTTAAAGATAAACTCACTACTGCCCCACAACTATTTGTAGAATTCAGAGCAAAAAATAAGAAAGGAAAAAAATAAAAGAGAGAAGGGGAAATATTTTTAAAAAAGAGGAGGAGAAAAAAAATTCCCTCTTGGGGTGAGTACTCACTGATGCTCAATCTGGAAGTTGAGGTGTCCTGTGAACCAGTCATTGAACAGCGACTGCTCCACGTTGCAGGTTGCCAGGAGCTAGAGGAGGAGAGAGGAAAGCAAAGTCAGAGACAAGTCCAAGAGTATGTTTAAGAAGCAGAGCTCAACCTGGATTTCATTCTGGATTGCCCATGAGTGTCTCATTGCTGTACTCCTTTACCTTTTCCATGACTGAATCCATCAGCCTATTAACCTTCACCTCCCAGCCACCGACAGATTTCACCCTTAGTGCAACAGGAGACTTGCTTATGGTTAAAATTTGTACCTGTATGGCCACAATTCTTAAGAAGGCAAAAATCTTTTACCTGAGTAGACACCCAGTCCAAATTCTTGTCATAGTCGATATCCATTGGGATATGGTTCATCTGTGAGACCCAGACAAACCAGCTGCTCTCCAGCATCCTGTGCAATGAGATGAGAGAATTCAGTGCTGAGTGAGCCCATCAACAAGGAGCCATTGAAATAATGGCAAAGCCAGACTTAAAAGACGTGGCTGAACACTAGCCTTGCTAAGCCAGCACCTGGAAGGACTTCCAAACTCTGGAAATTTAATATTTCCTTATGAAACTCATGATTATTTAATGTGTTTTGTTAACACTGACTGGTGTTCAGCTTGTTTTATCTGTAGCCAAGGCCCAAACTGATTAGAATCAGTGAAATGATCCAAGGGGAGAGTGTGCTGTCCATTCAAGTCAGTGCTGCTGGATAATACCTGGGCATTTGCAAGCCCAGGCTAAGCTGTTTTGGTTAAATGTGCTCTTTAAGCAGCAGCAGACTCAACACCCAAAGCACTGAATGTTATATGAGGTAAGTATTTCTCAGTTTGGTCAGCACTCAGTGAAATCTCTTTGTTGCCACAGCTAATGGAGCAACACAAAACTTGCACTGGCAATTCAACAAAAGAATTTATGAATTAAAAAGTAGGCAAAAATGAGGTGGTAAAGGAGAATGTGGAAATATAAGCATAGAGAAAGCAGGCAGGTACAGATGTAAAGAATGCATAGAGAAAAGGCTGAAGAACCTTCTAAAGACACATCACCTGAATATAAAATAATATGCCAGGAGACTCTTTGTTTCTAATAAAGATCCATAAGTATAAAAGAATCTGATGTAGAAGGTCAGCATCCAGGCCAAGTCCTACCAAAGACAACAAGAAAAGTATGTCTTTATAAATTACATTTGCTTATTTATTTTTTAAGCTTCATAGTATAGTAAAAGAGAACAATTTACTTTTGGCTTTAACAGTTTTTTTTTCTGAATGGCATAATCTAGAGCAATCTAACACAAGCCTATGATACTTTCTCACAGCTTGCTGTAAGAGGTGAATCTGAGCATTCTTGCCCAGCAAGGGGCTGGCTCCATGCTCAGAAGGAAGGCTGAAGGTCCCCATCTGACCCCTTTTGGTCACACAAGTAGCAGTACTCACCGCCCAGTACTTCTTTGTGTAGGCAATGTAGAATGTGTGGCAGTGGAAGTAGGTGGGGAACAGGAGCGGAGGAAGAGCTGGAAAGAAAAATTCATCACTGGTGACATAATGGACTGAGTGACAACATCAGCCTGGGAGGGAAGGGTCCTGAATTCCTGCTCAGCCTGGAGAACTGTCCAGGTTAGGATGCTGGTTTAGTGCCTTGAAACATTTCTAGGTCTGTCCATTAATCTCAGAGTTCTTACACACCTCAGATTTCATCTTAGGCTCTTGACTGAGGAACAGCCACAAATGATTATTTTGGGAAGTGGCTTCCACAGCCCAAAGCTTATCTGGCTCCTTATTCCTTGGTCTAAAGCAGGGGAACAACAGGAATGAATATTAAATCCCTTTTCTGTGAGGGGTTTGGGGTTGAAGAACTCAAACACAGCCTTCCAAAAGGACATCTCACTTGCACTTAAAACCCCAAGAAACCAAAGCAAACCAAACAAAAAAAAAACCCTGAAACCCACAGACTTTGATACTACTGAAAGATGTGGTATGATATCATAACCCAGAGCCTCTGTGGAGGATGTGGGAGATCTGGGATAAGATGAGGCAGGTCTCCACCTCTTCCAAAAATCTGGTTGTTATTATTTTATGTTTTTTATTGTGTTCTTTGACTCAGGCACCTTTGTTTTTCTCAAGTTCTCCAGGTCAAAAGTAGAATCTCCAAGTCCCTTTAATATACCTCACGGGGAATTGCAGGAGGATAGAGATACTCACTGATGAAGAAGTATTTATGTTGGTGGTTGTAGGGCATGTATTTTTTCTTTTTGATCCCAAGCTGTGAGAAAAAAAAAAAACAAAAAACAAAAAAAAAAAAAAACACCAGAAAAAAATAAAATTAGTGGAGACCAAGCAATTTGCACAGGTAACTTGCTCTTTTCCATTTATTTTCCAGAGGGACTATTCTTGCACACTTCCCACAACCCTCATTCCTTGTTTCATGATTCATTTTGTGAAGAATTAGATATATCAAGCCTAAGTTATGTTAGTGGTCAGAAATACGTATTTTCTCTCATTTTCCCCCCTTATTTCTTCTCTGATTCTCTAAACTTAAAGCACAGCTCCATGATGGCATGGAGAAAAATATTTCAGTGCTGTAGCTGCTGTGATGGTGTCAAGAACTGATGGGATCTACAGCAAAAGGGGTTCAGCACTCTTAGGTTGTCACTCCTGGCAATGTCCAAGCAGGATAAACTGGGAATATCCTACACAGTCCAACAAATTCTGCCCAACTGGGGTTCCAGGAAAGCCCTGGGTTTTTCAGTCCTGCTGCTCCTGTCACAGCAAACTCTCCTAGAGGACATGAACACATCAAAGTCACCCTCTGACTGAGCATCATACATTAATATCAAAATAATAATTCCAGGCTGACTGCAGCCATGCCTTACATTGATTGATGTTTACAGGTTATCTAATGATCATTAATTACTGAGTTGTTGTTCTAGGTCATTAGATTTCTCCAACCATGAATGTGCTGGTAGATTTTCCACCCTATATACAATGCCCTCACATCATGTCTAATTTATTTACATCAATATATCAGCTGTTCAAGTGATTCTTAAAGGGACTTAGTGTGAACTGTGGAGAAATAAACCTCATTACAGAAATTGCCATCACACCTTAGGTGTAGACTTCCCACACCCACTCACTGACCTCCACAGAGAATTTCTTCCCCAAAGTGAAGAGGAAAGGGTGCATATCAATGTCAGGGTCCTTGTGGAAGCAGTTGGGTTTGGCATGGTGCTGGGAGTGCAGGAGAGTCCACCACTTGGCAGAGGCCCCCTGTTCAAGGGAAGAACAAAGCATGAAAAGCATTTTCAGAGCCAGAATTCCTTTTACTTCCTGATCCTAATCCTTCCCCCAGTGCTGCACATGCTCCACAGAGTCTTCAGAACACATGTTTTTACAGGAAAACCCTCAGAAGTTTTCCAGGGACTCACAATCAAATGGCACATCACAAACTTGTGTAGCAAGTGGTTCCACTTGGTTTTCCTGAATACTGAGAGGTGTCCTAAATCATGCTGTAACCAGGAAGCCTGGACCTGGAGGAGGAGAAAGAAAACTTTAGGAGGGGAGAAAAAAAGGAATTGAGATGGGAATGGTGCCACACTCATCCTTTGCATTGAAATATCAAGATTAATTTTCCGGACACCACTCCCAAGTCACCAGCAGAAAGGGACTGTGGAATCCTGACAGTCCCAAGGCTTCCTCCAGAATATACCTTGCTGAAAGAATCCCAAACTAGGTTTAGTGTGAGAACCCCACATGCAGAATTTCCTCTTGGGATCCAGATAGTAGCTGTGTTTTTATGCCAAATGAGGACGCAAAGGACAAGAAACTCCTCACACGTGTGTGTGTGTAGATTGATGCAAGTCCATGCTGTGGAATTCATTGCTCACCTGGGAAATGGTCAGCAGCAGCAGGGAGAAAACAAAGGGCAGTAAGGACGTCCCAAAGTAGAAGAGGATGAGCCAGGCAGCTGCATCCAGGAGCAGGATGTGAGCCAGGAGCAGGAAGAAGAAGAGTTGGTTTGGCTCCAGGAGTCCCGTTCTCTCGACTGTAGCGCGCAATTCCCGGAAGTCTTTCACCAGCATTTCCTGGGGGAAGCATCAGGGTTGCAATTCTCTGGTTTTAGAGAGCACCACTTCAGCCTCATAACCCAAAAACCACTCTAATGGGGGGGAGAATGAACAAAGGATCTGGCTAAAAGGGCAAGAGCTGGGTTTAATAAACATTATCATTGCTCTGCTACAGCTTTTTGTTGAGGAGCCAGGAGCAGCCATCACAATGTCTGCATCCCAACCCCTAAAATAAATCCTCCTCAGTGCTTCTTCCGTCAAATCCTTGGCAGGCAGCAGAGGGCCCAGCTGGAAGTTGTGTTTAGTGGAAGCTGTACTTTGTGTGCATGAACTTCGCATGCCACCTTGTGGTAGGTCTTTGCATGGAATTGTTCCTTATATTTGTCTTCACTTTTCCCTTCCCAGGATTAACAAGGGAGAGTTAAATGCACCTACAGCTGAAGGAGAATATTTATTCTCCAAGACTATTCCTTTTCCTTTTGCTTAGCTCTTCCTCAAAGCAAGGGAAAGAAGAGGTCATAACTCTGCTATTTAGGTAGAATGGCTGTGATAAGAAAAATTAATCTTCAGGAATTTCATGTTTACACATTGTTTTTAAGTAGTAGCCCAAAAAATGTGAGGAACCTGGTTTCCATTGTTCCAGGAGCTATGCTGATAGAGAAGAACAAGGTGTAATCTCAGAATATTTCCCTTTAGTCTCCTTTGATCTGTTTTGTAAGGACAGACTTACATTTTTAGTGGGCTCAATGCTGGGTTGGTCAGGTGCCAGCTCCCCAATCTGCAGTGGCTTCAAGTACTTGCTCACCAGCACCTTGTCAACATGGAATGCCGCAAAGGCATCCTGCAAAGGCACAGCAACAAAGGAAAAGAAATCCATATTTTGGTTAAAAAAAAATAAAGCCTTTTGAATCACTCCATTCCTGGAAGTGTCCAAGATTGAAGCAACCTGGTCTGGTGGAAGGTATCCTTCCTTTTTTATCCTTAGTGAGAGAACACAACAACAAAAAGCAGTAGCAAGAGGACTCCACAGTTTCAGTGTGCAGTGTCACCATTTCTGAAATGTTGGCATTAATTATACTCATTTTTTAATTCATCAGGTGTCTTTGCTTACTGAGAGCCTTTTGTGCTTCTCATCCTCTCCTGAGCTGCCACCTTTCGTGGGTTTCTGCTTTTGGTTAAAATCTTCCAGCTCAATTAAGATAATTTCTTAATTTTTCATAATATATATCCAAAAGACTAAGCAATGGACCTAATGCAAGATGGACAGACACGAAAGTGGCTCAGATCCTGCAGGGCTTTATGATTTGCACATGGAACCAACTACCTACCAACCTGGCTCAGATCCCAGAAACAAAATATCTGGTTCATCCATTGTCTGGGATTTTCCAGCATGCTAAAAGGAATCTGGCAGTAGTAACTCAAGAAATGAGTGCTGAAATTACAGAATGCAAAATTCAACTAATACACAATTTGAAATTTAAACTTGGTGAACTGAAAATTATTTTAATTTCCATGAGCCTTAAATATCCCTTATATATGGAAAAAATTGCTGCAGCTCACAGCAACTACACAAGCAAGACCAGGAGATAAAAGGAATCCCAAAAACTTAAGAATCACAAAATGGTTTGGGTTGGAAGGGACTTTTAAAGCTCCTCTAGTCCAACCCCCCTGCAATGAGCAGGGACATCTTCACCTACATTAGATTGCTCCATCCAGTCTGACCTTGAGTGTGTCCAGGGGTGGAGCATCTCTCGGTGACCTACGCCAATATTTCACCACCCTCATCAGCAAAACCTTCTTCCTTATATGCACTCTAAATAGACGCTTTTTTAGTTTAAAGACAATCTCCTTTCCCTGGAGGTTGGTCCTGTCCCTCCAGGCCCTTGTCCAAAGTCCCTCTCTGGTTCTCTTGGAGCCCTTTAGAGACTGGAAGGGGCTCTGAGCTCTTCTCAGAGCCTTCTCTTCCCCAGGCTGAACACTTCCAGCTAGCAAAGGTGCTCCAGTCCTCTGATTATCTCCATGTGCTCCTCTGCTTTGGCTCCAGCTGTTGCTCTGATTTAGCTGGAGCAAGAGCTCCGATCCCGTTCCCGTGGGCTGCATCTCCTCATTTGCCCTTTCCCATGGCACGGGGATGGCGAGGCTCGCACGGAGCGGTCACACTTCGTTCCCCCGGCTCTGTCCCACACCCCGATTCCCACTGAGGTCGTTCCCAAGCCCTCTCCGCTCGGCTTTTCCCGGGCGCCCTCCTCCGGCGCACCCCGGCTCCCGCATCCCCGCTCCGCTCACCGTGGCGTCCTGCCCGGCGTGGCTGACGAGGAGCCGGGCCCCCCCCGGGTGTCTCCGGCAGAAGTGGCTGATGTCGTACACCTTCCTGCCGATCACCAGCCAGCGCTCCTGCGGCGCCGGCCCCCGCCCGTTCCGCTGCCCGATCTCCTCCCAGGTGAAGCGCCGCATCCCCGCTGCGGGAGCTCTGTCCCAGTCCCCATCCCTGTCCCTGTCCCTGTCCCTGTCCTCATCCCGCAGCTGCCCGCCGCCCCCCGGCGGTGCCATCCTCCCTCCCGCAGCTGCAGCCCCGCATCCCGCTCCGCCGCGGCATTTAAGGGCGGGAGCCGCCCCGGAGCCGCTCCCCGCCTCCTCCACCCGCTCCAGCTCCTCGGGGTGGGGTCTGCCCCCCAAAATTGCCCCTTCCCACCCTGGCTCTGCATCCCCAGTGCCAAAAGCCCCGTGGTACCCTCGGGGGGGGGCACCTGACTGCTTAGGGGGGTCCTCAGCAAGTTCATTCCATTCCCAGGACGGGCTCAGGGAAATCTTCCCTTAAAATACTCCTCCGATTAACCAGAAAAAATATCACTCTGTAGCTTCGTCTTTGATGTTACAATCCACAAACCCCTTGGATGAAACAAGAATTAAGCATATTCTCATGTCTTACTAAAAAACCCCAACAACCAAACCACACCAATCTCCAGAAGACTCAGTATAACAGTTAGCACCTGATGAAACTCTGTATTTCAGTCCAGTTTTCCAACACTCCCAGTGAGCAGGGAGCTCCCACAGAGCCCATGGCAGGAATAATCCTCGAAGCTCTGCCCTGCATGCTTCTGTTACCTGGGATGTACCTGGGATGGCACACATGGAATGTTGTACCAGGTTCTGATAGCATGTTGTGAAACTGCTCTTTCTTCCCCTCCCACTGCCCCCTTACTGTTTGTAAAATTATTAATTAGACTTGGGGACTCCAGGAAATGAGCATTAATTGCAGAACAACACTTGGTGCCACTTTTCCTTTCCCTCTAAACAGTCACAGCATCCACATAATTTTCTCTAGTCAAAACAGACCCAATCCTGAAAATTTAAAACTGCAGTTGACTGAATGATTTCTTTATCCTGTAGAAAACCACATGTTAAAACCCACAACAGCAACAACCCAGATGGAGGAGCCCACAATTAGGACAGGCTTTTCAAAGTGCATGAATTAATTTATCCGAGATACCATCTTTTGATGATTAATTAATTTGAAAATATTTCTTTACATTTATAACATTTCTCATGCATCTACTTGCCCTTTTTTTTTTCAGTGCTTGTTTGCTCTTGAGTCTACTAGTGCTGATAAAGCTCACACTTGGTTATGATTCTGCAGTCTAGATTTCCAAGAGAGATGTTGATGCAAAAGAAGAAATCTCATCTAGTTATCTCAATCAAACTGTTTACACAATATTTCCTGCTCTTCTCCTTTACAGGAAGGTGTGAAATTCTAAAGTAGATTTCTCAGCCCAGCTCCCAGATACAGCCAGCACAGAAGGTGCCTTAAAAGAAGTTTAATAGTGGTTATCATCAACCTGTTTCTTTTCTTGTCTCCTGTCACAGCAGGCACCATTTCCTCCTGATTCCTGGCTTTGCCATCCCTTTAGGCTCACATTTGGTGCTTTTTTGCAGAATGTGTTTTTATGACATTTGAGATAATCTGCTTCAAGCACACCAGCACATACCTTCAGGAATGCAGCACAACTCCTTCCTTTTAGCTTCTCCTCTTACACTGAATACTCAATGTTGAATATTCAGCAGAAAAGGGGGAAGAATCCACTCCCTTCTTGTCCCATGTTCATACCTCCTTAGCTACTTTATGGAATTATTAAGGTGGGAAAAGACCTCCAAGATCATTGAATCCAACCATCAAGATCATCAGCCCAAACTTTCTCTGATCCTAAAATCCTGCACGAGGCTAAATAGGTTAATTAATGGGTTAATTAATGAGTTAATAAGACAAGCAAAATTTCCTCCCAAAAGGGTTTTTAGTGTATGGAGCACACAAAATAACCCCAGACACCACAACTTCTGTGCACAATTCCAGTACCTAAAGGAGCTCCAAGAAAGCTGGAGATAGACTTTGGACAAGGGCCTGAAGTGACAGGACAAGGGGGAATGGCTTCCCATTGACAGAGGGCAGGGTTAGATGGGCTGGATATTGGGAAGAAATCCTTCCCTGTGAGGGTGGGGAGGCCCTGGCACAGGTTGCTCAGAGAAGCTGTGGCTGTCCCTGGATCCCTGGAAGTGTTCCAGGCCAAGTTGGACAAGGCTTGAACCTGGGCATGTCAGGAGACAACCACAAGCTTAGCTGGAGTTTTAGATTTTTTTAAAACTGCCCTCAAGCACCCAAAATGGTAGCGAGGTTTTAAGACCTTACATGGATTTATGTCAAGCCCTTGGATAACTGAAGCTTTCATTGCCTCAGGATGAGCCAGGTAACCTGCTGAGAGAAGGAGCTGCCTGTCACATGCAAGACACTCATGACATTATCACCGTGTCAGACACTGCTCTGATAGGAATGCTGATAACATTATAGCATACAGCAGGTCCTTCCAAGGGGGACAATCCATTGGGGAACAGACCCTTCATTAATCTGCACCACAGCCCTTACATCACCAAGGTTCCAAGGTTCCAGCTCCTCAGTTTTCTACCCACATTAAGCATCACTGATTGGTTTTGCAATCTGTCTTTTCACAACAAAGATGTCAACTGCTAAAAAGATAAGCATCAAATTATGACTCGATACCTATCTGATAAGCATTGTTCCTTCACACATCCCACATCTTTATGCTCCTGTAATCCAGTCTTCCTTTCCTTGCACTGTACCAAAGCTGCATCATAGTTCTGTCTGGAACTGTTGTCTTAATACATATGTCATCAAGCCCAAAAAAGAAAAAATTGGGGCAAAGCTAGATGGACTTTTTGTGCAGATTAAAATCTGATTTTTTCCAAACTGAACTGCTGCACTTCCTAAGTGATTAATATATTTGCTGACTGTCAAAGGAACTCCATTAGAGCCCTTTCTGCATGTCATGAACGTGGCAGATTCTAGAGAGAAACATTGATAAGATGATTGACACCAAAGGCATGAGGAGGTCAAGCATCTTCATAAATTAACAAGCAGGAATCTCCTCTCTCTTAGAGACAGGAGAAAATAGAACAGAATGGAATACAACAGAATATTTCAGTTGAGTTGGTTGCAAGGGACTATCATTTGATCACTTAGATCATTTAGATCACTACAAATATCATGCCTGACCACTTCATGGCTGACCAAAAGTTAAAGCCTCTACCATTGCTCAAATGCTTCTTAAACACTGCCAGGCTTGGAGCATCACCCACCTCTTGAGGAAAAAGGGAGAAAAATTAAAAGGAGCAGTAATTAAGCTGAGTAACTCCGAGCAAAATGTAAATAAAAGTATAAATAAATAAAATACATTATTAAATATAAATAAATAAACCACTTAGTCATAAAAATGTAATTTATAGAAGAATGCAAATTGTATCCATAAATTATTTTTGCAGCCTGTAACCCCCATTCCTTCTTTTTCTTTTCTTATTCTTTCCTTATTCTTTCATGTGGTGCAACTCCTTAGAGGAACATTCTCTATTCATTCCTCATTATTCCTAGCAGGATCTGAGCAAGTCCTTGGAGTTTACAGCAAACTGGAAGGGACACCATGGCAGGGACTTTTGAGGGTCCTGATGTTCTGCTGCTGAGGACTGGTAGAGCTGATTATGCTGTTTTGGTGATAATTTAGCCACAAAGTGGTAGGGCAGGGCTTACCTCCTGCGCCAACAGGAGCGAGGTGAGGCAGTTCACACAGGCAGGGTTGCAGGTTCCCTCCTGCTAGTGGGGCTTTTAGTTTGGTGTTTGTGGTGTTTCTGTTGGTTGGTTGGTTTTGGGTTTTTTGTTAGTAATGGTTTTTACATGATCAAAAGCCACAGTTAGTACAAGTGCATGTAGCCAAATAGAACCCTCCAAAAAGGATGTGTCTGTCCAGACCCCTTCCTGTGCAGAGTGTTTGAGCTATCAGTGGCTCCAGGGGGCATTGCAGAGGAAACCTGCCTGCTGTGTGAACAGGTGAATGGTCTCCTTTTGCTGGTGGCCGAGCTCAGGGAGGAAGTTGAAAGACTAAGGAATATCAGGGGAAGTGAAAGGGAAATAGATTGGTGAAGTTCCACCCTTCTGTCCTTGAGGGAGGCCCACCAGGAGTCAGAGGACTCCCATGCCTTCCACTGTCAGGCAATAGAAGGACACCTGGTGGATGAAGGGGAGTGGAAATGGGTCCCTGCTTAGGGAGGTAATAATAAAAGTTCCTCCTGACCCTCCTCCCCTAGCCAGGTGCCACTTCAGAATAGGTATGAGCCCCTGCATCTGGAGAGTCAGACAGATGATTTAGAAGAAAATTATCTGCCCAGTGAGCCTCCCAATTACACCTCATCTGTCAGACAGATCACTGCCTCTAGCATTAAAAAGAAAAGAAGGGTAGTCCTTGTGGGTGACCCCCTTCTGAGGGGAACAGAGGCCCCATGACCCATTGACTGGACCCACCCCACAGAGAGGACTGCTGCCTCCTGGGGCCCAGGTATGGGATATTTCCAAGAGACTGCCTGGGCTGATTCACCCCTCTGATTATTACCCAATGCTGATACTCCAGGCTGGCGGTGATGGGATTGAAAAGAGGAGCATCAGGGTAAAAGGGACTTCAGGGCACTGGGTTGAGTGGTTGATAGGGCAGGAGCACAGGTAGTGCTCAGGTAGTCCCTTTGGTGGCAGAGAAAAATGAAAGGAGTAGGAGAACTCACATTATCAACAAGCAGCTCAAGGGTTGGTGACATCAGCAGAATTTTGAGTTTTTTGATCATGGGGCAACTTTTATGGCGCCTGGCCTGCTGGAACCAGATGGGCTCCACCTCTCTGTTAAGGGCAGAAAGATTTTGGCTCATGAACTGGCAGAACTCATTCAGAGGGCTTTTAACTAGGTTTGAAGTGGGTAGGGGATGCAGCTGGGCTGTCTGGAAGCAGGCCCAAGGGTGGTAAGCCTGAGATAGGAGTGAAATCAGTAGCCCAGCTGAGGTGCACGTATACTAATGCACACAGCATGGGTAGCAAACAAGAAGAGCTGGAGGCCATAGTGCAACAGCAGAGCTATGATGTAATTGCCATCAGGGAAACGTGGTGGGACAGCTTGCATAGCTGGAGCACTGCACTGGATGGCTACAAGCTCTTCAGAAGAGACAGGAAAGGGAGAAAAGGTGGAGGGATGGCGCTTTATACTAGGGAGGCTCTTGATGCCCCATGGTATTGAAACTAATGATGATGAAGTTGAATGCCTGTGGGTAAGAATTAAGGGGAAGGCCAACAAGGCTGATATCCCTACTGGGAGTCTGTTATCGACCACCTAACCAGGAAGAAGAGGTGGACAACTTATTCTATAAACAGCTAGAGAATGTTTCAGGTTCATCAGGCCTTGTTCTTGTAGGTGACCTTAACCTACCAGATATCTGCTGGGAACTTAATACAGCAGAAAAGAGGCAGTCCAGGAAGTTCTTAGAGTGTGTGGAGGACAACTTGTTGTTGCAGCTGGTGGGTGAGCCCCCCAGGGGAGGGACTATGTTAGAGCTGTTGTTTGCAAACAGAGATGTTCTGATGGGAGATGTAGTCGTTGGAGGCTGCTTGGGGCATAGTGACCATAAAATTAGAGAGTTCTCAATATTTGGTGAAATGAGGAGGATCATCAATAAGATTTTACATTGCACTTCTGGAGGGCGGACTTTGGTCTCTTTAGGAGACTTATTCAGAGAGTTTCTTGGGAAGCAGCCCTTAAAAACAAAAGGAGTTCAGGAAAGGTGGGTGTGCTTCAAAACAGAGATCTTGAGGGCACAGGAACAGACTGTCCCTGTGTGCCAACAGAGTCAACGAAGCAAACGTCCTGCCTGGATGGGCAAAGAGGCTTCAGAGGAGCTTAGGAACAAAAAGAGGATGCATCATCTTTGGAAGGAGGGGCAGGTCTCTCAGGAAGTTTTTAAGGGGGCTGCTAGAGCATGTAGAAAAAAAATTAGGGAGGCCAAAGCTCAGTTCAAACTTAATTTGGCAACTTTTGTCAAGGATATATAAAGGTTTTCACAAATATATTAATGGCGAAAGGAGGGGTAAGATCAACCTTTGTTCTATACTGGATGTGGGAGGGAACTCAGTAACTGCAGATGAGGAGAAGGTAGAAGTGCTTAACGCCTTCTTTGCCTCAGTTTTTAGTGAGAAGACAGCTTGATCTCAGGACAGCTGTCCTCCTGGGTTGGTAGATGGTGTCAGGGAGCAGAATGGTCCCCTTGTTATCCAGGAGGAGGCAGTCAGAGAGCTGCTGAACCACTTGGGTGTTCATAAATCTATGGGAACAGATAGGATCCACCCCAGGGTGATGAGGGAGCTGGCAGATGAGCTTGCAAAACCGCTCTCCATCATTTACCAGCAGCCCTGGCTCACTGGTGAGGTTCCAAATGTCTGGAAGCTGGCCAGTGTGACGCCCATTCACAAAAAGGGTGGGAAGGAGGATCCTAGTAATTTATAGACCAGTCAGCCTGACCTCAGTACCTGGTAAGGTGATGGAACAATTTAAATTGAGTCATCACATAACATTTACAGGATGGCCAGGGTATCAGACACAGCCAGCACGGGTTTAGGAGGGGGAGGTTGTGTTTGACCAACCTGAACTCCTTTTATGGCCAAGTCACCCGCCTGGTGGATGCAGGAAAGGCTGTGGATGTTGTGTGCCTGGACTCCAGCAAGGCCTTTGGCACTGTCTCCCACAGCACATTCCTGGGAAAGATGGCAGCCCGTGGCTTGGACAGGAGCACTCTGTGCTGGGTTAAGAACTGGCTGCATGGCCGGGCGCAGGGAGTGGTGGTGAGCGGTGCTGCATCCAGCTGGGGCCAGTCACCAGGGGTGTCCTCAGGGGTCTGTGCTGGGGCCAGTTCTGTTTAATATCTTTATTGATGCCATGGATGAGGGGATTGAGTCCTTCATTAGTAAATTTGCAGATGACACTAAGCTGGCATTGTGTGTCAATCTGTTGCAGGGTAGGAGGGTTCTGCAGACAGACCTGGAATGGTTGGACGGGTGGGCAGAGTCCAATAGGATGAAGTTTAATAAGTCCAAGTTCCAGGTCCTGCATTTTGGCATGACCTCCTGCAATGTTATAGGCTGGGGACAGTGTGGCTGGACAGTGCCCAGGTGGAAAGGGACCTGGGGTACTGGTGACAGCCAGCTGAACACGAGCCAGCAGTGTGCCCTGGTGGCTAAGAAGGCCATCCTGGCCTGTCTCAGGAACAGTGTGGCCAGCAAGAGCAGGGAGGTTGTGCTCAGCACTTTCCCCTGTGCTCAGCACTGGTGAGGCCACACCTCGAGTGCTGTGTCCAGCTCTGGCCCCTCAGTTTGGGAAGGACATTGAGACGCTGGAGCGTGTCCAGAGGAGGCAACGAGGCTGGAGAGGGGCTGGGAACACAAACCCTGTGAGGAACCACTGAGGGAGCTGGGGGTGCTCAGCCTGGAGAAAAGGAGACTCAGGGCTGACCTTATCACTCCCTACAACTCCCTGAAAGGTGGCTGTGGTCAGGTGGGGTTGGTCTCTTTCTCCAAGTAGCACTGACAGAACCAGAGGACACAGTCTCAAGCTGCACCAAGGGTTGGATATTAGGAAAAAGTTTTTTATGGAAAGAGTGATAAAGTGCTGGAATGGCCTGCCCCAGGAGGTGGTGGAGGCACCGTCCCTGGATGCGTTTAGGAGAAGGCTGGATGTGGCACTTGGTGCCATGGTTCAGTTGAGGTGTCAGGATGTGGGTTGGACTCGATGATCTTGAAGGTCTCTTCCAACCCAGTCATTCTGTGATCCTGTGTGATTCTGTGAACTGCACCCACAGGTCCCTTAAACTCTTGAAGAAATTCTGGAAACATGGAAGCCACCTCCTACCAACTTTCCCTCACTTTTAACCACTTTTGCTCTAAGGAAAACCCTGCATTATTCCTATTTTCTTCATACCAACTGGCTTTTCCAAGCACCAGATTACCATACTTCTACCCAAAACAAATCAGAACTTTCTAGTCCCAAATTCAGGGCTGATGAGGTACTAAATATGTGGCTCTGCATGTCTGAACAAGGCAGGCAAGGGTGTCAACACAGAGACGCTTCCATGGGAACTCAAAACATACTTGAGGGTTGGTTGAGCCAAGCTATGGCACAAAAATAGGGAAAAGAAGAACCTGAACAAAAACTACAAAGAATGTGGCTGCAGAATGTTAACATGGTATAACTTCTAATGCTTTTAGTGGGATAAATGGGAAATAAGCTGAAGGAAATGCTGGGTACAGGAGTAATGGAGTTGGCACATGCTGAAGTTGCTGCATAATACAAGGGATTTTGTAATCTCTGGGGAAGTGATTTCTCTCATCAGCCTTGTTTCTCACACCTCAGACTTCACCATGACAGCAATTACCTACAAGAGAGGCCAGAATAAAGAAGGACAGAGCAGCTCCACATAAACACATAAAACCAGTTGTATGATCACTCATTCCCACAGAAGGCACTACTGTCTTGTTAGAGCAAGAAGTAATAAATAAAGCAACTGAAAGCTTTATCAGTCCACATGACTTTCCCTCATGTTATCCTGATTAATTCAGAGATTATTGGTCCTACCAGTCCTACCAACAGCAGAAAATCAGTGAAAGTATTTCACAACTGCACTATTTCAAACAGAGAATTTCAAACTTGGTCCTGAGAAATTAAAACAGTTAAGGTTAGGCTCAGTTCTATACATTATGTCCAAATCTACCAGTCCCTCTCTTCATCCCTCTTCTCCTGCAAACACAGACACTTTATTTTAGAATAAGGGTCAGAGGGAGCCAGAAATCCCTCAGAAATCCTTGGCTCTTCCAAATAATGTTATATCACAGTATTGCTAAACTGATCTTTCAATCTCCAGTGTACCTGGAGTATCCTGAGCTGATTTCCACTTCACATTGCCAATCTGTGGAGGAGAGAGGGATTAATGTTGCATAATTCCTAATTTCTTTGTCCTGTATATCAGAACCATAATTACTTCCTTTCCTAATCTCCAGAGGGTGATGTCCTGATGAAGAGAGTGTTTGGAAAAGGCCAAAGGAACAGCCTAGCAACTCCAAATGTGTTGGAATTATGAAGGAAAGGGAACAAAATCAATCTCAAATTATAAAGTCAAGAATTAGGAAAGGAAAGGAACAAAACCCATCCACAATTAGTTGGTATAGAAGGTGAAACATGGTTCTCACTTGTGGTGGAAAGTCAGCAGAGAGATTTTATAAGGGTGGTGATTATGTTACTGTCACACTGCTGGCAAGGATGGGGAAATGCAGAAAAAAGCTGGAACCATTTTGGTTGGAAAAGACCTTTTACAGTCATGTTCTTAAAGCAAATCTGAGAGAAACTTGTGACAGTGTCCACCATAAATGCACATTTTCTCCTGGAAAGGAAGACAGAGAGGAGCACTCCTTATGTTTGTGCCACTGCATTCCCTCCTTTACTTATAAAAGTGAGGAATTCTGCATTTCAAGAGCTGAGGAAGCACAAGGAGATGAAGAAGAGCAAGGAGCCAGCAAGGATTTGCTGCACATTACAAGCTGTGTCCACATCCTACACAGACTCACAGATCCTGTTGGTAGGAAGCTTTGTCTGTTTTAGTGTTTGGGGAAAATTCCAAACTCATTCCATCTCCTGAGTAAAGATCCACCCAGCCTTCCCACCTGAGGTGTGTCAGCAGGTACAGGCAGGCCCCATCAGCCATCAGGGTGAAAACATATTGCACAACCCTCCAAATTACCTTCCTGAGAAGCTTCTTCTGTAACATTTGGACTCAGCTGGTGTGTCTTTCACTGTACCTCCTGAGATGCACTTCCTTTGCAGTTCTTTGCACTAACAGGCTCATACTGACACATACTAAACCCAGCTGGAAATCACATTATTCTGCAAAATTTAAACACAAAAATATAAATTGCAAATAAATAAAATATAAATTTTATATATATATATAATTTATTTTGTAAATAAAATATAAATTTTATAATATAAATTTATATAAATTATATTTATATAAATATAAATAGATGACTTTTCATTTGGAGAAGAATACTGCAAATATCACCTGAAAATGTGATTGGTCCTTTCATACTTGTTTCGTTCTTTTTCCCCCCCTTTGTTGTTTGCAGGAAGTCTTCCAGGCCAGGCTGGAGCAATCTGTGCAAGGGGAAGGTGTTTCTGTCCATAGAATTGGATGGGCTTTAAGGTCTCTTCCAACCCAAACCATTCTATGACTCCATGAAGAATATTATGTCCTTTAGCAGTCTCACCCCCTTTTATCAACTACATGTTTAAGGATTATGCTGTGTGGTGGCACAGGTTCAGAAAGTGCTTCATGGAACCTCTCTGTCTCCAAACAGGATGATGTGAGCACCAGAATATTTCAAATACAGTAAATTAATTTAATCACTTAGCTTTAGCTGTCTTAAAATGCACAATGTAAATGATTTATGTGTTCTTGCTCTATAATCATGTAAGGAAATGGACAGCATAAATTAGATCCAGAGATAAATATCTCTCTCCATTGACAAGAAAACCCAGGCAGCAGCTTGGACAAGATGCTTGACTCCATAAAGATGGACAAGGTGAATCTTGTTTGGGGAGTCCTTCAGTGCTGTTGTTGACAAGGTTCTTTTTCTAAAAAGTCATTGCTGCAGGCAGGACAAGTTTTAGATTTAAAGACAACTGGAGTATTTGAGCTCTAATCAGCATTTCTTTGTATTCCTTCCCTTTGTTGTGGACAGTGATCAGTTAAGCTCATCTTCTCTTTCATAAGTGAAATAATGGAGTTCTTTAAGGAACTGTGCTTTCAGAAAAAGTCTGCAGAAGCAGTTGAAATAGAAAATCAAATAATTAAAATACCCCTTTGCAGAATTACACTCTTACAATTAGCTTTTAAAACTTCCTCACCTTTCAGAAGGAGCCTAAATGATTCTCCTTTATTCTCCCCATGGGAGAGAGAACATTAAAACCCCAGTCAAGTTATTCAGCCAGTCTCAAGCAAGAGCTGGTGCTTTCCACACGTAGAATCGTCTTACAAAATCCCAGACACCCACTCACTCCATGAGGACAATCTTGTCACTTTTATTGGAGGGAAACGAGGGGGAGCAGAGCTGAGGGATATAATTCATCCTGTCACTCAGGAGCCATTATCAAGATCAAAAGGGAGGAACTGTATTTTGTAGCTGGACCAGTTCCTTGCTCAACCTGTGCCCAGCACCACCTGGCTTACCTAACTGCCTTGATTCACCTGGAGTGGCTGGATCCACATTTCATCACAACCCATCCTTTCTTTTGGGGTCTTCCTCCTCCTGCATCCATGTGAAGGGCAAGGAATGGAAAGTTAAAGCCATCTAAACCACACCATCCTTGTTTGTCAAACAGAATTTATCTAAAACAACCTATAAAGTGTCTAGTTTATCTATATTCTGGCTTGCAGCTGCATTTGGAAACATAAATTTGCATAGGTGACATAGGCACAGGACACACTAACTTCACATCCCCGGGTGCACAAGTGCAGCTCGCTCTGGAAACCACAGGGATTTAGTAACTGCAACTTCAGTGTTGTAAAATAAGGGCTACAACTCAGACAATCAAAACCTGTGCCTTTGCATATCTGCAATAACAATATATCTGTTGGAAACTTCTTGCCCATCTATTAGGAACCCTAAAAATAATTATATATTCCTTTCATAGTAGTGTCCAACATATAAAAAGCAGATAATAAATTCAATCAATCAATAGAAGGGGTGTTAAGCACAGAAAAGTGAGTGTTGCATTGTAGTGCCTCCTTTAGGAGGGTTTTAAATCATAAATATCTTCATATAGGGCAAATGTGTCATTGCTCCTGCTCAGGGACAAAACCAGCAATTCAGTTCAAAGTTTCCTTTATTCTTCTTACCTATAATCAAAATGTCTCATTTTTCAGGCAGAACCTTTAATTATCTTCTCCAAAAAACATTTAAAGAATCTATAAGGTTAAAATTGTTAAGGAATGCACGTTAAGAAAAAGATTGATGGGTCTCAAACATTCAGTAGAATAGAAACATTCATTAAGTATAACAAATATTTAAATATTTCCTTGCACAATCCCTGCAGAGCTTACATGGGTCAGCAATGGTTTATCATTATCCTTTCCCAATGTCATCAGATAAGTTATCTCAAGAATCTAATTATTTGCTGTAGATAACCAATTGCTCAAAGTCTAAAACCCTGCCATCACTAATGATTATTAATGCTGACCAGATTATTTAATGCTCCCTTGGGTTTTTTTTTAGAGTATTATTTTATGCTCTTCAATCAAAACTAACCTGTATTATTGAAAGAAATATCAGTAAAAATACAATTTAACGATTCCCAGCTGTTTTTCACTTAAGCTTTTTCTGATTCTGACAATGAGTCAGTAAATAAAGAGTAAATGTACATAGAAATTATCAGAGTATGCACCATTTAAAACTACCTAAGCAAAACACAAGAGCAAAAGCTTTAGGGGGAAAAAGGCATCTTTAAAATATAATGAAATGAGCCAGATAAAGCAGCTTCTGAGGGAAGCAAACTCAGAAAGTAACTGGGAAAATTATAATAATAATGGAGAATAAAATTCATCTATCTATATCTATCTATCTATATAAAATATATTATATGGAGAATAAAAACCATGCAAGCAGTGTAGATTCAAGGTGAATTTTCATGTGCAGTCCTTTTCCTCTCAGTTCTACATCCTTGAACTGAGGGATTCTTACTGAGACAAGTCCATTAAGGGACTAGATGTTTATTTGGATTCATGGATTACTGTTCCATACGTTAAGTGGTTGGAATACTTTGTTGTTCTAGTATGGGATCTTCTTTAGGTGCTCCACGAGCCACCTGGAGTGTTATCCTTGGAAGGAAATTGCATTATAAATCCTTTTGCTCCAGCCCAGCAAGATGGATATTAGTGGATATTATGCCAGTATTGCAATTGACTTCCCTTAATTGCTCCTAATCCTTGATGAGACAAACAGAGGCCTTGGGCTGTGCCTGTGGGATACTTCTCAAGTACTAATTGGATAATCTTAGCCCTGAGCAGCTAAAACCATAACCTTTGTTCATGTCCTGATTGATTACAGATTGCAAACAGGAGGCACCAAATACAGATTGCCTGAGGAGGCACCTAAAGCACTCCAGGTCCTGTGCTTTGGGCATGGAACAGAAATCTTGGGATTATCCCAGGATAATGGATGGAAATACACATGGATCTGGAAATACAACTTTTACCATAATGGGATCTCCCCTGTTCTGGGACAACAATAGGGTAATTAATTAAAGGACAAAAGGCTCAGTAATTAATTTGCACCTTTAGGGATTATATCAGGGACACAATGAAATTAAATTTCCTGTTGGAAGAGGCATGGCAAGGTTTTGGGAGCTGCAGAGGGAAGCAAAGGAATGAGTTTAACCATGCAAGGCTGGGTCAGGCCCAGCCACTGCCGGTCTCTCACATGGAGCAAGCAATGGAAACACCACATCCCCTTCTATTTTTTATAAGATGGATTGAAAGAAAAGGCTTTTTTGAGAGGCCATTCAGCTATTCCTGAGCTCCTTTCCTTGGGGAAGAGGTTTAGGAGGAGAAGGGAACTCAAGGACTCTGACCTGTTATCCGAACTCCGAGGCTCTCCCCCTCAGAAAACGAGGCACCAAAAAACGGGTAGCAAACACTTCCTGTGGTAAAAAATCACCTCAGAGGTGCCATTTGTCTTCTTGGACACTGGCACAGCCTCACAGCATCCAAAGGTATCCCCACCAAACAGGAGCTGAGGAGCAGGCCTGCACATCACAGGGAACAGCAGCGATAAACGTGAGGCCATGGGCTGAACCTCCTTGTCACGGCTGCAGGCAGACAAGGCCTCTCCTTTATGCATAAACCCTCACGATTTGGTGGTGGCAAAACAAGTGAGCCAAATTCTCACACTCTGAAATTTCCTGTGGACAATGATCCTCTTGTTCAGCAGATGGAATGCCTTCTCTAAAATATACACGTTTGGGGGGGATGAAATTTGTGAATTTTAAGTCCTGTGTAGTCCTAGCTTCTAAATCCAAAATATTATTTCAAAATAACCCACCAAAAATATTAGAGTTTTCATCTCATTTTTCCCTCTCTTTCATGAGCTACTTAAAAGTTGGAATTCCTGTCTGGAGATAATTTGGGTTCTTTTACTCCCAGAGCAGAGCTTTGATTGAAAAGCTCCAGCTGCAAAGCTGCTATAAAGTGTTACAATTGCTGCACCTTTTCATTATCAAATACACCTAATGCAAATGTAACCCAGGAGAAAGATTTTTTTTTTAATGTTGTCATTTGTTATTGTGATTTGGAGAACATTTCTGTGTTATTCACAGCACCTGTTACAGGGAGGAATTCATCCAAAGAAAAGGAAAAACTGGCCCATTTCCAGGTGCAACAGCAGGATTCTGTCACAGGGGGGCAAACTTGGATAATTTTTCCTCATCCTTTTCCTGCTTTTTTTCCTTGAGAACGCTTCCAGAGTCAATTCTCGAGGCTCTCTAACCTTCCTCTCCTTAGCTGTCCAAATATCAATCAATTAGAAACTCAGCTACCTCTCCCTCAGGAGTGAAGAAAATCACAGTGGTTTTCTCCAGATCCACATTCAAGCAAACACTCCTTTGAAATCGTCTGGAAAATAAATTTTTAAGTTTTTATTTTATTTCAAGTCATAAGGGGAACTGCTGACCCCAGAATTGAAGGAGTCAAATAAAATACCCCCAGTAGCTGAGGATTACACTCCAAAATGAATGAGTTCACATTTTGGGTTTAGAAAACGCAAAGAATAATCCTGACATGTATTCCATGGTCAGCTAGATGCATTTACCAGCAGGGGGGAGCACACAGCTGCAGCCAGTATTCAGCTTTAGTAAGCACCAGTGCACCTGGAGCAGGCAAGGTTTACTCCCAGCTCCAGGTGGGAATGATGCTAAAAGTGTCAAGCAGCGACCCAGAAGCCAAGTTGAGCTCAGAGATGAGTTCTGGGCTTGTCAGGTTCCAGGTCTCCCAGTGGGAAACTTGTTAAAAGATTTTCTTTGCAGAGACAAGAGGGATTATCTTGCTGTCTACAGATTCAGACAAGAACACCAGGCACACCCTGGTTCATGCAACTGAAGAGTGACAGCAGACAATAAAATACTGCATGAAGGAGGCAGCTATGCCTCAAACTTGCTTTTAATATCTGAGGTCATATTTAAGGGCTTGTTAGTCAAGAGAGATTCCTTTTCCAGGAATCTTCTGTTCCACAGGGATTGCAGCCCTGAAGAAGCAGCACCAAAGCAAATCATAGTCCATAGAATTTTTTCCCCAAAGCCATGTTTTCATTAAGAGAAAAATGGAAGGTTTTTATTTCCTGGGACACTGGGGAATGGCTTCAAATTGCCAGAGGATGGGTTTGGATTGGATATTAGGAAGAAATTCTTCCCTGTGAGGGCAGTGAGGCCCTGGCTACATGAAAGGATTGCAGTTGGTGCTGATCAAGGCCTGAAAGGCACCATAATACCAGGAATACAAGGATGGGGAACTGGGATCTTGTGCAGCTCCCTGGAAAAGCCAACTGCTTGGATTTGTTGGCATGGTATCTGTTATCTTGGCACACTGACAACAAATTTGCAGGACAATAGCTGGGATCTCTCCTCCTCTGCTCTATAAGTCATTGGGTGTACTCATGGTAAGAAATACCAGCAGATTTTATTGAGCCCAGCTGCCTAAATCCACATATTACTCTGGATATATTAACCCCCCCCCCCCATATTTATTTCAAACCAGCTTTGTGGGGGAAGAAAAAATGGCAGAATCCCAGTAGTAACAAAACTGGAGAGAGTAGCCCAGAGGTAAATCCCTTCCCAAGGTGTTATTAGGGAGAGATGGAGGTGGCAAGATAACTCACACAGGCAGTGAAACTATCCAGGGATATTCAGATTTTGGACTGGGGAGTGTAGCAAGGATGCAAATTAAGAGTTTACACTGAAAAAAAGGGGATGCTGGTTAAAGATATAACACAGGGCCTTTCATCATCAACTATTTTTAAATATAAACAGTCAAAATACTCAGGGCCATGCTGCAAGGAAGTAAAAGGATTAAAAAGACAAAGAGGAGTTGAGAGTTTTCATTGGAAGGGACACATTTCAGAGAGGTGCTCAAAGTGTACATTACAACTCCAAGAATACCTTATTTGAGTCAGGGAAAAGTTTCCTCAGTACTTTTTCTACTACATTCTTAGGCACTACTGGATTTCACCTCATTCCAGAGACCACAGAATTCAGGACTGTTGGGTGGATGGTCACATTGGCAGAGTTTTCTCTCACCTCACAGGCTGTCAGCATGTCTCACCTTCTTACTCAAGGGATTTTTTCATTTAAGAGTTAGTAGGAGCAATAAAAAGGAGAGGTGGGCTAATAAAAGAGGGTTTAAAACTACCCTGAGAGCATCTCTTTCATTCTCACACACCCAAAGCCTGCAACTTCAATCCTAGGGTTAAAAATCTTACATCACCACCACTTATATTGAGCAAATTTTGTGTGCTGCAATATCACACTTTTAGCTTATGTCCCACATCTGATATTTAAATAATTTTAATGAGCATTTTGCTGGGCAGTCCCTGCCTGCTTTACTTTACTGTGCACAGCTGATGGATTTCTGATTCAGCAAACTGGAGCTTCACAATGGGGTGTTGAAACACAGCACCAGAAATTCCCAGCTGGAGTTTGTGTCCCATCTATTTCCCTGAAAAAGCCCAGGTAGAACATTCCAAAATTGTTTGGCTCCTCTCTCCCTGACATAACACACAGAATGCAGGAAGTCTTAGTTTGAAATTTCATTTTGTTTTGTTTTGGTTTTTATGGCATAGATATTTTAATATGTAATTTTTATGTGAGCTTTGGGTTTGGTGTGGAATTTTTTATTTGATTTTTTTTTTTTTTTTTTTTGCTCATGGTGTGTGTAGATTTAACACCCACATCAACAAGAAAATAAAGACAAAAATAAAAACCACAAATCCTCTTTCAGCTTCATGAGGAGCCAAAGCCTGGTAAATCCACCGTTGCAACAGCTCAAAGGGGTTTAGGCTATTTCATCATTCCGGAGGAACAGAAGAAGGTTAAATGAATATTTGGGACCTCTGGCATGAGGATGCAATTCCAAAGGTCCTCATAAATCAGTGGAAGTGGAATGAGTAATTCCTGAGAAGAACCACCCTTTAAATCAGAGCTGCCTCTTCCCAAAGCGGGGAAGTCCCTGTGGATTCAGCTCATGTAGGATAATAAAATAAACACTAATTAATCCCTATTGAAGCTGGGTTTGTTTCTTTCTTCAGGCCTCTACTTTTGGGCACTGGGATAATGCTCTGATCTGATGTGGTCTCTCTTTTGCCCTCTCCTGCCTGTTTGTTGTGCTGGATACCCCACAGACCATGAACCGAACATGACACTGATCCAACAGGTTGTGAAAGGGTAGAAAAGCCCACGTAAGCAAACCCCAGCCCTTCACTGACTGGGATCCAACTGGTGTGCACAGTTCTGCTCCCAAAAGTGGAATTATGAGTCAGAGTGAAAATGAAGGTCATGCAGATCGCTGAGTGCAGCAATTCTTGCAGGCAATATGGGCTTTATTTGCATAATTAGCTTGTTCTTGCTCAATAATCTCTTCACAGGACTGGGTTCTGGATGTTTTGCTGGATTTTTTCAGGTGTTATGTACTATTAAAACCCCCCAAAAACAAGGGATAGTACTTAAAAAATGCCTTTGTTTTTATTTCATGAATACATTTAAACTGAATCTCTTCTAACTCATCACAGATTGGAATAACAGCTCCAGTGGGCACCTTTGTGTCAACACCTTCAATCAATAAACTGGATTAATTGGCACAAAAAGATAGCATGGTGGCTGAACATTGGGTTGTTTTTTTTTAATGGAAAAAATACTCCCACAAAATCAAAATTTCAAATATAAACATATTTACCCTTCTAAGCCCAACCACCCTGCAGATAAAACACACAGATAGGGTAAATAAGACTTGAGTGGTAAATATTTGTAGGGACAGAACAGTCAGTAGGGAGAGTTCTAGACCATTTCCAGAACCTAAACCATCCCTAAAAGGTGTATTTTCACATCTATTTTTATGTGTTTTCAGGTGTTACTTCCAAGAGAGAATATAGAGCTGTTAGGGAAAAATTATTTTTTTCAAACTAGATTTACTTTAGTGACCAGACAAATCATTAAAGATTATTTCACTTGATTTTTCCTTATCTATCACCAAGGATAAGAGGATATAAGGAAGATGCATTTATATTTTTCTAAGAAAATAGAAAAATACCCTTGGGAGGCCAAGAGCTTAAGTGTGGAACATCCTCACCATTCTCACCATTCCCCAGTTAAGAAGACTTGAAGCAGAGTGAAAGAATTAATATTTTGATGCAAACCTGCCACAATCCATGGAGGAGTTGAGGAATTTCCTAAGGGACAAGTTGAACTGAATGGCCACAGCCTGAGATGAAGCCTTAGGTACCACATTGCTCTTGTAAGTTTATTTACAAAGGATGCAGCATTGCTTCTCCCAGCTCCATTTTTGAGAGAAAGCAGCCATAAATATCCTCTGGAAAGCACAGTCCTGACTTTAAGAGTGTGATCCAAGCATGCCCATGGGATGAGGTCCCTGAGGGGGATGGCAGCCAGGAAAACCAAGCACGCCCCACCCTCGGGTGGGAGATAAGAGGAAAATTTCTCAGACAGAGGCAGCTCTGTACTTGCAGGGGAGCACAGCTCAGCACTTTGGGCTGAGGAGTAATAGCAGAACACACCTTCTGTGGGCAGCACCTGAGTAAAAAGGCATTTTAGGTGGCAAGCTGGAATAGTCATCTGTTTTTTTGGAGTTCAATGTAAATACAACCTCTGTTTCTGGCTGTCTCTTTCTTTATGGACACACAAACTGCGATTTCCTTCAAGCCAGGCAACAAGTTGCCCTCCAAACAATCATTCAAGAGTTTTTAGGCAATAAAACTGAAGGAGTTTTTTTGCAGGGGTGGCTGGTAAGAGGAATCAGTGCCTAAGTGAATAATTTTACACTCAGGGAAAGAGATGCTGGACTGAGATGCTGCCACACAGAGCAGGAGTTGTTCTCTCAATTTTTAAATCCTCTTCATCGGATTCCACCCAAAGCATCTTATCCCATTGCATCCCTAAATCTGGGGCCTGAGGGAAGAACAAAAAGATACAAAAGAACTTTTGATCTACCTGGAAAAGGGAAACCACTTCCAGCAGCATCTCAGCACCAAACTCCAGCAGCCAGGAGGATTCTGCAAAGCATCTCCCTAATTTCCTTCTCTCTTCAAGGTACTTTAGATGGCAAATATTGTCTTTCAGGGAATATTAAAATTCTCACCTGACCCCTTGGACTTTGTAATGCATGTTAGAATTTAACCAAGGTAAACCAGCTCCACTGTGAATAACCTTTATTAAAAAGATAAAGAAATTATTATCAACACAGAGCAACCTGTTGAGACAAATAGAGACAGAAATGTTTTAATTAAAACCAGATTTGAAAAAGAATCAATAATAATGACATTCAAATAAGCAGAATTCTAATTAAACAGTACAAATGATCAGTTTAATTTATGAGACTGACACTACAAAGAACCCTTTTGATTCAGCTTTGTATTGATTTCACAGGATCAGCACAGCTTTCAAGTCTCACTGGTAAAAAAAGGAGGAGTTCTTAATATTTATATTACCTTCAGCAGGACAGTAATTTTAAAATGTCTTTATGTAGTACCATGAAATCCCTGCATTCATCTTAGGACATTATTATCCATTATGGATATCACCATAGTAACAAGCCCTGGATCTGGGAACACTTAATTGCTCTAGTTATTAGTTAGCAGGGATTTCCAAACTACATTTTAAACACTTTTTAACAATTACTTTTTTAAACAGGACCCCTTTCAAAGACATCTGTCAACCATTCTTATGATACATCCAGAACAGTGTTATTGGTACCTGCACCTACACATAAAAATATAAATAAAAAGAATGAGATGTTCTGGATGGGAAAAAAAAAAAAAGACAAAAAGAAAAACTGCAATCTCCTGCTTTGTTTGTTGGGCTTGATCTTGTTACCCAGAAGAGGGATGTTGGTGTCTGCAAATTGCAACACAAGTGAGCTGCTTTTAAATCTTCCACATCTTCCTCCTGTGGGTGATTTCTCCACTGAAAGTTCTGGGTGTGAAGGCAGAGGAGAGGAACCATGTGGCCTTTGCTTTTACGGGCAAATTATCTCTTTATTTGCCACTACAGGTTCTTGCCATGAAAACCTTTCTGGTTTTGGGTCAATGACGTGGGTTCAGTACCACATGGGTTCTGCCAGTCCCATAATGGAATATATTTGCTCTAAGTGGCATTATGAAATGTCATTGAATCATAATTGCTTTTCAAAATCAGCAAGATAAAGCAGAGCTTCTTCTAAAACAGGCTTTGACTTCAATCTAAAATTCATGACCTATTCATAATTCTCTCATAAAACTAATTGTACTAAACCACCAAGAGGTAAACTTTTAGATAAAATGTAATATATATATATATAAAAGCAGGAGTACCCTAAATACCCTTGAAATCTGGACCTACTCCTCAGTGCTTTGTCTTCTCAGCCTGATTCAAAGCTGGTCAGCACCAGAAATCCAATCTGACAGCACAGTCAGCACTCAGTTAGAACCCAGACCTGTATTTATGCCTACAGATACCACATGCCATGCCAACTGTGTTCACACTGGCTACTGCAGGTGTCAGCAGCCCCCAGCTGATCTGCCTGCCCCTGCAATCCAGGAACAGAACCTGTTACAACCCTTAACAGTCACAGCAAGCTCACCAGAAGTGATGGGGACATGCCCCAGAGGCTACCTTGTTCTTTGTACGTTTATTTGATCTGTTCAAGAAAATTAAAATTTAAAAAAATCCCTCTGGCCTAATGTTTCCTGACTTCCTGCACTTTTCCTGCATTTTTCACTGATCCACTGAGCCAAGAACACAAAGGAGACCTTAATACTGAAAGAGACTTGTGAGAAAGATGGAGAGTTTTTATCAGGACTTGTAAGGACAACAGTTTTGAATTGACAGAGGATGGGTGTAGATTGGATATTAGGAAGAAATTCTTTATTGTGAGGCACTGGAGCAGGTTTCCCAGGGAAGCTGTGGGTGTCCCATTCCTGGAACTGTTCAAGGCCAAGGACAGGGCTTGGAGCAACCTGGTCTGGTGGAAAGTGTCCCTGCCCATGGCAGAGGGTGCAGCAAGATGATCTTTAAGGTCCCTTCCAACCCAAACCATTCCAGGATTCTATGACTCGGAGAAGAATTTCCTTTCAAACCTCTTCCATAAGCAAGGAGCTGGCACTTCCAATAAAGTTAAACTGGTCAAGCTGATTCAGAGCTACTTCTCCCCAAGTTTAAAAGCCCATCTCTGAATTCAGAGATTGAGAGCAGGAAAAAACAGAGGTTCATGGTGGGGAACAAGGTAAAAATGTATCTTGAAGCCACTTTCCCATTTAATTCTTACTGAAATTAACTTTGCCCAGCTCCTGAGTTCCCATGCCTGAGGACATGCACAGGGATGTGTCCTGGCTTTTGGCAGCAGTTGTGTGGTGAAGGGATTCCCTTGGAGAGTTGCCAGTTTCTATCCATGCAGATATGCTTCCAGCCAGTGCTCCCCAGAATCCTTCAGGGAACTGCAGGAGCAGAAGGGAAAAATCACTTAGGAGGAGACAGAGTTCAAATTTGTGGAAGGCCAACTGTAGTTATAGAAATAAAAGGGAAAGAAATGGATTTTAAATTGCATGGACACCTCACAGCAAAGTCTGACTGCTGGCAATGAGCTGAAAGGGTTTAAGGAAGAGAAAAACAAGCTTTGAAGCTCTAAAACTTTAGAGAAGTCTAAATAAACTCTAGGTTTGATCTCGCCATGGACGTTGATTTGAAATGGCTGCCTGGGTGTCTCTTACCTGCCACCACAGAGCAAAATCATCTTGTTCATTGATACTTACTGCAAAATATCTACAAAGGCTGTCAGCAAAGTCTTGCTTTTGTACTCAATGCCATGCTTGTCACAGAGGCTTTTCACCAGGGGAGCCACTTTCCAGTAGTTGTGCCGAGGCATGGTGGGGAACAGGCTGCACAATGGGATGAGGGAGAGTTATTGCAAGGCTTGGCTTTCTCCCTCTTCAAAACACCCCCTGCCCCAGATGATTCCCATTTTTTCTCCCAGGATGATACTCACTGATGCTCAATTTGGAAGTTCAGGTGCCCGGTGAACCAGTCATTGAACACAGACTGGTTCACGTTGCAGGTTGCGTGGAGCTGGGAGGGAAAAAACCCAAAACCCCCAGATGATTTAGATTTTATTTTCCTGCAAGTCCAACAATTGAACCCCCAGCAATCACTGCCCACCCTTATCTGGCATAAAAATCAAGGCAAAGTCAGGAATTACAGCCATCATTGCCCTGAGGAATTCAACACAGTCTAGACTAGCCAGGCTGAGTTTTTCATCCTTGATAAAACAGGAAACTGCTGCAAACCCACTATGTGGGATTACACTGCTGGAGGCAGGATAGATGTGACCAAAGCTCTCTTTACATATTCTTTTTTATCAGGCAATTTTGTCAGATTTATCTGTACTAAACTTGAAGCCTGTAGGGTAAAAATCATGATATCCCACTTTGCTTCCCTTTACTTGGCTTAAAAAGGAAATTGGCTGTTATACCACCAGTACTTTTCTACAATAGAGAGGGGAAAAGGTTGTGAAAAATACGTTAAGGCCTTTCAGTGAAAAAACAGGATTTTTTAAATCTGGATTTCTTGTTTTCCAACTAAAATTTTAAATGGCTTGAATATAACAGAAAGGTTTATTTAATGAATGGAAGGGCAAACCTCATTAACAGTAAATCTAAGAGAATAACAACGTTGTCTTTGTTCTACAATTTAGACCAGCAGACCCAGTATTCCAAAAGAAAGGAGTTTCTCACCTGAGTGGACACCCAGTCCTTGTTCTTGTCATAATCAATGTCCATTGGGATGTGGTTCATCTGGGACACCCAAATAAACCAGCTACTCTCAAGGTACCTGGGCAGATAAACCCAGAAACTCTTGTCACATCTCTAATCCCATCCAAATTTAACACTAAAACACTTGGATATGTCTCTTCTTAAGTGAAAAAGCACTTTTGGAGTTTAAGAACCACTCAAGTTTTAGATGCAGGTGTTCCTGAGCAGCCACCCCCCCCTCCCAAAGTTAAACTGTTTCTTCTGGACTATTTAATTCTGAGAAAATCATAGTTTTAGTTTCCATTTCTTCCTTTTGAAGCTCAATATTAATTACAAATATTAATTATGGGGCTCTGGGTGTGCTCTGAGTTACCTGGATAGCCAGTAGTATATCATGAAGGTTTTAAATCCCATTAAAGGAACATACATGAGGCAAACTCGGATGTTGAAAGTCACAACCAATATCAGGTCCTGTAAAAAAAAAAACAAACAAAAACCCCCAAACAAAACAGGATGAAAATCAGCCTTTGTTGATTAAATGTCTCCATTCCATCCTCTCCCTTTTTCTTGAACTGCAACTTAAAAAATGTTCTGATATGCAAATTTCTGATTTATCAGGAGTATCCTCCATTCTGCATGAGGTGGGTGTGTGCCTGAAATATTCCTACTTAACCATCAATAACTTCAGAAAACAGCCCTGCCATCACACTCTGAGTCTGAGAATTTCCTGGTAACTTTTATTTGTCTGCTAAAAGGCTAAAAAGCCTCTTCTAAACTATTTTCTCTTGCTGCAGCAAGGCTAGAAGCAGCCTTCTCTATCCTTTTTTCTCTCTTACCCCCCAGCCACCTGACCAATAGGAGGTGAAGGTGGATACAGTGACATTTTTGGAGTTTTCCAGACAGGGAAGCAGTGCTTACCAGCCACTTTTTCCTCTTGATTGCAAAGTAGATTGTTGACAGCTGGAAGAAGGGTATGAGGGCGAGTGGGGCCAACACTGAAGAACAGAAAAAGAGAGATATTTGTAATTTCACTGCATCATAAAAATGATTCTTCTTTCCAGTAGAAGAAAAATTGCTGTCCTTCACTCATATTAACCTCCACGCACCCACATAATCTCTTCCTCTTTTCTTCTCATCACTTCTCCATTTCTTCCTCATCCCTGTATCTGTTTGATGCACCCCCATCTACATCTCATAACCCAAACAGACACTTAAGTGGTAATTCCTCCTCATGGGACCTTCTTTAACGTGAAGGAAGCTTCCTGGAGCTCTCACTTCAATGGGAATATCTTTTAAAACCCTTATTTTGTGGGAAAGGAGATGCACTTATGGTTTTAGGGGATACTCACAGATGAAATACTTGTGCTGGTAATTGTAAGGCATGAACTTCTTCTTCTGCTTTCCAAGCTGAAAAATGAAAAGATATTTAAATATTCACAAAAAGCACAATTAAGTTTATTTCTTCACCTTGTAATTTTTCACCAATTGCACAAAAAGTTTCTTACCATCACCCCAAACTTATGTGAATATAATTCTTCAAAAGACAAAATAATAAGGAGCTAAAGCAAACTACTTCCAGAGCTCCAGTTCTGCACTGGATCAACACTGGAGCAACAAATAAACTGGATAAACAAAAGCCCTGAAATCCACTTTGCCTATCCATAGTGTGCCTAACACGGATCCTGCCAAAAAGCAGGAAGACATGATAACTGATTTTCTACATTTTCACTCCACCAAACCCACTGAAGCACAGCCAGCCTGCTCTGGATGTTCATGCTCCTACATGAGAGCTCTTTCCCAAAATCCCTGACAAAATCCAATGGTTTTCTATCAATAAGCATTTTGTATCTCCCATTGCAGGAATCTGTCTGGGACAGCAGAGCTGGAATTTTCCATTTGGCTTGGAGAGTTTCATCAGCAGGTAAAAGAGAGAGAGGCATTATTTTAAGAGGCTGGTGTATCTTGCAACGAGGCTGTTTCATCACTAAATGATGAGTAAAAGGAATTACAAGGAAAAGGCAAACGAGCCCTTGCCTATCCTGATGCTGTCAGAAACCATCATGGAAGCAGGGAGGATCTATTCATAGCTTCTCTTTTTTATGAAAGCCATAAAATTCAGGACTAGGAAACCCTTCACTGTGTTTGTGTTCGGTGCGCGGCAGCTCCACCGGCCCTGAAGGATTTGGGTGCCCAACAGCTCTGGCAGCCAGGAGGATCCAGAGGGAACATCTGACTCACTACCACTCTCTAATGCAAGTGGCTGACTCACCCCTGGAGCTGCCTTCAAGGTGCCTGCCCTTACTTAAGCACTGATTTTAAGCCTTTGCTTCTCAGGAGTGGGTGCCCCAGCATTGCAATAACACAAGACTCTCAGATTTTGGAAAACTTCAGGAATTATCATAAAATCCTAGAATAGTCCAGGTTGGAAGGGACCTTAAAAACCACTTTGTTTCAAGGCACAATCTGGGTTGTTATTATTCTGTATTAGACACTTATCACACTCTAGCTTTCTGTGACTAAATCTGCTTTTGCAGACCTCCAGGGAGAGGGTCTTTCCCAGGCTGAAGAGCAGAGGGTGCATGTTGAGGTCAGGGTCCTTGCGGAAGCAGTTGGGCTTGGCGTGGTGCTGGTTGTGCAGGTGGTTCCACCAGCTGGCAGGCAGCCCCTGCGTGGGGAAAAGGGCAACACCAGGGATTCAAACTGGAGAAATATCAAGGATCCCATCTCTATTTACTGCAATTCCCTCACAGGAGACCTTGCCTGGATTTAGGGACACTCCCATCCATTGCTTAGTCCCGATCAGCCCCAGAGAACATTCCCACCACTACCTTCAGCATGTTTATCACCACAATCTGCAGGAGACGATTCCACCTGGGCTTCCTGAAGACAGAGCAGTGCCCCAGATCGTGCTGGAACCAGCCCATCTGGATCTGGGAGACAAAAGGATCACTGAGGAAAGAGAACTGCTTCATTGCAATAATTTCCCTTGTGAGTCTCTGTCTTCATAGTGTGAGTTTCATCCTCCTTCTGATGTGTCAGGAGACACTCATAGGGCTGGGAATTTCTACCCAGGCCACTGTCCACTAGAGCTGCTCAATTCCAGATATTAATCAGGAATATTACAGGGAAAGCAGTGAAGCATCACTGCAATTAACTTCACTGTCACAGCATGGAATTCTGCTGCTACCATCATGAATAATTAATTTCCAAGTAACCAGCCATAGCAAGTCTGTGGCTTCACTGCACTCCATATTTCCATGGAAATACAAGACTGTTCTTTGAGGGATATCTGTCTTAGCAGATATTAGGCAATTAAAACAGATTAATTAAATAAATTAGCTCATTTGCACCTGCTCCAGGGGGACCTGAGCAAACTTAAGCATTCAGTGCTAATAAGAAAATCTCATGTTCCTTCCTACGCCACACCCTTCAATTTCTCCCATCTAAGTGCCACAAATCCCTATTCCCTCCTTCCCTACACCCACACTGAAATGGATCCTTTACTTATATGGCTGAATTTACTAATCCAGCAGAAAACTATTCAGGGCTAGAGGGGACTCATAAAGGACCAAAAAATACCAGAGCCATCTGACAGAAGAAACAGAGAGCCAAAAGTGCAGGTGAGAATGAAATATTCCTTCTTTTTGTTGGGTAAGTGATTAAATCAGCTCATCCCATCTTGTGAAAGAGCCAGTTCCACAAGAACCCCACCATCCCGAGGGAGCAGCCTGTCAGCAAAATGAGATCTGCTGCAGGCAACAAAAATTGTGACGTAGAATGTGCTTGTCATCTTCAGCCAGATAATGGGATCTAAGGAGAGGCAATGCCTGGGATGGGAGCATTCCATTAATCCTCTCCACCTGGAGGGGCCGAGGGCGTCTGCAGCATTGAGCACCCGTCAGCAGTTTACCTGGGCAGTGGTGAAGAACACCATGCCAACCAGGAAAGGCACCAGGGATACGCCAAAGTACCAGAGCACGAGCCAGGATGCAGCATCCAGCACCAGGAGGTGAAGGAAAATCAGGAAGAAGAAGAAGTAATTGGGCCTCAGAAGTCCCATCTTCTCAATGGTGCAGCGCAGCTCACGAAAATCCTCCAAGAGGGATTTCTGTGGGTAAAGTGAATGTTAATGCACTATTTACTTTGAAAATGTCACAGAGCAGAGCCAGGAACCCCAAAACAGCCACAGAAGTTGGAGATGTCTGTCAGTAGGGGCTCTGTGCCAAAACAAGCGTGAAGTCAACAGACTTTGCTTTGATTCTGAGACATCCCGTTGAGGAGAAGAGAGCAGGATTTGGAGCTCTGGAGCTCATTCCTTGCTCCCAGGGGTGGATTTAGTGATGCTGGGACAGTCATATTTCCATGCCTGCCTGTCACCACCCACAGCATCAGGCGTGCTCCCTCAGAGGCCATTCCTGCTACCTCTCCTGTTTTCCTTCTCCTTCCATGCTGAACCCCCAGCCATTCCCACCACTGGAATCTAGGGCACTCACCTTTTTATTAGACTCAAAGCTGGGTTGATCAGGTGCCAGCTCCCCAATCAGCAGAGATTTCAGGTACTTTTTCACCAGGGTCTTGTCGTTGTGGAATGCCACAAAGGCATCCTGAGGAACACAAAGGGAGGGAGTGAGAGAGGGCGCATGACCGAACACCAGAGCTGAGCCTCTCATTCCCCGAGTCTGGATTATAACACAAAATCCTGCTCCCCTTGTCCATTTTTGTCTCTCCTGTCACTGTTTCCTATTGACTGGAGCTTGGCCCAAGGAAGCTGGAGGAGTTTCAAGCACCCAGATTTCATAAAAGCCCCTGGGCGAGGCTGGTAATAAACATGAAAGGGTTTGATGAAAAACCCTTTGCAGAGGGAAACCTGTTCCTTCATCTGCTTGTTTCAGCACAGTCTGTCCCTAGAAGGCTCCAGCCAGCAGCCCTGCCCTATGGACGAGACCCAGGAGCAGGGAATGAGGTGTGTCTCTGCCATGCTTGGGATGAGGCTTTGAAATCCTGTCTGTGCAACACTAAGGCCATACAAAAATAGATGCTGCAGCCTCATATTCAGCAGCACAAACTGGGTGTCTCTTACAATTCCCTCCTAATTTCTAGAACAGGTTGATGTTTTGGAGATGTGGGAACACTAATGACACAAAAGTGCCTGTCCAAGAACCATTTCAAAACACAGTTTCAAATAAAATATAAACAATGGAAAAAGGATGAGATTCCAGATAAATCAAAACTCTTCTTTAGCTCGTGTCCACAGTAGATTTTCCAGGAGAAAGGTAAAGAGGCTGGCCATACCCTTTTTTCTTCCAGAAAGAGCAGATAGAACAAAATCCTCATTTTGAACAGTCTGGTTTTGCTAATTTTGGCTCTGAAAATCAGCAGGGATGAGCACAACCCAAATATTCTGCACAGGTCTGGTCAGGATCAAATCCCTGGAAGAGGACAGAGGACTTCCTTGGAGCCTCTTGGCTGGAGACAGTCTCTCTCTGAGTACTGTAGTCTAGAAAAAGTCATAACAGGGTGACTTTTTGGACATTTGAGCTTTTCTACAGACACCTAGTGACCCTTTGTCACAGTGACAAATGAACAACTCTGTCCAGACCAAGAGGACTGGGGAAATCTTTCCATCATAATTTTTGCCCCTCATCCTCCAGGTCCTTATACATTTTTATATCCCTCTATCTTGCCAGGAATTCTGATTTAATCCATAAGTATCTATACTGCAGTTTGGAAACAGGAACCAGAATCCTTTCAAGCAGAAACTCCTATCCATGAGATCAGTATCACAGATTCTTATCACTGAAAGCCTGTTTTTTCTCCTCCCTGGTCTTAGGCCCTGATTAGCATCTTACTAGCTTTAATCTTAAGTCTAGAGATTAACTTTAAGAACTATCACCTACTACACACATAACTCACAACATTTGACATCAGTTAAATGCTCTGCAATGGTCTTGCCTTGTATTTTCAAAATAACCCCCACAGAGGAAGAAAATTCTCACTATGTATAGACTATTATGATCTCTAGAGCAGTCAAGAGTTGCTGGAAAAAAAAAAATCCTGGATCCTGGTTTTAGGTAAAGTCCTGCACCAGTAGTTTTTTGAGACACCTTCTAGTCCTGCTTTTCTAGGTGGATTTCTTAGAATATATGGAGAAGCAGCATTTTAAAAGAAAAAGGATTATTAGGATTAGCAAGGGCAAGATAGAAAGTGTTGGTAGGATGCAAAACAAATCCACATCGAACCCACAATTTTGGCTACTTGTTGTGGTCCTGTCTTCAAAGGGATATAGAACACCTAGCGGTTTAAAAATACCTTTAAGATCAAGTAAAATCAGATTGTAATTATTGCTACAATAAAAGCAAGTAAGATCAAAGGTCATTTTTTAAATCCATTCACTGCGGTTAAAGCCCCTGGGTGTCTATAAGTACAATGATGTAAAGTGCAGGTCCTGGCAGGAGCTAGGAGGACATAGCTTGGGGACAAATCATTCCATGAATTCTGCATTCCTTGACTCCTTCTGTAAAAGTCCAGCGGCAGAAAGTCCAGGAGACAGCACCAGGATCCCAGGGATGGCCAATGCTCTGAAGGTCAGTGAACTTGGGAGAAACCAAACAAGACTCAAACCTCTCCTTTTGCTTCCTCTGAGATCACCAGGTATTTTTCTGCCCCAGTTTCAAGCAGAGTGCAAGGGATGAAATGTGAAAAGTAACTGATCTGGTCCATTTTGGGCTGGGAGTTAGAAGTGCTATCCCATTCCACACGCTGAAACATGAGGAATTAAGACAGGCTAAGCAACTTTCTTCAAGTCAGAAAGTCTTGTCGTGACAAGAATTAAATCTCCCACAAGTTTATGCCCATGTTTCCAATGCTCAGATTTCTGCCTATTCAGAAATTCAGCATCTCCTTTCAGCATAGTCTGGGAGATCTGCTTAGAATTTATTATTCCTGCCAAAAAGCACCAAATTATCTTAGATAAATCTAGATCAAAGATTTTTGCAGGAATCCTTGGAAGATCTGCGTTCAAATATATTTGTAGGACTTTTCCTTATGTCTTGCAGCCCAAGGTCATCATGCTGCTTTCTCAGTCCTCTCTCTGACCAAGCACAGTGATGACCACCACCAGACAGGATTCCCCACCACGTCCACCTTCCTCCGCTGCTTTCCCAGCTCTTACCGTGGCATCCTGCCCGGCGTAGTGGCTGATAACCCGGCTGCCCCCGGGATGTCTCTTGGAAAACTGGCTGACATCATAAACCTTCCTGTCGACCACCAGCCACTGCTCCCGGCCCTGCCCGCGGCCGTTGCGGATCCTGATCTCTTCCCAAGTGAAAAGCTGTGGAAAGGCTGGAACAGGTCCCGTCCCCTTCTCGCTGGGGCCAGTCTGTGGAGCCATCCGTGCTGGGATTCTCCAGTGCCAGCTCCCTGTCCAGGCTGAGGGTGGCCCATCCTGGCCTGCCCGTTATACAGCCCCACTGCAAGCCACTCCCTGCGCTTCCAAGGGCTGGTTGGCTCTCCTCGCCCAAACACACCCATCCCAAGTTCCCTCCTCTTTCAGATGCTTGGACACGCCCGTGAGGAAAAGCTCTGCTCCTTCTTGTCCTTTCTGAGCTGCCTTTGCAAGGTCTGACTGCTCCACTGAACACAAACAGGAATAAAGATAGAAATCTGGGAAGACCACCTGTTACCTCTAAATGGCCTCATCACCACCCAAATCCTTCAGGTTGTTCTTGGTCTTTGAAATTTTCTTGACTCTGGCATACCAAATTAATGTGCCTTTCTTAACTAAAAAATTGATTAAAATACCACCAGATCAGAGTAAAGAAAGAATGCATTAAGAAAGCATTCTTTATTGCCAGTTAATTTGGCTTCTATATTGAAAAGAGTTGGTTTCAGAGTTTCCTGTATGTTCCTGAGGCCATGCAACCACCTAATTGTTCAAGTAATTCATTCATTCATGAGTCTATAACATTAAAATATTTTGTAGTAATAGCAGTAGTAATAATAGTGATAAAAATAAAAATAATAGTAATAATAATAGCAATAACTGTTAACACCAACTTTGGCTATAAATTCAGAAGCCTATGCTTAAAGGCAATGTTGACATAACTAACTTTATTTAAACACTACTCCTGCAGAAACCAGCCTAAGCATCTCTGATATTGTGAAGGTCTGCTGTGCAATAAAGAGGTAAAGAGTTCTCAGCTGTAATAAAATGCAGTGACAAGGCAATGCCAAGTTTCCTATGAACTCACATCAATTTTGCAGAAATATTTAAGCAATTTAAATCAAATATTGCCCTACTTGAGATCTAGCAGTATCTTAATCCTGGTTGTTTTATTTTTAATCCAAAATTCCAAGCCTTGGGTGCTTTTGAGGAAGGTACAAGCAGCAGGCAGACGTGGTACAGATGGGGTATTTCCATCATACTCCTCTGTAATGCAATACTGAGTTAAATCCTGACTTTTCCCCCTTGCCCCAAACATTCTATTTATGTTTCTGAATTTCTTAGGCCTAAAACCCCAGATGTTTCTGAATTTCTTAGGCCTAAAACCCCAAACTCCTGCAGTGACACCCAGTCCCTGCCTGAAGCTGGGCAGCTGCAGGTCTCAATGATCTCTCATGACAATGAGCTTCCCAGACAATTCACACTCTGGGATTCCAGGAAACTGCTTGTTGCGTGAGCTCCCAGTTCTGAGAAGGACTGAAAACACTCAGGTGAAGCTGCAGACTTCAGGCAGGACAGAGCGATAAAGAAAGATAAAGGCAGATAAAAAAGCCAAACTACTTTCTTGACCAAGGCACCTCAGCAGTGAGGCGTTTTCCCTGTCTCCCAAGCACAGAGTGGGCAGTTTTCTGGCTGACACAGAACTCCAAATTATGCAAGTCTAATTCTTCAAATCATGTAGCATCTTGCAAATTAATCAGTCAAGCCCCAAACTGCCATTTAAAACTGTCTGACGTGTGGCAATTGGTGAACCACCCAAAGTAAAAGAGAAATGTGACTACTGCTATTCATTGGACAGTGATAAAAGAATGGGAGGAATAATTTCTATCCTGCTGTCACATTGTATTTTGTAACTCTTTATCTTGCTCTAAATAAAAGCAGAGAGTGTCCACGCTAATGATGTGCTCATGATCTATGTACATGTGCAGAGTCTTACCTAAATCAATGTTCAGTACTTGAGGTGGTGGCAATAAAATATGCAACACTTTGCGCAATTTCCTGCAGATGTGGGGTTTTGTGCACATGTGAAAATATCAAGTTACTCCATAGCTGGCTGAAAGTACAAAAAACCCTTCCCATGGCCCTATATTCAGACTTGTACATGTAGCAGCTACTTGAAAAGGAGGAGATAAAAATGTGGGGTTTGGTTTCGGTCCTCGAGGAGATGCAGGATAAAGAGCCAGGAATGTATTGGAGTGAACAAATAAGGGATGTCTCTGTTTATACCCACAGTCAGCAGCTGTGACTTTCACTGTTAACACTGTGGGTGCCAGCATGCACCAAACTGGTGGAATTAAGTTTGGGAACTCTAAGATGATTGTCCTCTGTATTATACAGTGTGTATAAATATTTATAGTCCGAATTTATTTAGCATCAGATCCCAACCAAGAGGGGTCTGTAACACCCACTGATATTCTGTTAACTTAAAATCCCTTCCCAATGTGAAAGCAGAAGCTGCCTCTGTCTATATAATCCGGGTTACCAAACTGATTCCAAAAGCTCAGACAGTGAAAGGCATGGTCCTGCTCACCCAGAACAACGATTAAGAAACCTGTTAAAGTGAATTTACACCACACTCGGTGTTCTGCAACCGCTGCCCACGCACCTGCCAAAAAGCGTGTCCTACGTTCCCGGGAGCTGGTACACGTGCACGGGGCTGCTCCACAGCCCTGCTCCCATGACTCAGAGCCTCCTTGCACCGGCTCTTGACAGTTTCCCAGATTTCCAGAAGGACACTACGTGACTGCTCAGCTGGCAGTTGCTGCCTCAGCCCTTTTATTGTCTGGCACGTAAATGTTTGCAGCTTACACTTAATCCACTGGAGATAGATAAATAAATAAATAAATAAATAAATAAATCTGGTACTGAGATACCCCAGAACATTTGGAAGTGGTTGACAATCTTAGAGGTTTTTCCAGCAAGAATTAATGATTCTTGTTTCTAAGAAAATCCTCTTTTCCAGAGAGGATCTTTAGGTTCTGAGTAATACTGTCTTACTTTTTTACAGGGTTTTCATGGAACCTTGCAATTGGGAACACCTCCCAAGCGGGGCTCCCAGGCAAAACTGGGTGCAGAATCTCTACTTTATGAAGTGTAGAGCCTCACCAGAGTTGTTAGATAGAGGTTAGACAGTTTTGGGTTGAACAGGTCTCCAGAATTAGGTGTCAACAGGGGAAAAAGCTAGAAAAGTGTGACCTTGGATGAGCATCTACAAGTACACCTGCACTTCCTTCTGGAAGCAGAGCTGAGCCTCTCTGCCCTGTCCTGGCTGCTCTGGAGCCATGGAACAGCATCTTTGATCAAAGCAGAGATGATCTGAAATGTCTCTGCATCAGAAGGCAGGTAATTTATATAACCTAATTTATATAACATAATTTATATAAAATAATACCACCTAATTTATATAACATAACTATACTTTGAAGAGTTTGTCCTCAAGGGACTCTGGAATGGAGCTCACAGGATACTTTGTGGAGGGTTCAGGAATGCTCTGCCCTACAGTGGCTCCAAGGAAATTACCTGCATCCATCCACAGTCAGCACACACATTCCTGTGCACAGAGTCTGTTTTTCTTCCTGGATTTCATGGACTCTCCTTCAACACTCCCTCTTCTGTGACTATGATGTGCCTCATCCCAAACACAGCCAGGAAATAGAAACAATTAAAATTGTTTTACCTCCAGGTAAAACAAAATTATGGATTCCCCATTAAGGTTTGTTTTACAAACCTTAATGGGGAATCCATAATTCAGGAAAAGGCCGCATTCAGAAAGATTTTTGCAATCTTTCCAAGTGATAAACTTTTGCAGTTGGCAAAGTTTTGTTTTGGAAAGGAAAAAGAATCTAGTAATTTACTGCTTTTGGATAAAAACATTATAAGGCACCATGTCAGTCAGGAGGAGAAAAGGACCAGGTTTTTCCCTTTTTTGGTATATTCTGCATTGATGAAATACCACCCTGCACCTCAGATAGAGCTACTTACCAGGAATAGCATGTCCCATGAAATGGAAAGAGAAACCTAAAGCAAAACCAAAGGGGTTTTTTATAGACAGAGTCAAGTTTGTAATGGACACCCTGCCCTGAGGGATTTAATTTGCTCAGATATTTAAAATTTTTATTGATTTTGTTTCATTCCTTAGTCCAGATATCAATAATAAATTAACACAGGGCTTTTTTCCTCTGTGAAAACCATCTTCACACCCTTTGCAAAAGAGGAAAAAAAACACCTGGGAAAGCCACACCTTCCCTCCCAGCTTTTGGTTGCATTTTATGAGTAAACAATAAAACCCTGAGATGCTAATTAAAATGAGGGCTAAAATTAGTCTCTGTAATAAGCCCTGTGAACCTCCTCATCTAAATCTCCCCACAGAACATTAAATTGTATTAAAACACATATTATATAAATTTTTTTGCAATTCCTATGAAATAAAAGCTTTGCACCCTTCAGCTTCATGAAAGAATCAGAAGAATGAAGAATCAGAATCCCAGGGGCTCTTTTGTGGCTTTAAGATCTAAATTAAGCTGATCTAAAGTTATAAATTCTGTTAATTCTCCTCTCCCAAGTGCTCTATATTGTTACGAAGAATAAGACGTAACATGATCCAAGTCAAAATTGTTAAATGCCTGTAACAAACCCATTTTGTTTTCTCACTCTTGCATATTTGTGTTTGGCTGTTTTTTTCAGACCAGGCAGCATTTTTGTTGCATTTTCTGTGCCCAGTGCAGAGCACCCACTGCTTACAAACTTCTGAATGCTCTGGCTGCCTGAAACTGGGCATCCACAGAAGAGGAACTCCACAAAAGGTGCCCATGCTCGAAAGTTTGTTTTAATACTTGGTTTGTGCAACCTTAATTAGGAACAAGGTGGCCTAAGCCAGGATTGAAACACCCACAGTGGCTCCATGGCCTACACTCAGAGCACCTTTTTCTGTCTGACCTTCCTGTGGGCCTTGGGCTGCCTTCCAGCCTCTGCAATAAACGTGGCACAGCCAATACTTGGCCATAATTCCTTCCCTGGCCTTCACCATCTGCCTCTGTCCTTCCTCAGCCACATATTTTGGGGTATATTCTTAGGGCAATGTAAATATTTTGCCCCAGAGATGTCCCTCATCCTTAAACTTCTACATCCTACCCTGCCCGCAAGGGAACCACTCACAGTTTCCATATTTTGCTACTTCTTTTGCAAAATTTAATTTTCCTTTGACACTTTAGCAATTACTAAATTGCTGAAGTTACTAGAAGTAGCAACTCCTACTTGTAGTTCCATGACCTTTTCACTGTTCTTTCTATTCCCAATCAGCCTCACAGGTTGTCCCTCATCCCTCAAAAATGCTCCCCTGAGTTTGTTTCTCCCCTCTTTGCTAGGGATCTAAGCCTCATAATTTTATACTTCTTTATTTTGGCAACTTTGGAATATTTGCTGAAGACAGAAATACCTGTGGCTTTCTAGTCTGACATGTTTTTGATCTTCCTCTATGGATGAGGGGAGAAGAGGGAACAAAACAAAGAAAATGTCAAAACCTGAGCTCATTGCAGATCTCCACTCACCTTTTATTTTACTTGGGCAACACCCAGCATTTCTTACCTCATCTTGTTTCTTTTTCCTAACCAACTGGGAGATGATCCTGGAAAGGAATTCAGGCTCACTTGTTAGAACATTGGCACCTCTTCTTGCCAGAAGAAGTTATCATTCTATCTTGGTCTGCAGCTAAATGATGGGTTAGTGCTCATCTGAAAAAGTATTATGCAGGAGGTGACCTAATTAGGATAATACTGCCCACAGGCCTGCCCTGATCTCTTCCTGAGTCAAAGCAAACATTATACAAGGAATTATCACTCATAAAATTGAGTTATTCTTGAATTTTTATATTAGCCTTAGAGGACAATCTAGCACTGCTCCTGCTAATTGGACTAATTAACCTTGGTACTTAGAATTTGTACTTACACTGGAACTGGTATTGATCCACACTTCAGATCATGCTACTGAATATTTCTTTCTTACTGACAGATTGAAGTATTCTCTGCTCTAAAACTTCTCATTTTATGATCAGGTCACTGCCGCTTCTTTTATTTGGCTCAGGGAATGCCAAGTTTTATTCTCTCAAAAAAAAAATCACCAGACTGGCAAGAGCCTAAATGATGAGCTGCAAAAATCAAAAAGCCAGGCTGATTCTTAGGAGCAAAGCCAAGGGAGATTACTATGGATCAATCAGACCTTTGGAAATTTTGCCCAAGGGGCACCATCATAACCAGAATTTCATATAATCTGTCACGGGTGTATCATTACCAGTTGCTGTTTCAAAACTATTCTTGGTGGAAATTCCTCCCCATTTTCTGAACATTTAATACCAGTCCCTGCAGGAGATGCAAATCCCAGAGAAATCTCTTCCAGTGTCATCTTCTTCCTTTCCCACCCATGAGCAGTGTTGCATTACTGCACTTGCCCTCTACACCTGACCTGTTAGGAAATCTTTTTATATTCCTTGTAAAACAACCTTGGGAAGCAGCAAATCCTCTTGTTTATGAGAGACTCAGCTGTGTTCATCATCCATCCTGTGGGATCTACAATCAGCTTGATTTCCCCTACTTTTCTAAAGGTGGGGAAAACTCCATAAAGAAAACCATTCCCCTCTTCAGGAGCTTGGGATAATGGATGCAAACATATCCACAAGTTGGGCAAGGACTGCAAATCCACACCATTAACAAGTCCAAATGGGTGGGTGTTGGCAAGGGGAAAACTACAGCAACTTTCAGTTGCCCCATCACCCTTAACTGTATGAACATCACCCTGACATTTTTGTAATTCCAGTTGCTCCATTGCTGAAGATGTTCCTCCCTGATTTGGAAAAAGCCATTTATTCCAGGTTGGAGCCACCTCTTTGTCCAATGATATTCCACTTAACTGGATAATCTTCAAAGCCTTATGAACCTCTGACATCTTCAGGAACAATATCCTCTTCTCCCTGCCATGAGCAGGGACACCTTCCACTATCTCAGGTTGCTCCAAGCACAGTCCAACCCAGCCCTGGACACTTCCAGGGATCCAGGGACAGCCACAACTTCCCTTGGCAGCCTGTGCTGGGGCCTCACCACCCTCACAGGGAAGAATTCCTTCCCACTACCCCATCTAAACTTCTCTTCTTTCAGTTTGAAGCCATTCCCCCTTGTCCTGTCACTCTATGCGCTTGGCAAGTCTCTTTCATGATCTGATCCTTCCCTTCTGATCCTCTGAGATGTCCTCCTCCCCTTCTAATGTCTGACTGCCACCCTGTGGCTATTCCACAATGTTCAGGCTCCATTTTTAAGGCCAAAAGGTTTCCACTAGATGGCAAAGTTGGGCTGATGTTCTTCCAAGGTCGTGTCATTCAGCGTATTTCTTGATCCTGGAAAACTCTCTAGAAAACTCTTCTCTAGCCTGGAAAACTTCCAGGAAACTCAGCACATTCATACCTGGTTATGCTGAGTCAGGTCCCCTTTCACTCTTACTCTTCAGGACTGTCAATCTGCTTATCTGTGTTATTTTTCCTGGTTATCCAGGCATTTGTTTTATTGCATGGTGGATGGTTCCTCTTTATTGTAGCAGGGAAAACACAGGAGAAGCGCATTCTGGAGAAAGAGGTTTATGGCAGTTCTCTCTCTGTAGCTGTGGACAGCCATTTGTTCCACCTTTTACAGAGTGAAGACTCTTGCACAGATGTATTTTACTCTGATGACAGCACAAATTGGTAAGACAAGGAATTTTATTAATAGACTTTCCTCCATCCACAGTTGTAATACAAGGGAAAGAAATGGAGCAGGAAAAAACCAAGGTAAAACAATAACTAAGGCCCACTTTCTTTATGGTCCTAATCAACAGGTATTTGATTGTATGATGTATTGTTATTATATAACAATATATTATTATATTATAACAATAACAGTATTATATATATTATACAGGTATGACTGTATTATTATTCCCATTACAATTCTATCCTGTGCTTAACAACACTCTTGGCCTGAGAAGATCTATTTCTTCCATTCTGTCTACACCTCATCCTCATTTTGGACGTTGATTGGGAAAAAAATCCTCAAAATCAACCCATCCCTCCTGGATTCTAATCCACCAGTCCCTGGGGGACCAGGGTGATGGAGCATCTTCCTCAGTGATGTGGCAGGTGCTACATCCTGGCTTGGCATACTGGCTTGGCATACTGTTGGAGCAGTAAATTAAAAGGCCCCAGAAAAGGCAGTAAGACTGTCCAGTAAATCCCACAGGACTGGGGTGTGTTTGGAAGGCACATCATCCAAGAGAGGGAGACCAGCAATGTTTTGGCTGAGGTGTGCCTGTGGATATGCAGCTGAATGAAAAGTTAAACACTTTTAAACAGCAGTCTGACCCCCACCACCTTTCTAACTTCCTTAGATTTGTCTGCTGCTCAAGCAGGAATGCCTCACTCTCCATGGGCCAGGAGGCAGGAATTCTCTCCTTTTAACAAATCACCCAGAGGTCCAAAAAAGCCCAAAGCTTCAGGCACTAATCAGGAGTGATTATGATCACCCTTCACACAGAATCATTGTAGAACGGTTTGGGTTGGAAGAGACCTTAAAGCTCAGCTCATTCCACCCCTTGCCATGGCTTATTGTATTCCACTAAACCAGGCTGCTCCAAGCCTTGTCCAGCCTGGTCTGGAATGCTTTCACTTCCTCTGTCACTCCTGTAGGGATCCTGGGTATGGATGGGACAGGTTTCTCTCTCTTCTGACTCAGTAGTGGCTTCACAACACTCCAAAGTCTGGCATGAAGGAAACCCCTTGCAGATCCCCCCGGATCAGCACCAGTGGCCAAATAACCCAGAGGATTCCAAAGATGTGGAGGGCAGCATTCCCACAGAATATGGCCCATGGAAAAACTTCCACTTTCCTGTTTCCCTATCTCAATGAGGGCTCTAACTAGATCCTATTCCTAGAGAATTGCTGCCTGCACCTCCCTACCCCACCCACATATGTACAAATTGGTCTGGGAACTCCCTATTACAAACAGGGATTTGAAAATACTGAACTTACCCCATTCCCTAGAGCTTCTGCATTTCCGTAATTCCCACATTCCTTGATTTCACACTGTCCCAACTTTCTTACTACACTCACAATGAGAGCCACCCCAAAAAAGCCTATGTTAGATAAGAAGCTTCCCTCCTATATACTCAGCAAATGAAGGATCAGCAGATGGAAAGGAATCTGTTCCCAGTCCCAAAGCTGTACCCAGCTTGGTGGGACACAACCTCCTCCATCCAGCTTCTCCCCAGAACTCAGCACCAGAGAAGAGGAATGAAAGAAGCACAAGAAAAAATTAGGAGCACATATTAAAAAAAAAAAAAACAAAAAAAAAACAAACCAACAAAATAAGAAAACCAACCAAAAAAGGAAAAATCATATTAATTACATTCATCCATGGAATTAAGCAGCACCACCTCCCCAAATCTGGCTTAGCCAGCTCTCCTCAGTGCAGGATCTTGAGGGTGACCACCACAGGAGGCAGCAAGGCTGGGGAATTCCTCTGCAGGGATCCACTGCTGCTTACTTATGTAGATAAGCATCGAGCCAGAGCTCCCCTGAATCTTTCAAAGAGCTGCCAAGAGAGAAACAAGGGAATGAACCCCACGTTCCAACCAGAGCCTCATGGGGAGGATTCTACAGACGAAGCAAAGGAGATCATGAAGTGATTTGGGTGAGGAGGGACCTTTAGAGGCTGTCCCTTCCTGTCTGTTCCCTCCCCTTTTCACTCCACAGCACTGACAGCCCTTGCCTTGGGAACACAGCGGGTCAATACTCACTGCACGATGTCTGCAAAGGCTGTGAGCAGAGGCTTGCACTGGTACTCAATGCCATACTTGGCACACAGGGACTTCACCAGAGGGGCCACTTCCAGTAGTTGTGCCGTGGCATTGTAGGGAAAAGGCTGTGGGAAAAGGAGGTGCTGATTCAATGGCATCCCTCACCACCACATGGAATCCTGGTCCCACTGCTGGGCCTAATTCTGGAAGTGCCCCCAGTTCCCCTTGTGCCAAAGCCATGGGTGCTCTGCAATGTCCCTCTCATGTCCCTTCAGTGCCTGTGCTGGGAATTCTCCCCCATGTGCTGTACAGCTTAGATCTGAAGTGGTGCTGGTGCTCACTGGTGCTCCAGAAATTTTCATTTTGGAGTTCCTGTTCCATCCCCACACAAAGAGCACAAAATGGAACCCACATTATCTTTTGTTCCTGTCTCAGCTGATAGAGGGACCTCAGAGGCTTTTCAGCCCTGGTCCTTGGAACTATTCCCAACCCCTGTTTCCACTTACTGGTGCTCAATCTGGAAGTTCAGGTGGCCACTGAACCAGTCGTTGAACAAGGACTGATGAACATTGCAGGTTGCCTGGAGCTGAAAGGAAAAAAAGAAGTCCTGGTTTAAGTATTATTTTAGCAATGCCCCATCTCAAATACAGGTTTCTCATCCCACAGGAATTCTGGCTGGACACAACAGCTCCAGGACTTATTTCCAGCCAACATGAGGTGGCCAGGCTGAGACAGATGGATTTTACACACCCAGAACTGTCACATATCTCCATAAATAAGGTCTCACCTGGGTAGAGAACCAGTCCACATTCTTATCATAATCAATGTGCATAGGGATGTGATTCATTTGTGTGACCCAGACAAACCAGTTGCTTTCTATAAACCTGTGCAAAAACAAAAAACCATCACAAATCACACACCCATGATGTGACAAGTCAGTACAAAACACTTGTGCACACACCAGCTGGTTGCTGCCTGACAAAATAAACACCAGAAACACAAACAGATCAGACCTACACACACCTTCCAAGTCCTGCAGCCTGACAAGAAACCCTGTCCCACTGAAAGGATCAGGAGAGGGAAGAACAGGGAGTGATGAGAAAAATAACCAGAGGGCTGGAGAAAAGCAGACACGAAGGACTGATACAAACTAGGCAGAGAAAACGTTGGAGCTGTCAGTTGAATGATACCTGACTAGCAGGTGGAGCCCCAGGGTACCCTTCACACCCAGGAAGGGCAAGTAGGTGAGGTAGAATCGGATGTAGAAGGACAGCATCCAGGCCAGGTCCTGTAGTACAGGGGACAGGCAGAACTTCATTAGAAGGAAGAATTTCTGACTTCTGAATTTACCATCACTCCCTTTAAAATCTCCTGTAACATCTTCTACTGATCAATTTTTCCTCCCCAGCCTCATCACAAAGGAACTTGACACCATTCCCTGTGCTCAGGAATTATCCTGGTTCCATGAGCCCAGCAGAGGGCCAACCCCAGACAGGACATGCTCTAAAGCACCACATTTTCCCCTGGATCTAAAGAGGAACCAAGCAGTGAGAAAACCAAAACCCAGAACACCAGAGAACATTTTTTGTTTCCCAGAGGATCTTTCACAAAGAAAAGGTGTGGAAGATCCCCCTTTGGCAAACACCATTCCCAAATCTATACCCACATCCTTTGCTGCAGACACACACAACTCCCAGTAAATCTGGCACTGGAATTCATCCCTAAACCCAGGAGAAGCCCCCCGCTGGCCCCTGTGGAGCTGACTCACCACCCACTGCTTCCGCTGCACGGCGAAGTAGAAGATGTACCACTGGAAATAAAGTGGCACCAGCGCTGGGGGACCGACTGCAGGGACAAACAGAGCCATGAATTATCCCAGCAGGATGGGATGGAATGGGAAAACAAGGGGCAGAGTGACTGCTGGCCATGGAACTGCACAGGGGGAGGTTACTCACTGATGAAGAAGTACTTGTGCTGGTGGTTGTAAGGCATGAATTTCTTCTTTTGCACACCAAGCTGTTAAAATACACAAATTACTCAGGCCATGAAGACACCTGTGCACACACTCCTTAACTTCCAGGAGATCTTGTATCCAACCAAGCCAGCATCTACCATCCCTGGGGACCTCGGCCTGGAGGAGTTTTCACCCTGCAGAAGGGGCTGGGCAGTGCCTTGCACACACACAGCGACCTGCACAGGAAGCTCTGCCCCTACAGAGGGCAGAAGCTGCCTAAAAATGCTGAAATAAAAACCCACACAAACAATTTGCTGACAAAGCAGAGCTTCAGAATTAAAAACCTCAAGCTGTGGTACTGTTATGATACTGTTAATGAAGATGGCAGTGTGTGGAACTCCCATCTCCTTGCAAATAGTCTGGAAAACAGAGAAGTGAGCATCTAAGCATGAAACTGTGTCCACAAGAATGAGGGTGAACAGATCCCTCTGAGGCTGCTCATTTTTCAATGTTTGCTCTACAAACATAATAGATCAAGCCACTGGCTTCCTTAAGGACTGCCTTTATATCCCTGTACATGCTCAAATTAATTCCCAATAGCCCATCCCTTAATTTCAATACAAATCAGAGCATTTAAAGTGACACTATGAATTTACATAGCCTTTTTTTTAAAGGACAGCAAATGCTAAAGCCACTCATTTAACTGCAGAGCTGTACCAGAAATAGAGCTGGAGTCCAGATGGGAACCACTGTGACACCCACGGCCAGGCTGAGACCACTGAAATAGCTTCTTTGATCAGGAATTGTAAAAGTTCCAGACAGCCCTGGCTTGTCATCTGCTGCTTCCCATCTGATCCCCAGATCACTACAATTAGTCACACTGATCTTGGCAAAAGAGAAAAACTTGCAGTTCTGATCTTCATAAAACTGAAATTCTGTCATCAAGGGAAATAGGAACTTGTAATTGTGACAAATATTTCATTCTTATTATCCAACACTGCAAAAATAACTTTGAGTGAAGCTTTAAGAATAGAAAGGTCTCGGAATTGCTGGAATATTACTGAGGAATATTAGGGACTAGTGGAAGGCAAAGCAGCACCATATAAAATCATACTAATTAGTGTCCAAGCTGTCTGCAGCTTCCCAAATTTTGAATCCTACTGCCGTCACTTCCCAGCTTCTCTCAGGTCTCACCTCCACAGAGAGGGTTTTCCCAAGAGCAAAAAACAAGGGGTGCATGTTGACATCGGGATCCTTCCGGAAGCAGTTGGGTTTGGCGTGGTGCTGGAAGTGGAGGTGATTCCACCAGCTGGCCGGGGCTCCCTGTGGGAATGGATGAGGAGAAAGTGTCCTAAACAAGGTGGATCTTCTGCCCTCAGTTCTCTCCTTACCCTGGGATTGGTTCTGGCTGCAGAGCAGGGCTCTGGCAGCCCCTCCCCACACCCCGTGCTCACCTTGAGGTGGCCGATGACGAACTTGTGCACCCAGTGGTTCCACCTGGACTTGCTGAAGACTGACAGGTGTCCAAAATCATGCTGGAGCCAGCCAGCCTGGGCCTGGAATGAAGAATACAACAGTGCTGCTGGGGAAAAAGAACTGCCAGGAAGGTCTGTGTCTGAAAAGGGCTTTCTTCTCCCACTCCCACGCTCCTCACAGCGTATCCCTGGATAGCAAAAGCGCTTCCACTGCCAGGGCCCAATCCCAACTCTCCTTTTTCACTACACACCAGTGCACTCCAGACTCTGCCTAATGACTTTTAGTCCTGGACAGTTGTTTCCATGAGGAAGGGAAAAAAAGTCATGGGAAAAAAACAGCCACAGAGCTGAGAACCAGCATTTATTCCCTCACAAAACTGCTCTGAAATCAGCAACAAAGTCTCCTTTAAGGAGCAGCTTGCTGCTGCCTCCTCCAAGTACTTGTAATTCCAAGGGGATCACTGGCCACAGGAGGAATAGCTGGGGCTTTGAGAGCTGCTCTGCCCTCTCCTCTAACTCCCTGCAAGTTCCCATGGGAACACAGTGGCTTGGCCCCTGCACACTGCCTCGGAGTTCTGGCACCGTGGAGCTCAGGAGCGGGGCACAGCTTTCATCGTGTGGGGAAGGCTGGAATAAGGAAAGCTTTGATGGAATATGGGGAGGAAAAAGCAAGGCAAAGCCTGCTCTGCCACAGCAGCATGTGTAGTTTTGCCTTTTGGTGGAATCCAGAGAGAAGCAGGATTTGGGGAAGTCCATCATGATATGATCTGTCCCCTGCTTACGGCAACAAGCCCCCAAGTCCCAAATTTGGCTTTTTGGGGCTTATTTTGTGTAGTTGCTCACCTGGACAGTGCCTAGAAGCACAGCAGAGAAGAGGAAAGGCACCAAGGATGCTCCAAAATACCAGATGATGAGCCAGGCTGCAACATCCAGCATCAAGATGTGGCAGAGATAGAGGATGAAAAAGGCGTGGTTGGGCTGGAGAAGCCCCATCCTCTCCACGGTGGCACGGAGCTCACGGAAATCCTCCACCAGCTTTTTCTGTAGGGAGACCCAAAAGCATCCACTGGTCAGAAAACACCTCAGGAACATCAATAGGAGCATAGTTTTCCTTCTCAGGGATGAAAAAGGGGAAAGCTGAGGGTCACCTGGAGACAAATCTTTGCTAAAACTACAAATAATGCTGTGAAATGAAGCTTCAGCCAACAGTGATTCCAGGAGATCCTGTGAGCTTATGTACAGGGAGTTCTGCCTGCCAGTCAGAAAAGTTAAACAGCCCAATTTCAACCCCAAAACCAAGTTTTTATGACACTCACGTTCTTGCTGGGCTCAAAGCTGGGCTGATCTGGTGCCAGTTCCCCAATCAGGAGAGGGTTCATGTACTTCCTTACCAGTGCCTTGTCAAGATGAAAAGCAATGAAAGGATCCTGAAATGCAGACAGAGGAACAGGATGAAGAAAAACCATCATTCAGGTGGCAGCAAAAGAAATCTATTCCATGATATGCTGGACCATTCAAAAGATTCCTGTTGGGGAAAGCAGTTACTTTTATTATTGAAATGAGGTGTCAATCACCATGGCAACCAGGTGAAAAAACCCACTAGTGGCTGTTATCACTACAGATTCTGTCCCTATATTTAAATTACAAATCCTGTAGGCACACATGGCACTTTGGCATCTAATTCCTGATCTCCCATTTACCTCCTTTTTGACATTTCCCTCCTGATGCCCAAATTAGCATATTTTTACAATCTCCCTCAACCTGAGGATGTGGATTTTTTTAATTTTCTGGGACAATATTTGCTTGCTGGGCATTATTTTGTAAGATTCCTGCACTGTGCATTGTTTATCACTGTAATTACTAGGCCATCATTGTGTGCTTTTAAAATAAAATGTGCTTTTAAAAGATCTCTGGTCAGGAAAGGGGTTAAAAATCTGGCTGGTATTGCCAGCTCTAGGTCAGCTGTAGCATCCTCCCTGCTCAGGGTCACTGAATAAAGGAGGGAAAAAGAGAGGGGAACCAACATTTGCATTTTCTCATTAGAAAAGGGGGGAAAATGGGGAGGAGTATGTGGGCAGAGCAGGAGAGGATGGTACCACATATTTAGACCAATCCTTTCCATGAAGGCTGTAAAACCTGGAGTGCAATCCCAGCTGGGGGTTAGGGGATGGCTGACTGCACCTTCTAGAAATCAGAACAGCGAACCAGAGGAGTTCTTCCTTTACTTCCCAGTTTTTCCTGGTTTTGTGGAGCCTTGTTCTTTTGACCCCCAGGGACAAAACCACCGGGAAATAAAACTTGGCAGGGGTTTCTGAGCGGTCAGCAGTTCAACTGCAGCCAGCAGTGGCACTGATATCATCACCATCACCTAAAGAATGCAGCTGGCTGCAATCCCACCATGCAGCCCTGCTCACTCCATGGGCTGACCCTTTCGTGATCACAGAAACTCAGAATGTTCGGGTGAGAAAGGCCCTTCAGAGCTCATCTCATTCCCCCCTGCCTCGGACACCTTGCAGGTTGCCTCCAAGCTCCACCCAGCCGGCCCGGAACACTTCCAGGGATGGAGCTCCACCACTTGTCTGGGCAACCTGTGCCAGTGGCAGGGCTTTGAAAACGCACATGTGCACCCTGCTCTCACAAAATGTTGAAAATTCACTAGTAATTTTTGGCTCTAAATGATATTCCTACCATGGGATATTCACGTGGAGATTTCAAGTTCCAGCCTGGCTGAAACACAGTCCATCAACACCATCCTAGAGGTGGATTCCCACCCCATATCTACCCTTGGGTCCAAACACGCGCATTTGGAGAGATTCATGGAAAAGGCACAAGCAGACAAAGGAAGGAAACACCACTGGCAAAGCCACCCTACTCCAGCAGCATTTACTCCACTCTGCAACAGCCGCTGGCACTCAGACACGAGTGATTCATTCCTTTTTCGTGACTGAAATACGACTTTCAGTGAAATTCTGCTCTAGTGCCATCTCTCGGGTTGGGGAAGTTGGAGGAGGGCGAAGGCAAACAACAACTCTGTCACCGCGTGTGCCACACGGGTGGCAGCACCCGATACTCCTCTGCGCGCAAAAATTACGGACGGTATTTGGGTTGCTTTTCATTCCCGCCTGCGGTTTCTCAGTCATTCCTCCAGCAGCGCTTCCTCGTAACAACAATCCCAAACAATTCCCGGCGGAGCGTGCGCGCTGTGTGTCCCCTTGCACACCGCTCCCAGCGCACCGTGTGTGACACAGCCCAGGGTCCGGGCGTGCGACACGGGCTCCGTGCCTGCTCCCAGCCCCAGGGATCCTGCTCCCAGCTCCCAGGGATCCTGCTCACAGCTCCCAGCCCCCGGGATCCCGCTCCGCGCTCATCCCTCCTGCAGCCCTCCCTGCCGGGCTGCCGGGGCCGCAGCCGGCCGCTCACCGTGGCGTCCTGCCCGGCGTAGTGGCTGATGACCCGGGAGCCCCCCGGGTGTCTCCGGCAGAAGTGGCTGATGTCGTACACCTTCCTGTCGATCACCAGCCAGCGCTCCTGCGGCGCCGGCCCCCGCCCGTTCCGCTGCCCGATCTCCTCCCAGGTGAAGCGCCGCATCTCCCCCCGCCTGGGCTCCGAACCCTCCATGGCTGGGATCGGCTCGCCCGGGCTCGGCTCGGCCGGCCCGGCTCCGCCTCCCCGGAGCCCCCACGCCCAGCCCGGTCTCCCCCGCCCACTGGGCTGCGCCCGCCGTGCGCCCGCCCCCGGGGCCGAGAGGGGCGGCCGGGATGCTGGGGCGCTCGGGGGTGGCACACGGAGGGAAGGGAACCGGGGCTGTCCGGGCTGGGATGGCTCCCGGAGTCACTTCGCTGAGAGCAGCGAGTCCCCCAGCACTGCCCAGCCCATCAGTCACAGAACCACGGGAGCGTTCGGGTTGGAAGGGAGCTCTGGAGATCATTCAGTTCAACCTGACCCTGCCAAGGATGGCAGGACACTGGGACAGGCTGCTCAGGGACCTCAGGAAGGATGTGACTCCCTCTCTGGAGTCTCCAAATCCACCTGGATCCTGTGCCACCTGCTCCAGAGGACCCTGCCATCCTCAATGTAAAGAAGTTCTTCCTCACGTTGAGGTGAAACTTCTGGAGTTTTAGTTTATAGCCTTTGCCCCTCGTCCTGTTGCTGGGCACCACGGAAACACATTTCCAAATGCCACATACACACGGTTTTTAAATCCCCCCAAGCTGATTCCACCACTGTCCCAACAGTCTGCTCCAGGGCTTGTCAACCCTTGACAACAATTCTCCCTCATATCCAACTTAAACCTCCCCAGCACACCTTGAGGCTGTTTCCTCTTGTCCTGTCACTTGTTACCTGGGGGAGAGAGCGACCCCCACCTGTCTCCACTGCCCTTCCAGGTGATGCCTAGAGAGGCTACCTGGAACAGAGGCTAGAGGAGTTAAAGGAATAAAGTAGGTATTTATTAAAAGGTCTTCAAAGGATACACCTTGGGCACAACAAGAGCCTGGCCATGTCTCTACCCAAGATGGACCTAAGATGAAGGACTGGTCATGAGTTTTCACACTTTTATAAGTTTTTGCATTTACCTATTGGGGTTAATTGTCCAATTACAGCTTCAGGTTATGAAGTCCCATCCTCCCAGTTTGCTCTCCTCATTCACTGTTTACACTGGGCTGGAAGCTGCAACTGTGTCCTTGGTTCTGGGGCTGGAAAAGGATTGTTTTGTCTAACTAAACTGTGAAGACAACTTTCTAACACTTTATGTGAAGTTCAGAGTTATACACAAATGCAGAATCTGAAAAATATGAAAGCTAAAACCTAAGGCACCACAGGGAGTTTCCCTTCCTCACACCCAAGTTCCTTCTTTTGAACCACTTTTACAACCTGTTTCTCCTTATTTCTATGCTGACTGTGACATATCTTCCCTACCCTTGATTTTGCTTCCCCTTTCCAGAAGATCCTTCCCTCTCTTCCATCTGTTCTCCCTTCCAGCTGCCTCAGCCTTTCCCGTTCCTGAGGCTCCTTTTGGCTGCTCATGCCTGGATATGCAGCCAGAGGGAGGGAAGGTGTTGCCACAGGTAAATCACATCAAAACCCTGCAGATGATTCTTCCGACAGCCGAATAATGCTGGAAGAGTGAATGATGCTAAAACAGACCAATCCCTCTGTGGGACCTCATCCATATGAGTTACAAATTTAAATTCCTCTTCCTACACTCATTTCCCTTTCCATAGCAGCACCAGCCTTCTCCCTGAACTCTTGTTATTGATCCCAGATTTCTTTGTTTCCATTCACACCTTCCAATCTGACCTAGTTACAGCAATTCCAGTTGAAGGTAACCATAGAAACAAAGAGCCACCAGGCTGCATCACCTGATGGCTACATCACATCTTGGAATTGTGTGCCTGCAAAACACTGGATGGAATGTTTTTATTTCCATCCCTTCAGCAATTCATATTAATAAACATTAATAGATGATTAGTATCTTTTAAAATATAATTGTCCTCAGAACAGTGCAGTAATTATTTCAAATTATCTTTTTTCCCGTCATCAATTGCACAACAGAATATTTATCCTAAATTTAGTTGATATTTATGATCTTTTATCATGAATACAGGCAACATGAAAAGATCAGTTTTCTTTTTCCTCTATTTGTTAAAAGCAAATAAATTCCATCTTCCTACATGAGTTAAACCTTTGGATACTTGCTTTGAGGGATCTTAACAGGCAAAAAGCACCACTAAACTCTATAAAATCCACTCTTGTTCCCTTCATGTGCTTCCTCTGGTTTCAGCAGCTATAAGGGCTGTTAATGTCTTATTAACACAAATTATACAACAGCATTTGGAATTTTCTTCCAAGTTCCTTCTGACATGAAATCCCTGGCTGTGATTGTTTTCCCCTCAGCAGATGATTCAAGACAAGCCATGGAAGCTCCTGGAATCACCAGCCCTAAGCAGGGAAGGTTTCTGTGTCCTGCCAGTTGCCAGCAGTGTTTGTTTGCCCTGCCCTTGCCCCACTCAGGATCTCAATGGGTGTCTCAGGGACAAGAACGGGACCTTTGTCATGAAAACTGCCAGGGAAAAACCAGCTGCTGTTATAGACTCACCAGCATCCTGCATCCAGCTGGGATTCCTGGCATCAATCCCTGCTGGAACACAATTAACCAGGTAAAATGAGTCCTTCAGTGCCCTGACTCCTTGTTTTACTTTCACTGCTTCCACCTCTGTATCTGCTGTCACCATCACGCTGTGACCCAGCTCCCCAGACTGCCAAAACCACCACCATGAACCAAACCCACTACCATGAACCACCAGAAATCCAAGGGGAGGGAAGAGATGCTCTTTGGTTCACTCCTCTGCTCAGCCTGCAAATCTGGTGACCAGAATTTGGAAAAAATATATTAAAAAATTCCTTATTTCACTACCATGATTTGGCTGGAACTTGCTTTAAAATACCCAAGTGACCTGGGTGGTGAGGCATCACTAAATATTCACTAAATATTTGAGCATCTGGTGACCAAACCAGTAATCAGGGAAAGAGGGAGATGGGTTGAAAGGATTGCAGTCTCTCTTTTCTCCTTTTAGAGAAAATGAGTTACAATGATGGATAGTGAGGTCTGAAACCACAGGGGAAAAAAAATAAAAGGAAAACAACAAATGCCAAAAAACAGTTTAAAAGGGCAGAGCCTAAAAGAAGACTCAGTTCTTGGCTTTGATTCAGGCTAAGTAAAGCTGAAGATTCCAGGCACAAGGGAATTGTGGTGGCATGATTTACAAGCTTCTGTCATCAGTGCAATTAAAACAGCCACGTTGATGAAGCAAATGAAGCAGGAAACTACTAATTTAGTCATTGTGTTACTACCAGGGAAGAGCTTGACAGCTCCCTGTAACACCATTCCTACACCAGGCTTAGGATCCACTGCAAGCATCTGTGTAACACCAGCAGAAGAGGGAGAAACTGGAAATATTGTCTTTATTCTTGTTGTATTATCAGGAATGAGCTGGAATACTGGAATAAGTTGGTCTAAACGAGTTAGTGGTCTATCCAGAACTCTTTGTTAGGGTTGCTAACACTTCATACCCACAATAAAGTCTTGATTTTCCATACAGTGTAACTTCATGGAATATTTGCTCAGTGCTCTGCTCTAATAACTCATCTGACTGATAAATGCAAAAGTGACTGTTTAGATGCAAAAAAGACTGAGATTGTGAGGAGTTTGCATCTTGGCAGGAAAATCACCCAGGAATTACTCTGTGAAAGGGAGAAGATAAAAATAAGCTTATTTTTTGTCCTTCAGAAATCATAAATTCAGATTAGCAACTGGGGGAGTGAGGTGGTGATTGTTTAGAGTTCTACACTTTTGAAAGCAAAACCTGAGTAAGGATTAAAAAAAAGGAAAGGATCTGATGATAACATGGGAATACCAGCAGGACTTTCACTAGAAACCATTACAAAGCAGCATCAGAACAGAGCACTTCTCCCCTTATTCCTGGTCTGCTGGAATTCCAGTGTCTGCTGCTGTCTGAATGTGATTCCCTCCCCTGCTCCCCTGGCAGTTTGTGCCCTGACCCTGATAAACCCACGGGCAGCCAGAGATCCACTGCAGAATGTGGAATCCCTGCCAGCCATGGCCACACAATGGGGATTTCTGTTCCTTTGTTGGTTGTTCCCCTCTCAAAGTTCCTCAGCTCTCAGCCACTCTCCCAGGACTAGAGAAAAAGTGGAATATGTCAGAGTAAAAAATACCAAGTAAATCTTTGGTAGCAGTTTGTTTTAAATGCATGGACTGCAACAGCATTCCAACCTAATCACTGGGTTCCCATGCCTCAGGCTCCAGGCCCCCATTCCCTGCCTAGCTATTTCCCACTGTGTTTGAATTTATTATTCAATTTATTATTTATTTTTATGTTCAGAGCTCCTCAGCCTTTCCCTCTTGTGAAAGACAGAGAAAACCTGGGGTCCTTTCTCTCCTCACATGTATTTTTTTGGAAGAAAGGAAAAAGGTATCAAAAAGACTATGAAAAGTGTCAAAAAGTTTAAAGGTGCAGCTAAATCTGATTTTCACTCTGTTTCCCTCCCCAAATCCTCAGTTCCTGCACTCTTCCCCTTCAGAAAGCTGCTCTGTGTCTTTCCCTTGTTCACTGCTCTTGCCTGCTGCCTCCTTTTCCCACCATGCCAAGATGCCTTGGAGCCATCTGGCCTTACCAAGTGGTGGATCTCATACTATAAACTGGGTGAAAAGGAGGATTTTCCCTGCATCCATGAGGATTGCAGCACAGCTACAGGGCATTTCCATGTGCTGGTGCCAGTCTGCGTGCTGCTGTCAAAGTCTAGTCCTTTCTGAAAACCAAATTAAAAGAAACTTATCAGACCTTGGCAAAAAAAAAAACTTATCAGACCTTGCCTCCTACATAAAACTCCACACTGGGATGAGACAACAAACACAGAAAATGTTGTGGTTTTGCTACATATTTAAAGCGCTTTCCTCAGGGAAAATGAACTTTTTTAACATTAAACCAATGCATGAGACAGTGTAAAGATACCTGAGCTACCAATTTTCCCTGCTTTTTCACCATTCCAGTCTATTCCAGTAAGAAATCCCTCACTGACTCATTAGCAGAAGAGCAGACATGCCACTTCTGCAAAAACTCTCCCACTTTTACATCCCCCCTTCCCATACTTTGCTCCCTTTCACAATCCTCACCTTTTCTGCCCACATCTCGTGACTCTTTGGTTAAACTCAGGGCTTTTATGTCCCTCACACAAGCTCTTTGTGCTGCTAAAGCTACACCGGGCAGCGACCGCAGCCTTTCACCCACTTGGCCATAGAGCAGAGCCTGTTCTCCTCTCTCTGCTGGGGCTGGTTTGAGTCCCAGGAGCCAAAGAAAACTCGGAACAAGCCCTGCCTGAAGCCTGACAGCCTGGCTGGCTGTGCTGCAGGAGGCTGAGAGCAGCAGGGATTATTTCAGAAGCATCTTTCAATGGCTTGTCATTAAGTTACAGTGCAGTTTTCCATGGGATATATCCAGGTGGGGAGTTCTGGGAGCTGATTTTGATTCTTTGTCCATCTACAGGTAAATTCCAAAATGGAGCAACCTCCTTTTCATCTTATTTCATAGAATCAACACAGAATCCAGGAATGGTTTGGGTTGGGAGGGACCTTAAAGCTCACCCCATTCCAACCCCCTGCCAGGTTGGATGGGGCTTGAAGCACCTTCCACTGTCCCAGGTTGCTCCAAACCCCTCCAACATGGCCTTGGACACTTTCAGGGATAGGGCAGACACAGCTTCCCTGGGAAATCTGTGCCAGGGCCTCAGCATCCTCAAAGGGAAGGATTTCTTCCTGAGTTGTACATATGCAGGCCCATCTACAGGACTAAAATCCCCAAATTCAAAGAACTCAGCGAACTTTTCCCTCACCACAAGCAACAAGTTTCAGGTCCACCTTAATGTGGTGTCTGGCTGTAATTTAGTCTGATCCTTGTCACAGGGCTATTTTGAACCAAACTAAATAAAACTTGCATGTCTTAGGAAAACATTCCTGTCATGTCTGACTTTCCTCACCCCACACCACAGGCAAAGATTGTCTAACAGGCTGAAGCCATCCTGCAGCATTAACACCAAGCAGAAACAGAGGAAAGCTCTGGCATGCCTTGGCACAAAGCTAAAGAGGAGAGATTTGAATTGGAAGAAATCCTTCCCTGGGAGAGTGCTGAGGCCCTGGCACAGATTTCCCAGAGAAGCTGTGGCTGCCCCATCCCTGGAAATGTTCCAGGCCAGGTTGGATGGAGCTTGGAGCAACCTGGGATAGTGGAAGATTTCCCTGTCCATAGCAAGGGATTGGAACTGGATGTGCTTTAAGGTCCTTTCCCACCCAAATCCTTCTGTGATTCTATGATTAACCCTGTGGGTTCCTTCCCCTGCTTAGGCCCTGCTCTGCCTCTACAGAAAGGATTAATGATCCTCCCACTTATTCATGCAAAATAATCACAGGAAAAGATTCCTATTGCCAGGAAAGCTGGGGATCACACCTGCCTGGCCCTGGAAAGTGGCCACACGTCCTGTAAGAGGTAGGCAAAGCCTCAGGGAAAGAGGTCTGTGTTGTTTTTTTCCTTGCCACACCACATCTTGCATAACCTAACCAGGAATTGTGTACAATAGAGTGCCCCACGGCAAGGAAAAGATGGCAAAGATGCCATTATCCCACCTGTTAATAAAAGCATGGCCTGGGGCAGCAGAGCTCAACCAGCTCTGCCTGTGCCACAGCAAAGCTGTGAAATCCGGCAGCCACCAGCGGCAGCCCGGCAAAAACAGAGCAAAACAATGCAGATTTTGGGCAGAACAGCAATAGTTCCTTTCTGAGCTCAGCAGTGAATAGTGGGGTGAGAAGTCTGGGGGGAAAAAGGCAGGAAAAGGAGGAAAAAGCAGGAAAAAAGTATGAAAAAGAAGGGGGAAAGGAAAAAAAGTAAAAAAAGAGTAAAAATAGTTAAAAAAGGTTTTTAAAAGAGTAAAAATGGTAAAAAATAGTAAAAGGAGGGGGAAGGAGGAGAAAAGGGTGGAAAGAGGGGAAGCAGGAAGAGGGGTGAAGGGAAAAAAGAGGGAAAAGGAGTGGAAAGGGAAAAGGCAGGAAGGAGAGAAGGAGAGAAGAGGAGAAGGGAAGGAAAAGGGGGCAAGAGGGAAGAAAAGGGGAAAGAGATGACGAAAGGGGGAAAAAGGGAAGAAAGAGAAACGGGAGAAAGGGGGAAAGGTAGGAAAAGGGGGAAAGAGGAGAAGGAGGAAAAGGGGGATAAAGGGAGGAAAAAGAGGGGAAAGGAGGGAAGTGGGAAAGGTGGGGAAGGGGAGAGGGAGAAAAGGGAGGAAGGAGGAGAGGGCAGAAAAGAAAATGAAGGGGAAAAAAAAGAAAACAGGGAAAAGGAAGGGGGAAAAAGAAGGGGAAGGGCAAGAAAAATAACGCGGGAAAAGGAAAAAAACCGGCGGGTGCAGCTCTTTACATCACGAGCCAAAAAATCTCGAGGACACGAAGCTGGGAGCGGGAGGAGCGGAGGAGGAGGAGGAGGAGGAGGAGGCGAGGGGCTCCCGTCCCCCGGCGGTCCCGGCCGGCAGCCGCTTCGAAAGATCGGGCCGGGCCAATGGGCGGGAGCGGGAGGGCGGCGGGACAGCCGGGATTGGCGCTGGGGCTCGGCTGATCCCGCCGGGAGAGCCCCGGCACCGGGCGGAGCGGAGCGGGGGGGATGCCGGGGAGAGGGGGGGCGGCGAGCCGGGCAGGGGAGGAGGAGGAGGAGGAGGAGGATGCTGACTTTGGGGAGGGGGGCGATGCCGGGAGGGAGGAGAATGTCTGGGAGAAAGGATGATGCCGGGAGAGGGAGGGGATGCCGAGGGAGGAGAATGCCCGGGGAGGGATGCCCGAGAGGGGGGTGCGAGGGGGCGTGTGGGTGGAAGGGGCCGAGCTTCCCTCAAAACACAGGGCTATGTGCGAGGATAAAGTGCATCAGTGCGGGGACAGCCAGCCTAGGGGGCACTTCCGAGCAGGCGGAGAGAAGCGAGAAACAAAGGGAAGGGAGGACATGAGCGAAGGCGAAGGGAGGGAGCAGGGGATCAGCTGAGTTCAATCCCGCCAGGAAAGCTCTCCCCCTCCGGCACATCCCCGAGAGGCGCAGGGACGGGCTCTCCCCCCACCTCTCCCCCTCTGGTCAAGAAGACAAAGAATCGAGCGGCCCCATGGGGAAAGGGGGTGAGCAAGGGGGGGACTCGGGGGAGCCGGCGGCGCAGATCCGCTTCTACACCTGGGAGGAGATCCAGAAGCACAACCTGAGGACGGACAAGTGGCTGGTGATAGAGCGAAAGGTCTATAATGTCACCAAGTGGGCAAACAGGCACCCGGGGGGCCAGCGAGTCATCAGCCACTGCGCCGGCGAAGATGCCACGGTAAGGACCGACCCCCGCGGCTCTCCCGGCTCCAGCAGCATCCTCTGACAGCTCCTTCCCTCCCCGAGGGGAGCCAGCTGCCTGCTGTCCCCTGTCCCCATCTCCCCAACACCTGCTGGACACCCGGCTCAGCCCTTTCGCTGCTCCCAGCTCGGTTCAAGTGGATGCAGGTCCCCCCGCGATGGGCTGGTAGGGATTGCTCTGCTTAAATCCTGCTGGTTTGCCTTTGTCTCCTGCTTGTGCCGTGCCTCGAGCCCTGAATTCAGGAGTAAAGTGTCCCAAATGTCCCCTTTCCCAGGGGGCAGCTTGTGACATGCAGAGTCACACAGCCAAGCACAGGGAGGGTTAAAAAGAGGCCAGGCTGTGTCTCAAAGTTGCTTCTGTGAGGAGGCTTTAAAACAAGGAGCTTTTTAGCATTTTTCCCCAGGAGAAAATTCTCTGGAGAATTTGGTTACAGGTTGCTACAGAAAAGAGGGAAAAAAAAAAACCAAACCAGCAAACCATTTGCTGCTGCTCCAGCTGCTCCTTCGCTGGGTTCAGCCACCTCTCAGGTTTCAGTCAAAGATAAGAAACCAAACAACAACAAAAAAAAACCCCAACCTTGAAACAGGAACAAATTAGAAATAAATTGTTTGTTGTCTGGGGTTCCCCTCAAAACCACCTTCCTCAGAAGTGCATCCAGAGAGCATGTTCTCCCTTCAGGGCGTGTTAATGAAATCCAAGCAGCCTCAGAGCTCTTCCCAAAACATGCAGAGACCAAGCAGGGACAGGAACTGCTGGTCTCCCACAGCTCCTGACACCTTGGCAAGGAGGAGGCTCCATGTGCGACAAAATTTTTTGGCAGAACCTTCCCTTTCCATCAGCCCCCATTTCCCTGTGTCCAGTGGGTATTTTCCATTCTTTTCCTTGAAGCACTGAGCTGCATTTTGGCCCTTCTATCCCTTTGCAGTAAATCCTCTGAATGAATACCTTTCTCCCTCAGAAAGATGGGCCAGGTTTTGCTTTCAACTGCTTAAACACGAGCTGCTGAAACAGGAGGAGTTTGACTCCTATCCCCAAGAATTTAACTCCAGTATCTCCATTAGCAACCAAAAAGCATCTGTTACTGCAGAATCCTTGAAAGGGAGGCTGAAACACAGGTTGGTGGTTCCAGGATTACTGGTTCTCCTCCCACCTCCCCAGACTACACTGCATCCCACACTCCATGAAGGCATGGCCTTAAAAATGCTCTGAAATTGTTAAATCACCGCTCCGAGCACTAAACCAGGATTGGCATCAGTTTTGCAGCTTCCCTGTGGTGAACAACCATTTACAGCCAGAAAACCCTCTCTCATTCAGGGGGAGAACCCTCTGTGGGTTTAGACTGGATTTTAGGAGGAAATCCTTCCCTGTGAGGATGCTGAGGCCCTGGCACAGGTTGTCTAAAGAAGCTGTGGCTGCCCCATCCCTTCAAGTGTCCAAGGCCAAGCTGGATGGGGTTTGGAGCAACCTGGTCTATGGAAGGTGTCCTTGCCCATGGCAGTGGAGTGAAGTGGGATGATTTTTGAAGTCCCTTTCAACTCAAACCATTCCATGGGTCTCTGATTTTTTTAAACACAGCATCTGAGTCTGGGCCATCCTGTTCTGGTGTCACCTCATGCACAGAACACAAATGCAGGGACACTCTGCAGTGTCTCTGTCCCAGAAGTGTTCAGGGATGTAAAAGGAAATCCTTGTGCTGACTGCTGTAAGCACTCCCAATGCTCAAGTACAGCTCATATCTCAATTACACAAAGCTTTTTTTCTCACCAAAAGCAGCTGGAATAACTCCCATATCCCATAAAACACTTCGGTTTATTTGGTCAGTAGATCACAAAGTTGGGAGGTCAAGTGCCAATATCACACAGCATTTCCCAGGGATTCTCTTTTCCCTTAAGCTTTTTATCTCCTGCAGTACAGAACTGAGAACAATTCTAAAATTCAGGAACTCTCTTAAATTTGGGACTTATTAGTACAGGAGCTTAATCAGATAAACATAACAAAAATCCAATCCTTCCATCATTTGCAGGATCTCCAGACAGTAAGCACCCAATCAGACCTCCAAAGACTTTTTTATTCCCAGCAGTTAAGAAGCATTAAAAAATGTTGATTCAGTATTATTTTATGTGTCACCCTCTCTCTTTCCCTTTCTTCCCCTTTTTTTTGTTTTCACCCAAAACTGCAGAGCCTTGCAGTAGACACAGTCTACTTCTCCCCTCATTCTGCTTTTCCTTCCTCTTTTACATCTTCTACAAATTGTTCCAGAGAGAGAAACAGGGAATCAGAGTCAACATTTCAGTGACCCATTTCTGGGTCAACTTCCCAGGTGACAAGTTTCAATTGATTTTGGAGGACTTTGGGCCTGAGGTTGTTGCCTAGCATTTTTGAACTGCAGATGGAGGGCAGCTCCCAGAAGGGTCAGCTGGACACGGGGAGCACTTTCCAGTCTGCTCTTTGTCTTTAGAGCCAGGAGGGAAATATTAGTTGGTCACTACAATTGTTAGGCAATGGGACAAAGGTGGAAAGGCTGAAGCACAGTTCCACTCACTCCTGTTTTTAACGATTTTTTTTTTCCATACTCTCTTAGCACTTCATGGAACCAATCTTTCCTGTTCTCCCAGGTGAATTCCAAGAGCTGACTCCAGTTCTGTGCAGTGAGGAAAGGGCAAGGACAGAGTGAGGGTTTCTGATCTGGGTCAGCTTTCTGTCCCTGCTGCTGTCCTTGGGGTTAAAATTCCAGCTGTGCCATGTGAAAGGATCTGGCCAAGATCTCACTATAAGCATCAGGCACCTGTGGGATACAGGTGGACAGAAATATGTGGAAAGGGGAAGGAACAGAGAAAAAGAAGAGCCAGATAAACTTGTGAATGCCAGGATCAAAAGGACTCCATAAACAAGGCATTATTCTTCTGAAAAGTCACCAGTTTTTCCTCAGCTGTTTTACAGCTGGGATCTCCAGGCCTGGCCAAAACACCAAGGAATATCTTTTGTGTTTGCAGTCACATCCAGCTTCAGTCACCAGTCAGCCCCTCTCCTGACTTGCCTCCAGGAGCAGACTTTCCAAGGGTATTTATATCCTAGAAGGGATTTGCACAAATTCCCCTCTGCCTACCTTCTAAGGGAATTAACAGGATTTAAGTATTTAGTTGCTTAGAAAGAATTTCTCGAGGTGCCTTTCACCATATGGCTGGATGCCACCCCAGGTCTCACCATTCCCAGCACAGCAAATTAAATCAGTGGAATTAATGTCCCAAAAAGTGATCCCAGAGCTGGAAGTCACCTGGCCCCCTTTTCCACCGGTTCCACAACTGCTGGAGGTGGGTGGGAATGACACAGTGAATAGGAAGCACATCTTACTCCTGGATCTCACACAGTTCCTCCTGTTTCCACTCCAGGATGCATTCCAGGCCTTCCACATCAATCCCACCTTGGTGCAGAAGTTTCTCAAGCCGTTGCTTATTGGAGAACTCGCTCCAGGGGAGCCCAGCCAAGACCGAGACAAAAATGTGAGTATTTATTCCTCAGCTGGGGTTCAGGCTGCCTATTCCCACCATTCTTTCCCTCTTGGGATGCTCTCCAGAGAGGGAGAGGAGTTCTCAGTGACTGAATGTCTCCATGTAGAGTATTTTCATCCTATCATGGATTCAAATATGTGTGGAAAGGGGGTGACACTTTTGGCTGTACAAATATTTTCTTTCCCACAGAGCCACCAACAGCCAATTTTTGGCAGCCCATTCCAGGCACCCAGGCTGGACTGAGCCCATCCCAAAGGGAAATGGGAACTAAGACATGTGGAATGGGAAATGTGCACCAGCCCTGGTGACTGGTGCACATTTCCCTTCTTGCTGCCCCTTTGCTGGTGGCCAAGCTCCAAAACACAAGCCCCCAGATGTCCCATTTTGGTGGCCCTGCTAAGGAGCAGCAGCCACTGCCCATCCTCAGGGCAGCTCTGTATCCTGCTCATCCATTATTCAGGCCCAGAGTGTGGCACAACTGGCTCTGCCCAGGAAACTCAATCCTGCCCCGTTGTTTGTAGCTGGCCATGATTGTGCTATATCTGTGTCACTCACAATAGAGGGGACAATGCTAGCCCCCAGTGACCCAGGAATGCCCTTCATGGATGGCTGCACAGGAGCTGGCCCACAGATTGAATGGATGACGGGTGATAGTGGGTGCTCATTATCAGAGCTCTGGAATTAGGCACAATAGCACTGAATTCCCTCCTGCTCCAGCTTCTCCTTAGTGCTTAGGAAGCTCATTCAGACAAGAGCCATCAGGTGATGTGACACTCAACAGAGCTTGGATTACTCCCTCTCCTGGCTCCAGGTCCAAAAGGTCAGGATGTGGGCTCAGACCAGCCAGGATGTTTATTCATAGGAATACAGGGCAAAAAGCTGGAATATAGAGCCAGGGTCCTTGGCATGGAGCTCATCCTTCCTCCATCCATCCCCCAACTCAGTCAGGCTCACTCCCAAGCCTCACCCTGCTCTTGCCTGTCCTGTTACAGTCCCAGCTGGTGGAAGATTTCCGGACCCTGCGGAAAACAGCGGAGGACATGAACCTGTTCCGAGCCAGCCCCTTGTTCTTCTCCTGTTACCTGGGCCACATCATTGTCATGGAAGTTTTGGCTTGGCTCATGATTTCCTACTTTGGGACCGGCTGGATCACAACCCTCATCCTTTCCTGCATCCTTACAACTTCCCAGGTGACAAAGAGAGATCTTCCTCACACTGCCAATGTGCCCTCCATCTCCATTTCTTTCCTGTTTAGCTCTGATTCTCAATAGCTTCTTACTATTTGATTTCTCCCTATTCCAGGCCCAGGCAGGGTGGCTGCAACATGATTTTGGACACCTCTCTGTCTTCAAGAAGTCTTCCTGGAACCACATCGTCCACAAGTTTGTCATTGGGCACCTGAAGGTAAAGGGAATTATGGAGCCAGGGAATTCTGGGAATGCATCACTTTGCCTGTGGCAGAGTAGGAAAGGGAGGCTTTCAACCTTCCCAGAGTGAGCAGAGGCACAAAAAAAGTTGGTGACACAACTTGCCCATGGGGCAGCCTGGGTTAGAGGAAGGTGTCCCTGCTCATGGCAGGGGGTTGGGACTGGATGAGCTTTAAAGTCCCTTCCAACTCAAGCCATTTCAGGATTTTCTGGGAAGACACAGTGACTTGTAACTCGCTCAGAGTGTGTTTATTCTGTGTTCTTTCAATATGGATGATCCTTAGGGATCCCTCTGCAAGCAGCAGTCTCATAGCAACCAACAACTCCACCACTCCCTGCTCACTGTTCTTTCCAAAGCAAATCCCACTTTGGCCATAATTTGACTCGCACCACTTTAGTTCCTAAAAAAGATTGGGTAACCCCACCTTGGGAGCAGCTCTCCATGGATGAAAACCCCTCATTCTCCTTGCCCAGGGTGCCTCTGCAAACTGGTGGAACCACCGCCACTTCCAGCACCACGCCAAGCCCAACATCTTCCAGAAGGACCCAGATGTGAACATGCTGCACATTTTTGTCCTGGGAGACACACAGCCCGTTGAGGTAAGGAAAAGTGGGGAAAACATGGAAAACTACTGTCCGAGAGGGCCTGGAGAGTGGTTGCGCAAATCCAGGAGTTGGCTCCCACTGTTAGACATGACTTAGGTCGGCAGGACTTCCAGGAATGCTAGAAAGGAAATGCTTAATCCAGGGATTTTGTCTGGCTACGTGATCTGACAGCAGTTTGGAGCCAACCCTTGGGCTGAGGAGCAGCATTGACTACTAATTCCCAATCCATTTCCTGTACTGACCACAGGAGAAAGTGTCTTGGGTTACCTCAGGAAAAATAATGCAGATGGGGCTGGAGAGAAAGCAAAAAGCCACTAAAGGCCCCTTCATGCTGCTGGCTTGAAGTACCAACGTGAGGGGGGAATACAGTGTTCCTCAGTATTCCAGCAGGAGCATTTCAAAACTGACCTTCCATTTCCATAGCAAATATCTTCCAACATCAAGTGATTTTAATTTTAGTTCTATCTACCCGTCCAGAGCCAAAATATTTACTGCCTGTTTATAAAAAACTACCCAAAGCACTTAAATCATGGTGTTTTTCACAGTGGAACAAGGATTTCTAGTTTTAAAAACAAAGCCCCAAGAAAAGGGACAAGCAGCAAAGACAACACAGGGAAATACAACATTAAAAATGGTTTCTCAGTCAGATTTTGTATTATTGAGAAAGCAGACCATGGTTCTATTACTTAAAGGAAAACCTAAACATTTGTGATAACAAGGAAAAAATTGATTTCTGCCTCAAAATATCTGATATTATCAGATATTATTATATTATCAGTCTATCCCAATATTCTCACATTGGTATAAAAATCCTTTTCCAAATGATGCCAAGCACACAGCCTTGCAGAGCTCAGCCCAGAGGGAATAATGTGCCTGATTTTTTGGTGTTACAAGCCTTCCCTTCCAAAAAATCAGACTTTATGCCTATCACATTCATATTAGTAAAGATGGAGGTGCTGGCAGCTCTTCTCAGAGACACAGGGATGGCAGAAGGTGAAGTGCATCAAAATTCCATCAAGTAAATAGGAACTATCTTTAAAAATTGAGCTTACACCTAACACAAAAGACAAAGTTAAGACATTTAATCACTTCGAATCTCTTCTTACCCGCTCGTGGGAATTCAGTCAAAATTCTCTGGTCAATAAATTAAGAATTATTGCAGAGAATCTGCTTTTACCTGGGAATGTCCCAATCCCAGGCTGAGCTGTCTCTTTGTGTCCTGCAGTATGGCAAGAAGAAGCTGAAGTACCTGCCTTACAACCACCAGCACGAATACTTCTTCCTCAGTGAGTATCCACCCTCCTCTCTTCCCTTTTCTTGGAATGCCATTTGTCACTTCCAGCCCTCACTGTGTGAGCAGAGCAACTCCTCAAATCCCAACTCATCCCACCCTTCCTCAGGACCCTGTGCAGGTCCCAAAATCAGCTCAGGGATATCCGAACACCTGGAACATTGCCCCATAGAGCAAGGGAATGTAAAACAGCTGAGGCTGGGAATAACCTCCATGTGAGAGGCTCCATGGAAGAGCTGCATGTTCCCAGTTCCATGGAAGCAGTCCCTCATGTCACACACCTCCCCACCCCTCTGATGGCCAAACCATTTCCCTTTGCCTTGCAGTCTTCCCACCTCTGCTCATCCCTGTGTACTTCCAAATCCAAATCATCTCGACCATGATCAAGCGCAGGTTCTGGGCGGTGAGTGAAACATTCCCTCCATCCTTACGGGGTCTGGCTGGAAACTGGAGCAGAGAGGGAGGCCAGGGGGCAGGCAGGAATTACCCAATGCTCCAAACATCACCAGCAAGGACACATTATCCAAGGTGGGGAAAGTGATGCCTGGTGTTTTCTCTGTCCCCCAGGACCTGGCCTGGGCCATCAGCTACTACCTGCGCTACTTCATCACCTACATCCCGTTCTACGGCGTCCTGGGATCCCTGTGTCTCCTCACGTTTGTCAGGTAGGGCCATCCAGGGCATCCCTGCTGCTCTCCCATCCCTCCAGTGCTGTTTGAGCCTGGCCTCAGCTCTGCTGTGTCCCACTGCTTCACTTCCCTGTCAGCATCTCCGAGTTCCAGCTCCTCTGGCACTCTCCCTGCACCTTCCCCTGCCCCGTGATGGTCCTGCCAGGATTCCCCTGCCATTCCTCATTCCCTGTTCCCACACACTGCTCACCCCACTTTGGCCATGGCTGGACCCTCCCAGAGTGCCTCATTCCACCCTCTTCCTAGCAGACTGTGGAGATAATTCTGTGCACGCTCCAAATCTGAAATCAAGCTGGAAAACTTATCACAACCAGCCCATTATTCCCAAAATATTTGAAGAAACTCAAAGTGCAAGGAAAAAAAAGTGAAAGTGCAAAATTGGGTCATCTGCTTTTGCAGAAAACAAGCCTGGAACAAAGATGATTCCAGGAAATTCCTTGTCAACATCCATCCAAGTCTCTGCTGCCCCCTGCAAACCCTACTTTAATTACCTGATGTCCCCATGTCTGGTAGAAATTCTTGTGATTTTTCCTGGTTTTGCAGGTTTCTGGAGAGTCACTGGTTTGTGTGGGTCACCCAGATGAATCACATTCCAATGGAAATTGATTCTGAGAAGCACAGAGACTGGCTGAGCTCCCAGGTAACTGGGAGGGGGGAAAACCACCCCTAACTCACTCCAAAATGGGATTTACTCAAAGAGTATGAGAGTTACCACCACCCCCAGTGTTACCACCACCTCTTACTAGGATAGAGTTGTCCTGTCCATTACTTTTCCCATAAAGATGTTCTTCCCAGAGCCAGCAGTGCTGGGGAAAGACATGGAATTCCAAAGTTCTGCAATTACTTTGACAATCAAAAGGTTACCTGCTCCTATGGTGAGTGAAGCTGGATGTGACTGCAAATCCAAAAAACATTCCTGCATCTTTTGGCCAGGCCTGTAGATCCCAGCAATAAAACAGCTGAGGAAAATATGCTGACTCTTCATTTTGGAGCCCGCCTTTGTCCCTTTGCTCTGGAAGATGAGTGATTGAGTTCTCCTTTTCCTCTTCTTTAACCTAGAACCATATTCTTGATATTTTGGCAGTTCTATCTCCCTGCAAATCCAAGTAAAATGTGTGAGAGAGGAACCCTATCAAAAATTTGGTTGAATTTTAAGAATATTAAGAAAAAATATCAAATTTTATGATCACTAATGGCAAGAATACCTAAGAAATACTCTCAGAATATTACACTTAAGGCAAACTGAGTAACAATAACTACATAGGGATGGGGAAGCTTTGTGTCCATGTTCCTCCTGTTTTCCACCTTGGTACTGCTGTCAACCTTCTGATCTCCAATGGGAGAGGCTGAGATTTAGGAATCTGGGCTTGGGCTGCTACATCACTTCACCACCAGTGAGAGTTTAATTACCTGAGGCCCTGAGGAAGGATTAAAACTCCCCTTGCTGCACCCGGCCACGGCAGGCTCTGCTCTCCCAGAGCTCAGGGAAGAAGAATTTCACCCTGATTTTGGGATGAGCCATCCCTAACCCTCACAGCTCTCTCTCTCTCTGGCAGATGGCAGCAACCTGCAACATTGAGCAGTCCTTTTTCAACGACTGGTTCACCGGGCACCTGAACTTCCAGATTGAGCACCAGTGAGTACAGAGCCAGGATCAGGATGGCACTGCCAGCTTGTCCCAGCCCAGGGGAGGGTATTATGGGCTGGGGAAGGATTGTATGCGCAGGAAACAGAGTCCCAGACTACACAGGCATGGAAGATGTGGCTGCTCCACCCCTGGAAGCGCTCAAGCTCAGGCTGGATGAGGCTTGGAGCAAACTGCATTAGTGGAAGGTGACCATGGGCAGGAACTGAATGAACTTAAAGATCCCTTCCCATCCAGACCATTCCATGATAGTGTGCTTCTCTTACAGCCATGACATTTTTCTCTCTTGCTTCAAAGCTTTCACTCTCACAGCCTTAATTTAGGGTTTAATTAGGAGTTGTTGTTATGCACCTACCAGTTGCAAAGGCTGTGGGCTCAAATCCCAAGCATCCACCTCAGAAAACTCCCCTTCCCTAAAGCATTTCAGTGTTTTATAGAGTGTGGGACTGTGTAGGACGCTGGGTAGTAGATTCCAGAAAAAATATGGAAAACAGGGCCATATGGACAGTCTGTTGCCAATGGCAACAGCAAATGTAAAAGAAATGGCTTTTAGGGTGAGGCCGGCTGGTTTGGGAGCCAGCTTAGAAATCTCCATGGAAGAGTATAGGGCAAGGTACCTTCAAAATCCTTCTTTACCTGCTTCCACAGGTGAAAAAGCAGGTCACTGGGAATTCAGTTCAGCAAGAAACAATTCCCAGAGGAATGGTCAGGCCATCTCTGAGGCTGTTTCCCTCACTCCCACTGCCCTCCCATTGCAGTTTCTTGCACAAACTGGCTTTCAGTGTGTCCTGAGCATGGCTTTGCTTTAAGACAGGACAGGAAAATCAGTTTTCACCACCTCCTTGAGACAGAGGAGCGTAAAGCAGAGGTGTCTCTGTGCCTCCCTTCCTTTGTGCAGTTTGAGGAGGAGGCACCAATGATGAGCCCCTGAGGACGCAGATCCTAATGCCCAGCCCTTGTCACTTGTCTCCAGAGTTTTCTCAGCTTTGTTTTCTCTCTCTCCTCTCCAGCCTGTTTCCAACAATGCCACGGCACAATTTCTGGAAGGTGAAGCCTTTGGTGAAGTCTTTATGTGCCAAGTATGGAGTCCACTATGAGGAGAAGCCTCTCGGGAAAGCGTTCGTAGACATCGTTGGGTAAGGCCCTCCTGAGCCCACCTGCAGCTCATTTTTCCTGGGACACCTGATATTTTCTAGCACAGAGGATCCAGGACATGGCAGACCCTTCAGAAATTTGTGTTGTTGCTGTCAAAGTACCAAACACTTGACCTTTAGACAGGTACAAACCTGATTGTGGCATTTGGGGACACGGGGGCTCAGCAGTGCTGGGGTCGGTCTTAGAGGGCTTTTCCATCTCTAATGATTCTGATTTTTATACCACCCTGTTCTGACACCACCCTGAGCTGATGGCTCCTGCTTCTGGGAGTTGCCAGCAGATCCCCTGCTGCAAAGTGAGATGAATCAAAGGGAAACTGGTCAGGTTACAGCCTCTGCTGTGTCCCCTGAGAGCTCTGCCAGCAGCAACAGGCAATTCCCTACAGGGAGAGCTGGAGAGGATCTAATAGTCCTTGTCAGCAGCCTCGGTGTTGATGTTGCTGTCTCAGTTCCTCTGAGGGGAATAATTCATGGCAGGGAACATGAGAAAGCTCTGCAGTCCAGGCACCTCCTGCACAAAGCACTCTGAGCATGGGCAGATTGAAGTGGGGTGGCCACAGTGGGCAGGAGAGCTGGTTCCAAACCTGCTTTTGTCCCCAAATCCAGTTAGGACAGGGCCACACAGCACCAAGGCACAGCAGAGTGAAGCCTGGAGGCTCCCAGGAGAACTTACAGCCCCTTCCAGTGCCTAAAAGGGCTCCAAAGGAGCTGGAGAGGGACTTTGGACATCGGTCTGGAGTGACAGGAGCAGGGGGAATGGCTTCACACTGACAGAGGGTGGGTTCTGTGAGTGTGATCCTGTGATTGATGTTAAATTCAGTAACAGCCTTCATTGCAGGAAAAGCATGACAGAAGCAAGATTCCCAAACTCCTCCTTTTCTTCCCGTAGGTCCCTCAAGAAATCTGGAGATCTCTGGCTGGATGCTTATCTCCATAAGTGATCGTGAATCTTTCTGGGGAGGTGTGAGTGACCGGGAGGGATGGGGGGGAAGTGGGGGGGAATTCACACTTGTGTCTTTTACTCTCAGATCTCAGTCTAAATCCAGGGTTGGAGGGGAGATTCCTGCCTTGCCAGCTGCTTCTGGTGCAGGCCCTGTTCAATCCAGACAGATTTAAAATGTGCTCCAGAGGGTGGAAAGCAAGGCCAGCTGTGCAAATGTTTAAAAAAGGGGCATTAATATCTGACCTTGACCTTTTTTTCACAAGATTTGTTCTCATTCTGCCTAAACCACACAAACCCTGATTCACACCTAAGAGGTTTTAGGCCTCAGTGAGTGTTTGTGATCCAAGGACACCCCAGTTAGCTCATGTCTCTTTCCCATGTTTGTGTGGAAGAGGAATCACATGCCACGGGCCTGGCAGCTGCTTCCAGCCCTGTCCAGAGCCCAGCTCCCTCCTTTCCCTGCCTCCTCCCCTTCTCTAACCGTAGCATCCCTTTAGTGCAAGCTGCGACCCTGGCCCTGCACAGCTAACCCCTAACCACAGCAGGGTTAACATAGCCGTGTTTTTAGGATCAGCCCCTCTTCTCAGGGGTCTATAGAAGATTTCTGGGTTTAAACAGCAAAACGTCTCCTTTAGGAGAGGGTCTGTTTTCTCTTTAATGAGCAGCAGGTCTGGCACAGCGAATCGTCAGTAAATCACACAAAAGACCAAAACAATCAAACAAGCAAAACGTGCTAATTGCTCCTCAGTGCTCCAGGGGAACCACAAACGGCCTTTTCACCATCCTGCCCTGCAGAAACCCAGAGTTCTGCCTGTCTGCACATGCCTGGCATGGCACCGAGCCTCCTCCTGCCTGCCCGAGGCCAGGAGCCATGGCACTGTTCACCCTTCCCTTGGAGAAAAGGAGTTCTCCCTGCAAAAGGAGAAGCTGCTCAAATCCCAGCTGGAATCAGCCCTGCCCAGGCTGTGCTGCTGATCAGAGACCTTTGGAGAACCTCTTACAAGCTGTCTAAAACTCCATTTCCTGCCCACCACCTAATTACCAAAATTCATTAATGGCTTATCAGGAGATATGGTTGGACAGCTTCCAGGTGCTTCTGGAACAGGTGACCTGACCTCAAATAAATCCAAGGGTTCAGGTTCAGCTGCAACACAACAGAAGAGATATTTGGTTTAGGACAAAGGGCCATGGTTCCAAAAGCAGCCTCCAGCTCCAGCATCTGCCTCAGTGCTCCCTGGAAACACCAGGAGGGAGACTCTGGTTACTTTGCACGCCTCATTACTTCCCTCAGCTCTGA